>NC_141693.1:1986100949-1986652496 GCF_964263255.1 Lissotriton vulgaris
TTGAAACAGGTGTTGCGCACACACATGTCCAAAGGACATGTGTTTGTGCAACATGCAATTAGAAAAATGCTTTTAAAAGCATTTTTCTAAGTTTTTGCTATTTACCGAGAGGTCTGACCTCTCGGTAAATAGCGGCCCAAAATTGCATTTTCGCAATGTTCAAATGCTTCATGAATTGCATTTAAGGAATCTCAAATAGAGATTCCTTAAATGTAATTCCTCGCATTTTAGCGATTTAGCAATTACCGATTTTTGCATTTGGGATGATGAATCCCAAATGCAAAAATTGCGCTCGCAAAGGGCCAGATTCTCAGAATCTGGCCCTTTGCGAGCGCTATTCGGCTTGATGAATCAGGCTGTTTACTACTTGCACATTTGCAATTTTTCATTCTGTTTGTATCTCTTCCCTGTGTGGTTTTACATCTTCTACTATTGCAATTTTTTTCTGTTTGTATCTTTTATGTAACGCATGCAATCCTAAATCCTTGTGTTATGCAACTGGTTCTTATGTAAAGCGCTCTGACAACTTCGGGTAAAGTTTGCGATATAGAAAATCGCATTAAATAAATAAATACAAATAAATAAATAAAGGGTGCGGCTGCGGTCCCCACCTGGTGTCGTTTTGATTTAAAACTCAGAGGTTGTCTCTTTTTACTTTGCAGGCTTGAGGCTGTGCAGTTTTTCGACTCGTTCTTGTTAAGTTCGGGTGTTGCTTTTCTCCTTTTCGTTGAGTCGTAACATGCCTTATGACTTATGACCTTATTTTATGAATCTTTTTTTTTCAGACGCCTAGTTAGTGATATCCCATTTGAAACATCGTTTGTATGTCACACAAACATTGTATTAGGTATGCTAAGCTTTCTTCTCAGCACTTTTCTCGTTTCTAATGCACAATTTCAGAAGCATTATTATCTCGTGCTAATGGCACAATACTGACAGCAGGAAAAATGTGGGTACCTTTATTTGTTGGAACGCTCATCTCTCGCTAATTCCAAAAAAGCACGGTGCTCTTTTTCACAAAGGCACCTCAGAGCAGGGCTACCAGGAAGAGTTACACTTTAAATTTCCTTTTCAGATCTTTTGCGAAAACTAGCCCCTTCTAATCCATCCAATACTGCGAACACATTTCCGTTCACATCCTTTAACAGCGCAACTCCTCTGCCTTCATTATGTTTCCTCTGCTTCTTCATTAGTTTTTCTGATTGTTTTTATAATGTACTGAGTACATTTACCTAGCACTATCTGCAGAAATGCTGGACAAGCATCGCCTCTAATGAATGACAATATATATGCAAAATGCGCTGAGACATTTATTAAGGATATTGGCACAAATCTAAATGAATACTTAAATATGTATAAAAACACATTCATGACTACGAATAAAGGCTTTAAAAAAAATGTTTCAGGTTTGAATTTTTGTATTGAAACAACAAGAGGCTGAAAATCACAGATGTAAACGATTAGGAGTGAAGCCAGCCCAGAGCAGAGTGTTGAGAGACTACGCCACGGTTGAGTGCGGCAAACGATGATATGCACTTACAGGCATCGCTGGATACAGGGTACAACTCGGTCGATGATATGCACTTATAGGCATCGCTGGACACAAGGTACACCTCGGTTGATGACATGCACTTATAGGCATCGCTGGATACAGGGTACACCTCAGTCGATAACATGCACTTATAGGCATCGCTGCACACCGGGTACACCCTGGTCGATGACATGCACTTATAGGCATCGCTGGACACAGGGTACAACTCGGTCGATGATATGCACTTAAAGGCATCGCTGGATACAGGGTACACCTCGGTCAATGATATGCACTTATAGGCATCGCTGGACACAGGGTACACCTCGGTTGATGACATGCACTTATAGGCATCGCTAGACACAGGGTACACCTAGGTTGATGATATGCACTTATAGGCAATGCTGGACACAGAGTACATCTCGGTTGATGATGTGCACTTATAGGTATCACTGGACACGGGGTACGCCCTGGCCGATGACATGCACATATAGGTTATCAGAGTACACAGGGTACACCTCGATTGATGATATGTACTTACAGGCATTGCTGGACACAGGGTACACCCTGGTCGATGATATGCACTTATAGGCATCGCTGGACACAGGGTGCACCTCGGATGATGATGTGCACTTATAGGTATCGCTGGACACAGGGTACAGCCTGGTCGATGACATGCACTTATAGGCATCGCTGGACACAGGGTGCACCTCGATTGATGCTATGCACTTATAGGCATCGCTGGACACAAGGTGCACCTCGGATGATAATATGCACTTATAGGCATCGCTGGAAACAGGGTACACCCCAGATGATGATATGCATTTATAGGCATCGCTGGACACAGGGTGCACCCTGGTCGATGACATGCACTTATAGGCATCACTGGACACAATGTACACCCCAGATGATGATATGCATTTATAGGCATCACTGGACACAGGGTGCACCTCGGTTGATGATATGCACTTATAGGCATCGCTGGACACAGGGTACACCTCGGTTGATGATATGCAATTATAGGCATTGCTGGACATAGGGTACACCTCGGTTGATGATATGCACTTATATGCATCGCTGGACACAGGGTACATCTCGTTACTGACATGCACTTATAGGCATCGCTGGACACAGGGTACACGTCGGTTGAAGTTCTGCATCTATAGGCATTACTAGACACAGGGTACACCTCGGTTGATGATATGCACTTATAAGCATCGCTGGACAAAGGCTACACCGCGGTTAATGATATGCACTTATATGTATCGCTGGACACAGGGTACACCTCGGTGGATGATATGCACTTATAGGCATCGCTGGGCACAGGGTACACCTCGGTTGATGATATGCACTTATAGGCATCGCTGGACACAGGGTACACCCTGGTTGATGACATGCACTTATAGGCATCGCTGGACACAGGGTACACCTCAGTTGATGATATGCACCTATAGGCTTAGCTGGACACAGGGTACACCCTGGTCGATGAAATGCACTTATAGGCATCGCTGGACACAGAGTACACCTCGGTTGATGATATGCATTTATATGCATCGCTGGAAACAGGGTACAGCCTGGTTATAGGCATCGCTGTACACAAGGTACACCTCGATTGATGATATGCACTTATAGGTATCACTTGACACAGGGTTCACCTTGGTTGATGATATGCACTTACACACATCGCTGGGCACAGGGGACACCTGGATTGATGATATGCACTTTTAGACATCGCTGAACACAGGGTACACCTCGGTTCATAATATGAACTTATAGCCATTGCTGGACACAGGATACACCCTGGTCGATGACATGCACTTATAGGCATCGCTGGACACAGGGTACACCTCGATTGATGATATGCACTTGTAGGCATCGCTGGACACAGGGTACACCTTGATTGATGATATGCACTTATAGGCATCGCTGGACACAGGGTACGCCTCAGTTGATGTTATGAACTTATAGGCATTGCTCGACATAGGGTACACCTTGGTTAATGATATGCACTTATAGGCATCGCTGGACACAGGGTACACCTCAGTTGAGTGCAGCTAAGGATGATATACACTTAAAGGCATCGCTGGACACAGGTAAACCTCAGATGATGATAAGCACTTATAGGCATCGCTAGACACAGGGTACACCTCGGTTAATGATATGCACCTGTAGGCATCGCTCAACACAGGGTACACCCCGGTTGAGTGCAGGTAGCGATGATATGCATTTATAGGCATCGCTGGACACAGGGTACACCCCAGATGATGATATGCACTTATAGGTATCGCTGGACACAAGATGCACTTCGGTTGATGATATGCACTTATAGGCATCGCTAGACACAGGGTACACCTCGGTTAATGATATGCACCTGTAGGCATCGCTCAACACAGGGTACACCCCGGTTGAGTGCAGGTAGCGATGATATGCATTTATAGGCATCGCTGGACACAGGATACACCCCAGATGATGATATGCACTTATAGGTATCGCTGGACACAAGATGCACTTCGGTTGATGATATGCACTTATAGGCATCACTGGACACAGGGTACACCTGGGTTGATGATATGAACTTATAGGCATCGCTAGACACAGGGTACACTCTTGATGATGATATGCATTTATAGGCATCGCTGGACACAGGGTACACCTCGTTGATGATATGCACTTATAGGCATCACTGGACACAGGCTACACCTGGGTTGATGGCATGAACTTATAGGCTTTGCTGGACACAGGGTACACCCTGGTCGATGACATGCACTTATAGGCATCGCTGCACACAGGGTACACCTCGATTGATGAAATGCACTTATAGCCATCGCTGGACACGGTACACCTTGTTTGATGATATGCATTAATAGGCATCGCCGAATACAGGGTACACCTCAATTGATGATATGAACTTTTAGGCATCGCTGGACACAGGGTACAACTTGGTTAATAATATGCACTTATAGGCATCGCTGGACACAGGGTACACCTCAGTTGAGTGCAGCTAAGGATGATATACACTTAAAGGCATCGCTTGACACAGGTTACACCCCAGATGATGATAAGCACTTATAGGCATCTCTAGACACAGGGTACACCTCGGTTAATGATATGCACCTATGGGCATCGCTCAACACAGGGTACACCCCGGTTGAGTGCGACTAGCGATGATATTCATTTTTAGGCATCGCTGGACACAGGGTACACCCCAGATGATGATATGCACCTATAGGCATCGCTGGACACAGGATACCCCCCAGATGTTGATATGCATTTGTAGACATTGCTGGACACAGGGTGCACCTCGGTTGATGATGTGCACTTACAGGCATCGCTGGACACAGGGTACACCCCAGTTGAGTGTATCTAAGGATGATATACACTTAAAGGCATCGCTGGAAACAGGGTACACCCCAGATGATGAAATGCATTTATAGGCATTGCAAGACACAGGGTACACCTTCGTTAATGATATGCACTTATAGGCATTGCTGATCAAAGGGTACACCCTGATTGAGTGCGGCTAATGATGATATGCTCTTATAAGCATCACTGAATACAGGGTACACCCCAGATGATGATGTGCACTTATAGGCATTGCTGGACACAGATACACCCCAGATAATGATATGCATATATATGCATCGCTGGACACAGGAGACCCTCGGTTGATGATATGCACTTATAGGCATCGCTGGACACAGGGTACACCTCAGTTGATGATATGCACTTATAGGCTTAGCTGGACACAGGGTACACCCTGGTCGATGAAATGCACTTATATGCATCGCTGGACACAGAGTACACCTCGGTTGATGATATGCATTTATATGCATCGCTGGAAACAGGGTACAGCCTGGTCGATGATAAGCTCTTATAGGCATCGCTGTACACAAGGTACACCTCGATTGATGATATGCACTTATAGGTATCACTTGACACAGGGTTCACCTTGGTTGATGATATGCACTTACACACATCGCTGGGCACAGGGGACACCTGGATTGATGATATGCACTTTTAGACATCGCTGAACACAGGGTACACCTCGGTTCATAATATGAACTTATAGCCATTGCTGGACACAGGATACACCCTGGTCGATGACATGCACTTATAGGCATCGCTGGACACAGGGTACACCTCGATTGATGATATGCACTTGTAGGCATCGCTGGACACAGGGTACACCTCGATTGATGATATGCACTTATAGGCATCGCTGGACACAGGGTACGCCTCAGTTGATGTTATGAACTTATAGGCATTGCTTGACATAGGGTACACCTTGGTTAATGATATGCACTTATAGGCATCGCTGGACACAGGGTACACCTCAGTTGAGTGCAGCTAAGGATGATATACACTTAAAGGCATCGCTGGACACAGGTACACCTCAGATGATGATAAGCACTTATAGGCATCGCTAGACACAGGGTACACCTCGGTTAATGATATGCACCTGTAGGCATCGCTCAACACAGGGTACACCCCGGTTGAGTGCAGGTAGCGATGATATGCATTTATAGGCATCGCTGGACACAGGATACACCCCAGATGATGATATGCACTTATAGGTATCGCTGGACACAAGATGCACTTCGGTTGATGATATGCACTTATAGGCATCACTGGACACAGGGTACACCTGGGTTGATGATATGAACTTATAGGCATCGCTAGACACAGGGTACACTCCTGATGATGATATGCATTTATAGGCATCGCTGGACACAGGGTACACCTATTGATGATATGCACTTATAGGCATCACTGGACACAGGGTACACCTGGGTTGATGGCATGAACTTATAGGCTTTGCTGGACACAGGGTACACCCTGGTCGATGACATGCACTTATAGGCATCGCTGCACACAGGGTACACCTCGATTGATGAAATGCACTTATAGCCATCGCTGGACACGGTACACCTTGTTTGATGATATGCATTAATAGGCATCGCTGAATACAGGGTACACCTCAATTGATGATATGAACTTTTAGGCATCGCTGGACACAGGGTACAACTTGGTTAATAATATGCACTTATAGGCATCGCTGGACACAGGGTACACCTCAGTTGAGTGCAGCTAAGGATGATATACACTTAAAGGCATCGCTTGACACAGGTTACACCCCAGATGATGATAAGCACTTATAGGCATCTCTAGACACAGGGTACACCTCGGTTAATGATATGCACATATGGGTATCGCTCAACACAGGGTACACCCCGGTTGAGTGCGACTAGCGATGATATTCATTTTTAGGCATCCCTGGACACAGGGTACACCCCAGATGATGATATGCACCTATAGGCATCGCTGGACACAGATACACCCCAGATAATGATATGCATATATATGCATCGCTGGACACAGGAGACCCTCGGTTGATGATATGCACTTATAAGCATCACTGAATACAGGGTACACCCCAGATGATGATGTGCACTTATAGGCATTGCTGGACACAGATACACCCCAGATAATGATATGCATATATATGCATCGCTGGACACAGGAGACCCTCGGTTGATGATATGCACTTATAGGCATCGCTGGAAACAGGGGACACCCCATATGATGATATGCACTTATCTGCATCTCTGGACACAGGGTACACCTCGGTTGATGATATGCACTTATAGGCATCGCTGGACACGGGGTAGTTTAGGAGTCCTAAAGTTAGGTGTCCTAACTTTATTTCTCCTAAACCGAGAAAAATCCTAACTTTAAGACTTTCGGTATTCACAGAAGGCATTAGGAGTCCTAAAGTTAAGATTCCTAACTTTACTACTCCTAACCTGAGAAAAATCTTAACTTTAAGGGCACGATCACAGAACTAACTTAAGACAAAATCCTAAACTTACTACCATTTTGGAATTCACAGAAGGCACTTACTCGTTTTGGTATTCACAGAAGGCACTTACTCGTTTTGGTATTCACAGAAGGCACTCACTCATTTCGGTATTCACAGAAGTTAGGAGTCCTAACTTTAGGATTTCTAAAAAAAATCCTAACTTTAAGACTTTCGGTATTCACAGAAGGCATTAGGAGTCCTAAAGTTAAGATTCCTAACTTTACTACTCCTAACCTGAGAAAAATCTTAACTTTAAGGGCACGATCACAGAACTAACTTAAGACAAAATCCTAAACTTACTACCATTTTGGAATTCACAGAAGGCACTTACTCGTTTTGGTATTCACAGAAGGCACTTACTCGTTTTGGTATTCACAGAAGGCACTCACTCATTTCGGTATTCACAGAAGTTAGGAGTCCTAACTTTAGGATTTCTAAAAAAAATCCTAACTTTAAGACTTTCGGTATTCACAGAAGGCATTTAGAAGTCCTAAAGTTAGCACTCCTAGCTTTACTACTTCTAAACGGAGAAGAAACCTAACTTTAAGACTTTCGGCATTCACAGAAGGCATTTAGGAGTTCTAAAGTTAGGACTCCTATCTTCTGAGAATATCAAAATGAGTAAGTGTCTTCTGCGTATACCAAAATGGTGGTAAGTTTAGGATTTTGTCTTAAGTTAGTTCTGTGAATTGGGCCCTATGACTTTCGGTATTCAAAGAAGGCATTTAGGAGTCCTAAAATTAGGACTCCTAACTTTTGTAAATACCGAAAAGAGTAAGTGCCTTCTGTGAATATCAAAATGAGTAAGTGCCTTTTGTGAAGACCAAAATGGTAGTAAGTTTAGGATTTTGTCTTAAGTTAGTTCTGTGAATCGGGCCCATTGTTTTAACAACCAATAGACTCTTCAGAATCTTCCTCTAAATTCTCATTCCAACAGCCCTCTAGAAAACCCTCGCAATAATATTAATTTCCTAAAAGACAACTGAGTAGGTGTTATAGGTATCAAGGGAGGGGGGAGGAGGAAAAGTGAAATCTCACTCACTTGCAAAGTTTAAGCTTTCCTGACGATGGCCTAGAGTGGCCAGTGGGAGGTTGAATAAGGTAATTCCAAAAGTCTGGGATCCGAGGATCACCCGGGAAGATTACCAGTTAAGAATTCTCATTCATACAGGGCCCTGACTCAGCGGCCGCCGGAGGGTGAGCGTCCTCGGCCTGTTATCGCCCGGCTGTTGAACTACCACGACCGCGATGTCATACTGCGGGAGGCGAGGAACAAGGGCTTGCTCACCTATGAAAACCATACCATCATGATCTTCCCGGATTATACGAAAATGGTGCAGCAGCAGAGACAATCCTTTGTGGCCGCCAAAGCCAAGTTGCGGGGCCTGAAGCTCCAGTACTCCCTCCTGTACCCGGCCCGCCTGCGAGTGGTGTACCAGTCCCGGACGCATTTCTTTGATACGCCCGAGGAGGTATTTCGTTGGACCGATGAAGCAGTGAGACTCAGGCCGCATGCCCAGCCGGGGCTGGACCCAGGCAGGTCCCAGGGATCGTCGCCGGAGCGCACGAACCGCCCAAACCGAAAAGGACGACACCGGAGGTCTAGATCGCGGAAACGGTCAGCCTCCGCTAATGCAACGCAGACCGATGGCGCGAGGGATTCGGAACATTCCGATGCTGGCAGCTGAACTCTGATGGGGACTGGACCTTATTTCTGCGGTGGCTATCTTGGTCCATCGCAGGGTGGCGTATGTACATGAAAAGCAATGGATTGACCCTCAGGGCCGATATGTCTTCATCAAGGGCCTGCTGGGTACCGAGCAGGTGGTTTTTGGTAGCGTGTATGCCCCCCCTCCCATGCAGTGGGCCCTGTCTGAGAGACTGTTTGCGTTATGGGACGAAATTCCCGATGTGCTGACCGTGGTTGGGGGTGATTGGAACGAGGTTATGGATGTGGGCTTGGACCGCCAGAGACGGGTGCCTGTTGCTGTGGATCCCCCCCCTGCAGCCGCCCACACTAGATTGCGTGCAACGGTGGATAGCTTGGGCTGGGTTGATGTTTGGCGCCACTTTCGTCCTGCTGCGCGTGAATTCACATATGTGTCGGCGGTGCATGGTTCCTTCTCGAGACTTGACTATCTGTTTGTGCCTGGTGCCTGTCTGAGCCGAGTCAGGGACGCTGCGATACTCCCCAGAGGTCTGTCTGATCACTCCCCAGTTGTGGCTACCATAGGCCTCCCCTCGAAGAGACAGCCGTTTCGATGGCGGATGTCGTCGTGGCATTTGCAGCAGCCCGAGTATGTGCATCACCTGCGTGAGGCGATTGATAATTATTGGAGAGATAACCTAGTGGGGGATGTGGATGCAATGGTGGTGTGGGAGGCGCTGAAACCCACGATACGGGGTGTTGATATTGCTTGGTGTGTGGCTGCACGGCGGAAGCATCGGGAGGCCATTGTGGCCGCCGCCACCCGCGTGGAGGAGTTGGAACAACGTGGCCGAGATGGGGGCGACGAGGCCGTGATACGGCAGCTCCTGCAGGCCCAGCAATCGTACGCCTCGGTCCTATATGACGAAGCCAGACAGGCGTGGCTCGCCACGCGTAGCAGGGTTTATCAGTGGGGCGACAAGTCCTGTACAATGCTTCACAGGTTGTGCCAGGCGACCTTTCAGCCTCTCGTGTTGCCGGGTCTTACGGCGGAAGACGGTTCGGTTATGACAGACCCAGACATGCTCGCAGCTAGCTTTGCCCATTATTATGAGACGCAGTACGCCTCCCGAGACCACCTAGAGACGGGAGAGATCTCCGCCTATCTTGACGACCTGCTGCCACAGGCCATTTCAGATGAGACCAGAGCTACACTGGACGCCCCGCTCACGGCTGAGGAACTCGGGGAGGCCCTGGGACAACTAAATACAGGGAAGGCGCCGGGCCCGAGCGGCTACCCATGCGAATTCTATAAAAAGTTCCACCTCCAGCTGGGGCCTCAATATAGGCGCGCGCTGGAGGCAGCGCGAACCCAAGGGGAACTGCCGCCGGACTGGCGCCATGCCGAAGTCGTGGTTTTCTTGAAACCGGGCAGGGCACCGGACAGACACGACTCGTACCGGCCCATTTCTCTTTTAAATATCGAGGCCAAAATTCTGGCTAAGGCCTTGGCGAACCGACTGCTGCCCCTTATTACTGACCTGGTCCATCCTGACCAGGCCGGATTCATGCCCCGTAGGGCCACTCGTCATAATATTCGGCGGGCGCAGGCGGCGGTTGACGCCATGGGCGCTCGAGATGAGCAGGCGGCACTCCTACTGGCAGATATGGACAGGGCCTTTGACTCTGTGAGCTGGGCATACCTGTTTACCCTGTTGACCCGCCTTAACCTAGGTCCAGTGTTCTTGTCGTACCTACGCTTGCTCTACACTAACGTCACGGCCTCCGTCCGAGTGGCCGGGAACACCTCCGGGCGCTTTCGCATTGGTCGGGGCACTCGGCAGGGTTGCCCTCTATCCCCGTACCTGTTCGCCCTTGCTATGGAGCCCTTGGCGTCCCGGGTGCGGGCAGATGCTCAGCTGCGCGGATTTGTCTGGAACGACGACCTGGTGGATAGGATTGCGCTGTATGCCGACGATGTCCTCTTCTTTCTCACCGACTTACAACGCTCGGGTCCCCGGGTTCTGGAGGTCATGCGCGTCTTTGGCGAGATCTCTGGTCTTCGACTCAACCTTCATAAGTCGACCCTGTGGGTGCTGGGCGGCGGAGTTGTGACTGACCCATGGGCTGAGGGACTGCGGGTGGCGACTGATGGTCTGAAGTATCTGGGCATCTTCCTATCGGAGTCACGCGTCGTGGCTTGGGCTCGTGGCGTCCTGCCAGTGTGGGAGCGGGTCCAGGCTGATGTCAAGACTTGGTCCAGGATGCCGCTTACCATCTTTGGAAGATCGGCCATCTTCAAAATGGTGGCGCTTCCGCGTCTCCTGTATCAACTTCAGAATTTTCCGTACCCTATCGGCCCACAGTGGTTTCGTCAAGTTAACTCTGTGCTGGGTCGATTCCTATGGGCTGGCGGTGCGGCCAGGGTGGCATTGAAGACATGCTTCTTGTCTACGTATTGTGGTGGTCTGGCCACCTCAGACCTTCTCTCCTACTACCAGGCTTCCCAACTGCTTATTCTTAATGAATGGTAGTACAGTGATAGGGGGGATCCGGCGTATGCCTTGGAACGGTCGCTCATGGGTGATCATACACTCCATACCATTCTGTATTCAGCTCGCCTGCGCCGCGTATTGCCGTCGGTTACCAGAGTGGTCTTTGCTGTGTGGAGGCAGGCCCTGCGCCGCATGGGCTGGTGGGGCAAGTTAACGGCCGAGACGCCACTTTGGCACAATGGTTTGCTCCCGGAGCTGGCGGCCCTGACCGGTTTTGAGGGCTGGGAAGCCATAGGTATTACGCTACTGGGCCAGGTCATGTCTGGCACCACCCTTAAATCATTTGAGGAACTCCGTACAGAGTTCCAAATGCCTCAGTCCCAGTTCTTCCGTTACTTGCAGCTGCGCCATGCCCTCATCCCGAGCATCGCCAGCCTGGACTCCCTACCGGAATTCAGCCCGGTTGAGGCAAAGGTGTTTATGGGGGATCTGGGGGACAGAAAGGTTTCCCGGATATACCAGACGTTGGTCATTCATTGCTCCTCTACCCTACACTCTCTTCGGGAGGCATGGGAGGTGGACATTGGCCCTCTCGATGAGGACGATTGGAGGGAGGCGCTAGAATCCCCACGTGGAACCGCCATCGCTGTCCGGCTCCGACTCATCCAATTTAAATACTTGCATCGAGCCTACTGTACTCTTGGAGAGCTGGGCTGATTGCATCCCCGGAATGCTTGCGCTGTGGGGCGGTGCCTGGGTCCCTGATACATACTGTGTGGTCGTGTGGTCGGTTGTCTGGGTTCTGGAGGGGTGTGTGGAGTTGTCTGTCCGAGGTCCTGGGCTGGGACCTTCCCCGTACACACCGGCTGGGATTATTGCACTTCATGGATGGGATTGGGGGGAACATATATAAGCGCCATTTGTTGCTCTTGGGGCTTGTTGTTGCCAAGCGGGATCTGGCCCGGGCGTGGAAAGCGGTGAGGGCCCCCCTCCCCTGTCTGCGTGGAAAGCTGGGCTGGATTATTTCATGGGCCTGGAAAAGCCGATCTTTGAGGCGAGGGGCTGCCCGCGCAAACACTACAAAATTTGGAAGCGATGGGCCGACTACCGGGGTCTGTCCCTGGATCCCCCGGCGGAGCAAGAGGAGGACATTTGACGGCAGTGACATTGTTGGCCCAAAGCAGTGATGCTCCAGTTGCGCTGCACCTACACACATTTTATTCTATTGCTATATGTACTCGTGTGGATGGGGGGGTAGGGGGGGAGTTTTGGGGTTGGGGGAGTCGGGGTTGAGGGGTAGGGTGGGTTAGAGGGGGTTTTTCATACTGAGCCTATTCTTAAGACCTGTTTCTACATTTGCTGCCTATGTGATTTACTGTACCGATATTGTCGTGGTGATCTTCGGTCTTGGGGATGCCACGTTTTTTATTGCTCATTTGCTCAATAAAATTGGTTGTGAAAAAAAAAAGAATTCTCATTCATCCCTCCTGAGACCCTGACCATTCCTACACTGTGTCCTCACAACTCTGTTAAGAAGGCAATGTTATCAGCAAAGCAGTCTCCTTTGGTGAAGAAAGCGATAAGTCTGATTCCTCGTGAAGAAAAGGGCAGAGGCAGTTATTGCTTAATTCCTGGTTCGCAAGGCTTCAGGTGAGTTCAGGGTGGTTTACAGGTGGATCAGAAAAATCTCTTTCAAGATGAACACACTTCAAAGGATTACAAGGCTGAATAAAAAAAAATCAGATGGAGAATTCCCGCCTTACCCCAGCCCACTGAGATTAGTGACAACAGACACAGGCACAAAAGAATGTTGAGCAACTTTCAAGGGTATGCCAATCTGTATGAGATGCCCTGCTAAAGAAAGGGACAATTGCTCGAAATGGAGAGAATTGTCGGTAAAACATTGGGCCTTCCGCCAGGTCCAGTCATTTCTTCTTCAAGAACATATCTTAGGACCAACAGCCAGCATTGTGTCAATATACTGAAGATCAGACAAAACCAGCATCACTCAGTTTGATAGCTTTAAAGATTGGCATATGGGTTGAACGTCATCTGTCTTCTTTGAAAGTGGTACCCATCAGCGGAAAGAAAATGGTGGCAGTAGACAGTTTGAGCAGAGTTTTCTGCATTCTCTAGAACTGTCCCAATCACTGCGGGTCTTCTTGAGCACATGTCAGAAATCTTAAGAACCTTTTCTAAACCTTTTTGCTTCTGTTGCGATCATCCAGCTTACAAGGTCTGCTCTTGAATTCCTGCCCCATGAGCTTATGGAGTGGATAACCTCTTTTCTAAACACTAGGAATATTTTGAGTGCTGGTGTTCTCTGAATTCTCTATTTGAGGGTGCTCTCTCTTTCATTCTTTAGTTTCTTCATGATGGCTTTGAAAATAATATAGCTCTGGCTAATCTGAAGGGCCAATGCTCAGCTATTGAGGCTTTTCAGGAACCTTGGAGTTATCTCAACCAGAATAAGAATATAGTATTTAGACTTCTGAAGGGGTTTCCAGTTTCTAGACCCATGATACCTCCCTCAGTGCCTCCTTGGGATCTGTCATTAGGATTGACAGCACTTGCAGGCGGTCCTTTTGAAATCAGTAGACTTGAAAAAAATAATTAGAATAGACCTTTTTTTTAAGTTTGGAGGCTAAGGTTGTATTAGGACCTACCCCTACTTTCCATTCCAATGTGGCCTTCATGATTCACAGAGGTTGGTAGGTTATGCGTCCAGTGCATTTTTCGTACACCTTCCTGCAGTAAGAAGAGTTGCGACACCTGCTTGATATTAACAGGGCAATTTCAATTTAACTGGATCATTAAAAATCCTTTAGGAGAGCAGACCATTTGTTTAGAACTTTTGGAGGTTCTGGGCAGGGGCAATAAGGGTCCAATTATTCTATCACTTTATGGATTTGCTCGAATATCACTATGGAGTCCTCTTTGTTTGATATTCCGATTTTGAAGGGGATTTAGGGAAAATATTTGAGCATTACAGCAGCATGTTGGGCAGAAGTATAATGACTTTCATTAACAGAGATTTGTGATCAGCTATCAGGGCCACCTCACACACTTTAATTAGACATTATCCAATTGAGGGTGTGGGGGGTGGACGGGCACTTTTCCTCAGTGTTTTCAGAACATTCCTATCTTTATACCTGTTTTTAGGGATACTAATTAAAGGTTAGCTAGCATGATTGGTCTTCAGTCAATGCGTTATTTATTTATTGACATTTCTATCTTAAGGTAGAAGGCAAGCCAAGATTGGTATCCTACAAAAATAATGACTGGAATGAGGGAGAAAAGATAATGTCCTGGTTATTTACAAGTAATCTTCATTATCCTAGGTCCTACTTGTCACCTTCATAGTCATTACAATGGCTGTTGGCCTTCAGTTGGCTCAGTAAAGACAAAAATGAATATAGGTTGGATATTCTCTTATACATACGCTGGGCAAAGCTCACCTTTACTAACTGTTCTTTTTCCTGTCTGAGCCACATCAAAAGTAATAACTGTGACAAGGACAGCATCTTCTGTGTCTGCTCGGAGGCAACAACTGCAGTCCCGTATCCTCTCGCCACTAGTCCTCAGGAGTTGTCTCCGTTAAAATGCTAGTATCTCTACTTCCTACTTGTTAGACCTGTCTGGCTTTTTGCGTAGTCCCTCCAATTTATTATTTATTTTGTCCCCTTTTTGCCCCTCATACCTTTATTAATTTTTGTGTCCACTAGCTTTTTCTAGGTGTTGGTCAAGGGGATAGGTGTTCTTTCCCCCCCTCATAGTTTTCACCTCAGGCCTAGAGGCCTGTTCTGACAGGAATAAAGCTGGAGTCACAAAATGGTGGCTACCAACTGCCCTAACTGCCAAACCTAGAACCTGTCCCATAGAGTAGAATAGGGCGTTCCAGAACCTTCTGGTCCCTTCTGGACTTCTGAGGGTCAGCCTATAAAAGGCGGAATGCTGGACAGCGATTTTGTCTTGCCAGAGAGAGTCAGCTGGAGGACAGGCTGTAGCTAAAGGTGGGGGGAGGCTAGTCAAAGGGTTGACCTCCTGGACTGGAAAGCTGCCTTATTGATCCACCACACTAACCCCCTTTGGGTTACTTGTCTTGACCCCGCTGTTGAGGGTTACTGGAGACCCTGGGCGCCTGACTAATCCCTTGACTGGAAGAATAGGGAAGTGAACAGGAAAAGGAGACGGCAGCACTGTGGAGTGCAGTCCTCTGCCCAGTGTAAAGATTTCAGTGAGACTGTTGCAGCAAGAATCTCAAACGGAGTGGGGCTAATCCTTGTGCCCCCCCCTTGCTCAGCTCGTTAATTAAGTTCTGCCCGACTGCTGGAATCGCCCCCCCTGGTGCCACAACCCCACCGTGTCCCTCTTCCTACCTGTTGTAACGAGGGCTGGGGGAGCGGAGGCAGCGAGATAACGAGCTGTTCTGCTTCTGGATCGGCGTGTGAATGCTGAGGGAGCGGAGGCAGTGAAACAACGAGCCGTTCTGTCCCTGAATCGGCACAAGGCAAGCGGCGCCGATTTGGAGCTGCAGCTGAAAGTCCTGAGGTGAGGAGCGGACCTGGAGAATCCCTTGTCGATTTCCGGGTGGGCGGAGAAGAAGGGCAGCGCCATTCGAGCAGCGCGGTCTCTGGCAGTGAGACACTCGCTTTCCGCGCATGCCCAGTTGAGCCGCCGGGCTCTGTGAGGCGGAGCCGGATCAGAGGAGGAAGAGGCAGTGGCGCTCATCTGCGCCAGTCCGTCCCCGCAGCGCCAACCCCAGGATTGTGGAAGCGAGTCTTGAGGCTCTGACAGCGGGTTCCGGGGAGAAGAGAGACCGACCCCGATCCTCCCTGCGCTAGCCTCGGGAACAGGAAGCCGATTGGGCGGGACGTGATCACTTCAGTATCTGCCAGCCGGGACTGCTGTGGAGCCGCCTGATAGTGCCCAACACGTGGAGACTTGGGGAGTAACGCCTCCCTGGCACTGTAAGGAGTGTGTGGGGCAGGAGGGAAGAGTGAGCCGTTAGGGCTTAATCTCCTCGAGTATCAGTGGAGAAGGGTCCTTGAGAGATCTGTATGTGAGGGAGAAAAGGGGCGCTAGAGCCGGTGTAAGCAGTTCAAACACACTGACTGTCTTCCTCACCTGTGATCTATGAAGTGGGAAGGAAATTGAGGAAACTACCTTTAGTAAGTGCTGGCCCAGGGAAAAGGGAGCTATTGTACTAGAACCTGAGAGAAGGAGCACGTGCCGATGTGGTGCTGAGAGTTCTTGTCAATTAAAAAGAGGTATAAGCCCCTCATTAAGGAGGCTGACACACTTGTAAACATCTGGTTTAACTGAAACCTCTCATTGAATGTGTACCTTGTTGATGGGTAGTGGTGTTGAGGAGAAAAGTTTAGAGCACCTCATTGAGGTCCAATCTAATTAATCCTGGAGTCTGATTAAATGTTCTATTGATGTTGAATATTAATGCAAGTTCCAAAAAACAAAACAAGTATGTGGAGGGTCAAGGGGAATATTTTATGACCTCTCTGCTCACTCCCATACTCAGATACAAAACACACAAGAGAGCAGACTAGGTCCGAAAAGAGGGGGTTCAGCTGTGCTGGCAACTGTGCAACAGTGGGTGCATGTGTGAAAGTATGTTGTTGAGAACATTGGCTGGAAAAACTCCCATCAGACCACCCTTTATGGTGGATTTCGCGTCATGTGGGATGTTTTGCTGATCATTCCAAAACACAACCGACCGTATAATGCCGCTGTGATAATGGATGTCAGTAATCTAGCCATGATGTCCATTGTGAAGTGGTGTGTCCTAAAGTGCAGTGCTTAAGTGACAGTGATGAATTAAAAATTGACTACACAGGCGCTGTACAATATTCAAAACGCAAACTATGTGTCACATATTAAAAACACGCCGAGTAGTTTGACTACCCCATGGCGCTGTGCAGAACGGTCGACATGTTTCAGCCTAAGGGGCATTGCCCCGGCTTTCTTCAGGACCATATAAAAATGCTACTGCAACTGTAAATGATGTGTTGAGTGAAAAGGACAAATGATGTACTAGAAAAGTTACATATCTACCAGGAATCATCACAATTGAATGCCCACTGGAAGGGGAGAAGAACATCTTCTTCCCAGCTTTGTGTGGGTGAAGACCTCACCTCACCCGGCGACCGCTCGGGAGTATGAGGCCCCGCTCTGTCCGTCGGTGCCCCCAGTGAAAATTCGAGCGGAAGTGGAGGTATTGACCAGCCGGCACCTAGTTGTTAAATAGCTGCTCAAATGAGGCAGCTGTGGACCCGCAGTTTGTCCGCGGATGTGCAAACCCGCGACCGTGGCCGGCCGCTAACAAATGGAAGAAAAGGTTGCCACCTAGGTGGGAATGCACTTACAGGTAGGATTTGCACATCCGCGGACAAACTGCGGGTCCACGGCTGCCTCATTTGGGCAGCTTTTTGTGGTACAGGAGGTGCCTTTACTTGCGGGGTGCTTGCGGGGACATTGGCAATCCCTTTAAAACTTTTTTTGCATGCGAATGGCGGCGGCGACCCACTTGGGTTTTATCGAACCACCAGTCCCAGAAAGCATTGCTTCAGGTTTCACACCTGTGCATAATCACTGAGGGTATTTACTGGTGCCTGCAGCTGCCGTCATGTCACATGTGCTGCCACTGAAGAGGGCGTTGGCCCGAAACGCGTCTGGCAGGAAAGGGACTCTGTTCGCAGCTCGCGCCCTTGCGCTGGCATTAATTCCTACCTGTAAGTGCATTCCCACCTAGGTGGCAACCTTTTCTTCCATATATATATATATATATATATATATATATATATATGAAATGAAATGAAATGAAAAAGTACACATATAGCGCATAACCACCCGGAGGCCTCGCAGCGCTTTTGACTGAATACTGTGTCGAGCTACTGGGTAACTTTAGTACGCTTTTGAATACAGGTGAGTTTTTAGGTTAGGTAGGTATATATATATACATATATATATTATTTTTTTTAATACATCTACTTTATTTATATATATATACAAAAAAACTAAACTCACCCTGAACCCCGAAAATACCCCACCACCCCAAAACTGCAACGCACCCTGAACCCCAAAATGTCCCCTGCACCTCAAAACCTTAAACGCACCCTGAACCGTAAAAATTCACCCTAAACCTCTAAACCCTAAACCATCCTGACCCTAAAAATTACCCCTGCACCCCAAAACGTACACACACCCTAAACCCCAAAAATACGCCTACACCTCAAAACCCTAAACACACCCTGAACCCTTAAAATTCCCCCTAAACCTCCAAACCCTAACACCCCGACCCCCAAAATTACCCCTGCACCCCAAAACCTAAAGGCACCCTTTACCCCAAAAATACCCCTGCACCCCAAAACCTTAAACGCACCCTGAACCCCAAAAATACCCCAGCAACCCCAAAACCCTAAATGTACCCTGAACCCCAAAAATACACCTGCACCCTAAAATCTAAATGAACCTTGACCCCCCCAAAATTAACCCTACACCCCAATCCTAAAGGCACCCTTTACCCCAAAAATACCCCTGCACCCCAAAACCCTAAACGCACCCTGAACCCCAATAATACCCTTGCACCCCAAAACCTTCAATGCACCCTGAACTCTAAAAATACCCCTTACACCCCAAAACCCTAACCCACCCTGATCCCTAAAATTACCCCAGTACCCCTAAACCTAAATGCACCCTGAATCCCTAAAATACCCCTGCACCCCAAAACCTTAAACGTACCCTGACCCCTAAAAATACCCCAGCACCCCAAAACCTATACGCATCCTGAACCCCAAAAATACTCCTGCACCCCAAAACCCTAACCCACCTTGATCCCTAAAATTACCCCAGCACCCCTCAACCTAAACGCACCCAGAACCCCAAATATACCCTTGCACCCCAAAACCTTGAACGCACTCTGAACCCCAAAAATACCCCTGCACCCCAAAACCTTAAACGCACCCTGATCCCTAAAAATACCCCAGTACCCCAAAACCAATACGCACCCGAACCCTTAAATTACCCCCTACACCCCAAAAGCCTAACCCACCCTGACCCCTAAAATTACCCCAGCACCCTAAAACCTAAACCCACTCAAAAATACCCCAGCACCCCAAAACCCAAACATACACATAACCCTAAAATGACCCCTGAACCCCCAAAACATATACCCCTATATCCGAAACCCCAAACCATATACTTACCTTATACTTACATTTAAAAAACATGATTTTACCATTCATGCATTTACAGCGAATTTCGTTGTAAAAGCATGCGTGGTAAAAGCATATAAAATGTAATGCCATGCATTGTAATGGCATTGCGGAGTAATGGAATTTGCGTTGTCAAGGTATGCCGGGTGATGGTCTGCGTGATAAAAGATTTGTGGTAATGGTTGTTTACCCCAAAGTGAGGGTTGAGACCGTGTCCCAGATCTCTGTGGCATGTTCCTGAGAAATTGGACATTGAGGAGAATGCACTGGAGTTGTGCCATGGCGATCTTGATCAGCGTGGTGGACGCTGTAGTGTAGTTCCTATATTCCCAATGGGCTCTGCGCATTGGAATAATATATTCAGCAGTGTAGACGAAGGACTGAGGTCAACTAGGTCTCTACTGACTATATTAAACTTAAGGTTTGCCAGCTAGCTCAGAGGTCACTAGAAACTTTCTCGAATAAACGAGGAGGAGTTTAACCTCCCTGGATAGACAAGAAGGGATTAGCTTCCGACAACCATATAACATGATAACTTTGCTCCCTCAGAATAAGAGTAAATCTCTAGAGTCGTGTGAAAACAATAGACAGCTATTTCACTCAGTCAATTGTGCGTTCTTAGTTTCACCAGAGTGCAGAGAAGAGAGAGGGGCGTTTTCAATAAAAAGGTATTATTTATTGAGCAGTCTTCCTTCTCATGCAAGAGAAATGAATTGCCAAAATTGCAATACTTAATATAAAGTAAAGTACGTACAGTAAAAGTATTGTGAAATAATACTGTAAAAGCATTGATATGGTTTCTTAGCCATATGATACTTTAAAATGGATAAAATATATACATACATATATACATTAACTAACGTGCTCAACTGGTGCTTCTAAAATACGCCTACCCCGGTGTACCTGACCTAAGCCTAATACGTGGGAAGGAGTAAGTAGCAGTTTAAGTTAAGTTGGTTTTTCCAATAATCTGATTCAAGAATTCTCTTTAAGGGTTTAGTCAGCACTGTACCTTGGGAATAGAATTTAGGAGATCTGGTATCTCTCTTTCCTCAGGACTTGATATCCCAGCAACCCACAAGGATAGGCTGGAAACGCCAGAGCTGGATTTTCTCGGCAGGAGAAAAGACAGCGTCTTACTCAGCGCGTCAAAGAGGAGGGTCAGCGTCCGTGGGCTCTCGCATGAGCTGGGCTCTCGGGCAAGTAGATAGCTGCTCTGCTCCAAAACCGCCACCCTGCGTTTGCTTAAGGCAACGTTGGTGTATTTATACCTGAAAGGTGCCGAGTTTGACGTAAGGTTTGGACATAAGACGTCAATAAAGATGTCACTAAGAACTGGCCGTTCTTACAGTGCTCGCAGGAGTTCTAGGTTTCTGGAGGTTTGGTGTGTCGAAAGAACTCGTTGTGCTTTCTAGGAATCCAAAGAAGTAGCTTTTGCGGTGCCTTGGACTGCAAGGGCTATTTACTTAAATATGGATCTGATTCTTATGCCATTATAGGGATATTATTGATTATAGCCGTACAAGGGCATAAAATAGCAATATTGATTCAGGTTCCTAGATAAAAACACAATAACGCTATCTGTGTCTCCCGTGTTGTTGGTTGCTTCAGTGCTGCAGGTGGAAGTGGTAGAATCTTTATTGTTGATTAATAACATTCATTTCAAACAGAAATAAAGAGAGGAAAAAAAATCATTTGGGTTGCGACAAAGCTTAATCATACCATTTAGTCTAGCTAAAATCATGTTTTTTGCCTATAATAACATATATAATGCATTAAGTTAAAAATAAGAACAAGGTACATTATATTTCGGTTCAGTATTTCAAGCCAGTTACATAAGACATCACTTCAATTGCGAATAAAGAAATAAAAAAATAATCTCAATAGAGCAACCTACACTTTCTCAATTTATAAAATTCGTATCGTAATTAAATTACAATACTTAAATTGGACTAGTACAATGACTTATATATAGCAGCAATGGTTACAGCCCACTTGGTTATATCAATCCGGTACGCCTAATGGCAAATTTTTAATAACAGCTATCCACCTACACTACACACCTGCTCCATTTTTAACATATAGCAGCAATTACTAAAGTGCACTTGCGCGGTTGCTTACAGCTATCAGCAATATTTAAAGGGCACTCGTGCAATTTCTTAGGTAAGCATCTAATATCAAAAGTCACATTCTGAAAATACTTTTTTCCTGCGATAAAGATAACCTTTACATGTTCCCTGATAGACAATTTCTGACTAATAATGTTTTACATCTAGCACCAATTGTTAAAGTGTTCTTGTGTGATGAATAAAACGTTTCTGTGCAATCCTTTGCATTTAGCAGCAATTAATAAAGTGCTCTTATGCAATGACTCACATCTGAAAAAACTAAAAAAAAAAAACTAAAAAAATCCTGTTGGACCAATCATTAAATCTCTAGGCAAGCATCGAATATCAGGTGTCACACTCTGAGGAAAGCTTTTTTTCTGCGACAAGGATGTACTTTACAAACTTGGTAGTCAGGCGAGGCGAGTTCCCAGAGAGACAAATTATAATGGCTTGACGATAGGTTCTCACCTCTAATTCATTAAAGATGGACTTAAAAAAATATATATCTCTTCTAGCTGTCGCGGACAGGTAGATACAATGGGCCATATGTATCATCAACCTGATTTGCAATTATCAAATAGCGATTTTTAAGAAATCGCTATTTGAGATTCGCAATTAGGTATGTATGTACAAAATCGCATTTTTTTTGCGATTTTATTAAAATTCCTTAATTGCGATTAGCAAATTGCGAATCGCAATTAAGGAATACTTTCCCATTCATTTCTATGTGCCTGGAAGCCCATAGGAATGAATGGGAAGTTATTCTCAGTTTGTGATTCGCAATTTGGTAATCGCAAATTGAGAATAATTTCAAGGGTGCAGGGCTGTCCAAAGGACACCCTGTTGCACCCCTGAAGTATGCATGGACGCATCACATGGCACTTTGAAAAATGCAAAAATGTGCATTTTTCAAGGAATTCGCCACTTACCAGCAACTAAAAGTTGGTGGTAATTTGCGATTCCTTAAGGACATTTAGCAATTTTTTTTTGCTTCATACATTGCATTTAAGGAATCGCAAAATTTAAGATTCCTTAAATTCAATTGCAAAGTAAGGAATCGCAAATTTTGTGATTCCTTGTTTTGCACCAGATTTTGCTTTATACATACCATTTCGAATTTCGGCCTTTGCGAATGCGAATTTGCTTGATACATATGGCCCAATATGCTTAAAATTCCGTCCTTTATGGGGCATCTTCCATAAATCTATTTCCTAAAATGGTTTTAAATGAGTTATAAGGTATGATTATGGTTCCAATTTAATAAATTAATTATAACTGCCCAAGAGCAATTTATTGTCTGTTTAAACACCACTTTACTCTTGTTCTCATCTTCAAAGGGCGGAGATTTTAAATTGTTTAAACTCTCAGTTAAATAAGCACTCCATCCCGTAGCATATTCATACCTCATAATCCCCTGCCAACATTGGTTCGCGAGAGAGCCCTTGTCAGAACCGAAAAAAGAATATAATGACTTTAAATAAGCAGACTGTCTGGTCAGAGTTTGTCTTTTAAGACCAAATTCCAATCTGACATTGGCATGCCCGATATACTTTGGGACCTTAAAAACAGATTTAAAAACTTTTGTTTGTAGGTTATCAAGAGATTTTAAGTCTTTACCTCTAAAAATCACTGAGCCATAAGTCAAAGAAGGAATTAACTTTGCTTTCATAATCTTAAATAAATGCTCATGATTTGGGCATGCCAACGTATCTATCAGCTTTCTAAAAGCAAAGGACAAGGCCGTAGCTTTTGCTTTTTGGTTAATAAAATGTTGTTTAAAAGACAATCTATTGTCAAATGTAATTCCCAAGTATTTATAAAATGTCACTGTTTCAATATGTAACCCGTTAATCTTCCATGCACTCTTATCTAATTTTGTACCACTAATCGTCATTATTTTTTTCTTCCTGGTATTCATTTGTAAACCATTAACAGATTTATAGGTATGAAATGAATCAACTAATCTTCTAAGGCCTATGGCAGTGTGACTCAGCAGTATGGTATCATCTGCATACTGTAAGTATTCAATTTATTGACCTGAGAAGATAGGCGAGTGAGCATTAACATCTTTAAGATGTGACATTAAGTCGGCCGTAAAAAGATTAAAAAGACAAGGTGCCAAAACACAACCCTGTTTAAGACCGCTACTAGATACAAGTGACAGATTGTACATCTACTGTCTCCTACTTTAACCTCGACCCATGTATTAGCATACAACAATTTAATCATATCAAGCAGCTGTTTCGAAATACCCCATGCAGATAACTTAGCCCAGAGTAAATTAAAGGGGACAAAATCAAAGGTGACCTTAAGGTCAACTAAACAAATATATAGCTTTTGCTTTTTATACTTTGCTCTTTCAGCAAGTAGAGTCAATACAGTCAAATTCGTAGTCGTTGACTCGCCCCTTCGAAACCCATTTTGGAATGTTGGGATAAGATCTTCCTTTGTGGCCTATTCTTCCAAGTCGCTCAGCAGACAGCTACAGAAAACTTTTGCCTTCACATCTGTTAAGGTGATCAGCTTATAATTTGCTGGATTTTCTTGAGTACCACTTTTGTAAATTGGCTGTATAATGCTTCCCTGCCATGACTCGGGGACCTTTTTAGTTTTAACAACATCATTAAACAAAGGTGTTAAAATCTCTGACCAAAGATCTATCTTGCTTTAAAAATTTAATTTGGAAGTCCCTTGGAGCATGGCGCTCCATTAGATCTTATCCTACTTATTGCCGATTTTACTTGGTCTATTTACCATGTCTCATTAACTTGTGGTTCAGCTTTAATATGGTGTTATTATTCATTACGGAGTGTTTCACCTTTATTAACCTCTTCCATAGACGTCACGGTGGGCGTGTGTGTCGGACGGCTGGGGAAGTCGATCTGCACACGCAGGAATTCACCTGTACAGCAGGGAAATCTTGCGCGCAGCGAAGTGGTTAATGATCGGGGAGGATAACCTTTGAAAAGCAGTGTTATTGGTAGAGGTTGTATCTGCAGAGGCCCCCATATATGTTATAAATAAAAGATGCCCAGCATGATTCAGAGATATTGGTACTATTTGCTCTTTTATTACCATTTTCAAGATCATTTATTGGGCCCAAAAATGCCTTCAAATTTTTTGTTTTGTAGGCAAAGTGCAACTTGGTCCAGATTCCCTCAGAGTAGGTATGTTTGGCTTTCCATACTTTGTTTTTATGTGAACTTCTCAGACTTTTTAGTTTATGAAATTCCAAATTTTGTAGGACTCCATTTGCTTTTCTATAGGTGGCCTTTATTGCTTTGTTAAGTTCTCGCTTTTATTGGAGTAACTAATTTGTATACCAACCTGATCTTTTGGGCCTCATAATTGACCTCTTGATGTGGTTGAATTAGGAAAGCGATCCAAAAGGGAAGCACGAAGACAAGTCCAGATATCCACCATTGTTTTCCCTTGCACTTTCTCTGTTAGCGCCTTAGCAATAGAAGATTCTAAAAATTCCCATATTTCTATTTGATTTCTCAAGTCCCACACTAGACTTTTCAGGCTAAAGGCTGTTGGACCTGTTTCCATAGATTTTACATTGGGCAAGTGGGTTGTCCCGACTTTTTGAATGTAGGCACATTCTTTTTGGAGTTTTGCACATCTTCATGTAGTAACCAGAGATTATATTTGTTGAGCGGGTTGCAGCACATCTGTATTAACGTTCTACTGGGTTTGTTAGCGCAATGTTTGGCAAGCAGGTGCATATTAAAGTCTCCTGAGATAATTAACAGTTGCTGGATATTCGTGATACAAGATTTTTACCACTTTGCAAAGTATAGTAAATGGGGATGTTTTAACCCTGGTTTTCTAACTGAGATAAACATTTATAAAAATTATTGGTTGCTCGAAATCTATTTTAATACACAGAAGTCATGCTAGCTGAAATTCAATTTCATAATGTTTGATATCCAGGCTTAATGACTCGTAGACAGATAAGCCACTGCTTGCACGACCAAAAAAGAGAAGTGCAAAGTGCGAAATTTGAATACTCAAAGGGGCAGATGTATCATGTGTTTTGCATGTCGCAAAAGCTGCGATTCTCTATTTTCCAGCGTTTGCGACATGCAAAAACGAAAATGGCATGTATGAAAGAAATCGCATCGCACATTAGGAATTCGCATGTTTGCGAATTCCTAATGTGCGAGAAATGAAAAATCGCAGATAATTGTGCGAATCGCGATTTTGCATTGGTGCAAAATAGCGAAATTCGCATGGATATGTAAGAAAAAATCGCAAATTACGATTTTGTCATTTTCGCATAATAAGGAATCGCAATTAACACCAGGTAAAGCAGGTGGTAAAAAAAAAAATATATATAAAAGAACACCCAGAATGCATTTTCACTCTTTCCAAAATGGCGGGACTATACCTGATTGCCAGGAGGATGCGCATCCAAGCTCTTGCCCAGAGAAGACAACGTCAGGAAAGGATATTCCGAATACGCATTACGCTGTTCCAGCAGACACAGGAGGAGATATATGAAAAATACAGGCTACATCCTCACAGCATTCTGGACCTAATTACTGAATTGAAACCATTTTTACAACGCCCAACTGCCAGAACACAATCCATACCAACACATGTGCAGGTATTGTGCTCACTGCACCTTTTGGCTTCTGGCTCCTTTCAAACAGTAATAGCAGAGGTTGGTGGAGTCTCACAGAGTGCCCTATCGCGTTTTTTCCATGTCTTCGTAGATGCAATGATCAGTAGACTTCAACATCATATATATTTTTCTAATACACAGCAAGCCATACAGGAAGCCAAGTTGGATTTCTATCAAATAGCAAGATTCCCACATGTGATTGGATGCATAGATGGAACCCATATTGCCATCACCCCACCAGCAGCCATTGAATATGTTTTCCGCAACAGAAAACACTACCACTCACTGAACATCCAGGTCATATGCAACGCTAAATACATAATACAGGACATTGTGGCAAAGTTTCCAGGGAGTACACATGACTCCTACATCTTCAGACATAGTGCAATACATAGACGTCTCAGTGCTGGTCAGTTTGGAGATGGATACCTGCTAGGTAAGTAATACTCATCCATCCTCCCTTCCACCCAAACAATGTAATGTAACTCTGAGTCACTTTTCCCTCTCTAACTTGCAGGTGATAGTGCTTATGCAGTGCGTGATTTCATACTCACACCATACTTGAATCCTGCAAATGCAAGTGAAAGACGCTACAACAGGGCACACCGGTCCACACGTGGGGTAATAGAACGTACATTTGGAATTCTGAAAAGCCGTTTCAGACGCATTCACAAAAGTGGAGGTGCATTGCAATACAACCCAGCGACATGTTGCAAAATAGTGACAGCATGTGCAATGCCGCATAACATAGCAATCCGCAAAGGCACAGAAATTGAAGTGAGTGACTCAGACACATCTGATGATGAAGATGAAAACCCTCCCCCAAGAATGGCAGTGGCAGGAGTAGGAGCCATGGCTGGTCGGCAAAGGAGGGCAGAGATTACACGTAACTATTTTTAGGTGAGAAAAAAATACAGAAACCCATTTTCACTTTGCCATTGTTCTTTACTTCAGAACAAGAAAACATTGCTATATGTATGTTACATTATAAGTAATCCTTGTGATTTCACATTTCCATACTACTAATAAAATAAAACAGTATCTATGCATGACTGCTGCATGGGTACTTCATGGGTACTTGAACAAGGTAAGTTATTTTCTGCGCAGGCGACTGCCAGCAGGTTGATCAAGTGGCGGCATGGCCTCTTGGTCTGCTCCAGTAGTGGAACGCCTTCCACTCCTGCGTTGCACCATGATGTTTGTTGGTGTGGGGTTGTTGCTACTCCTACTGGAGTTGTCCTCGCTTTCACCTGAGCACAGAAGGGCCCTTGCACCTGATTGGTTTGTTTGCATACTTTCCAGTACCAATGTCATATTGTTCACACTCTGTCCAACTGAACGTGTGCAATCACTCAATTCACGCTGCATGTTCACACTGCGACGTGTGAAGTTGCTGGTGACTGCACATAGCCGGTTGATGGCTTTGGTGTAGCTGTGCATTGTGTCCTGCGCAGCCTGTGCAGCCCTGTTCCGTGCATCCTCTGTGTTCACAAGTGTCAGGCAAAGTTTATCAATGGCATCAGCCATGCGTTCCTGGTTCTTGTTGGACTTCACTAGCTGCCTATTGATGGATCTGAGTGCCTTATGTTGAAGGCGTTGTACCTCAAGCATGTTTTGCTCAAGCCCTGCAAACACTGTCACAACCTCACTCTGTTCTGTGTTATTTGCAGATGGCTCAATACGGAATGCACGTGCCCTCCGTGGACTTTGTGAAGGCTGTTGTGCATCTTGGCTGGACACAGTGACTGTCTCATTGGACACTGCTTCAACATCTGTGTTTTCTTCCTCTTCCATTGGTTGTAGAGGAAGTACTCTTCTGCGCTTCCTCTGTATGGTCACAGGGGCATTACTGACTTCATTGTCTGTATCTGACATCACATGGGGAGGTGACAATTCAACTTCATTGTCAGTCCTGTCCTCACTGGTATGTCCTGTGAATGTAGAGTGCAAAATATGAATTTGTGTTCATTGCAAAATAAACATCACTCATGGCACTGTATTACTTGTACTGCACTGTTTCGGCATTACGTTGTCCCACATTAAGGAGTCATATGAGTGACTGTCATTGTGAGTGTTACTAGGGCGATTGGACTACAACTCCCATAATGCATTGCTGTGGTCTTGTTTCACAGTGTTCATGGACTAATGCTAATCTCAAATGCAGTGCACACACACACACACACACATTTTTTGTACACACACATGGATGCACTTTCATTTCCTCTTACCTTGTGCTGGTGCTGTGGGTTCTGAGCTGTCTATGTTGGTCACTCCACTCACACTTTCCGTTGTCAGTGTGGATTCTATCAGTTCCTCATGGGGTGTCGGTTTGTCCACCATGGAACTTCCACCACCTGTCAGGTTGCTATCCTTCAGCCTCTCCGCAAGTTTTTCCTTGGATCTCAGTCTCATATCATACCACCTTTTTTTGATTTCATCAATGGAGCGAGTGGTGACTCCTACTGAGTTGACCTTCTCCTGGATCTCCAGCCATATTTTTCTCTTCCTGGAGTCAGGTACCTTTAGAGATTTTTTTCCAAAGAGGTCCTCATGGTTACAAACCATTTCTTCTATGAGCACTTCTTGCTCCTTCTCTGAAAACTTCTGCTTTCTTTTTTTCTTCTCAATTGGCTGCTCCTCCTGTGCCTTCTGTGCCTCCATAGCTGAACAAACAGGTCTGCTCTGCCTCAGCACACTCTTCCAACTGCCACTGGGTGTGGTTCTGGGGAGCAGGTGCAAGCAATCACTGGTGCTTCCTGCTTGTGATGTCATCAACTTGTGCCAGCATTGCATGATTCCCGTTTTTGCGATTTCCTTAAATGCGAAAATCGCAGATATGCGAATCGCAAATTTCTCGCATTAATTTCTGCGACTTTTATGGAATCGCTATTTTCTCGCAGATTTAATGTTACATACCGTTTTGCGATTCCGAAATTGCGATTCGCTACAAATCGCAATTACGGACTCGCAAAATGGAATTTTGATACATCTGCCCCATAGTATCAACTGAGAGATTCTTTATTCACATTCCATGTTCCATGAAACATTAAGACATCATACTCCCTTCAAAATGGTACTGTATCTTGGTCCTCAATTAAGGATTTAAAGCCATTGGTGTTCCAGAGGAAAATATAAAAGGTTTTTAATTCATTTGTTGAACAGTGCTGCAGGTGAAGCGGCAATGCTGGCAGGAAAATGGATGTTTGGTACGGTGTGGAGATGTGCAGCAGCAGTAGTTTGATGCATCTGGTATCCAGGACTCGGAGGTCTGCGACGGTGTAGCTGCCGGGGTGGAAGGATTAGGGTTCCTGGGACTGGGTGTGTTCCAGGTGTAGTCAGGCTTACCTTTGATACATCAGTGGGATGGCCGTGCTGCGTCCTCCATGCGTAGATCCTATGCGGTGGGCAGGGCTCTGCTAGCAGTGGCAAGCGGGAGGGAAAGAGTCGGGAATTAAACACGGCAGGAAGGCGAGCAGGCAGAGCGGCAGTGAAAACAAAATAAAACGACAGCCAGCAGTGAGGACAAACAGCAAAGAAAAAAAACAGCACAAATAACAATGTAAACAATAACACAAGGATGTAGTTTGAGGAGGTGGGTGGCAGGGCTCTAAGTGTACAATGGTGCAAGGCGAAGCCCCCACCATGACTCTTTCACCCATGCACAAAGGATGAGAGTAGGGAGCCATCCATAACATAACATACGTTTCTGAATGACATCATAGATAACTCAAGCTTTGCTCTTGTTGTGTGTCTGATGACTATTAGATCCCACAGAACCCATCTATAATGTTGTAGATTTTAAGAAACACCTACAAGGGCAGCCTTTTTAGGTTTCGCCCGCACAGCGTTTGTGCTCTGCTTGTGAAATCTCTTGTATGGCTCTTATCAGTTGCCATTGCTGAATTACTGTGTTCATTCGTGTGAAGTTTTTTGTTAATTTCTACTGTTTGCACGCAGTTATGATACTTCTATTAAAGCTGTTCACTCTGATTAAGCCTGATTCACTGTCAAGATAAGATCTCCTCTCACAGAAAAGGAAGACAGCTTCTAAAAGTATGCTGGAATCCTTGCGTTTTCTTATTTAGTTGTGTAAAGCAGATACTATAGCTTTAGAATGTTTGTGGCATTTCCTATTCACGCCTCAGTGTCCTCCATTGCACTTTGTAGGCACTATAGGACTCGTTTTTTCAGCTTATTCTGTTTGGTCACTATGAACAAATTCTAAATGTTGTACTAAACATTGAACGTTAAAAATAAAGTAAACATACAAGAACTATGCTATATTTTACTACTAAACAGGCAATGCAGTTAACTTGCAGACAACATGGTCATGAGTTGAATGGTGCAGCTGGTGCAGTAGCACAGGACCACAAGTTGTCAGAACTCCTCTAAACACATAATATTGCTGTGTTTGACTACTAAACAGGCAGTCATAATTGCAGGTACCTTGCAGTTAAAAGGGACTTAAGTTGAATGGTACAGAAGGTCAGTCACACTGGGGCCAAAGGCTCTACGTACCCTACTAAACTCAGATTATTGCTAAAATGTAAAACTAAACAGGCAGTCACAAGTGTAGTTACCTTGGAGACAACTGGGTCATGATTTCACAGTGGTGCAGCAGGTGCAGTAACACAAAAGTTGTCAGAATTCCTCCAAACACATAATATTGTCATGGTATATTGGTTATTGTAATGGCGCAGGAGGAGAGTGACGCCCGGACCAACAGCTCTAGGCACCCCACTAAATACCCAAAATTGCTATATTTCACTACTAAACAGTCAGTCACGAGTGCAGTTGCCTTGCGGACAACAGGGTCATGATTTTAATGGTGCAGCGGGTGCAGTAGCAAAAGCCCAAAAGTTGTCAGAACATCTCTAAACAGCTAATATTCCTATATTTTACAACTAAACAGGCAGTCATAAGCGCAGTTATCTAGCAAGCCCTAGGGTCGTGATTTCAATAGTGCAGCCGGTGCAGTGGCACTGGGACTAAAAGCTCCAGGAACCCCACGAAACACCTAATATTGCTATATTTAATTCCTAAACTGGCAACCACAAGTGAAGTTAGCTTGCAGACAACAGGGTCATGATTTAAATGGTGCAGCAGGTGCAGTTGCACTGGGCTCAAAAGTTGTCAGAACTCTTCTAAAGACATAATATTGCTATATTTGACTACTAAGTAGGCAGTCACAATTGCATTTACCTTACAGTTAAAATGGACTTGATTCGAATATTGCACCAGTTGTACTGGAACCAAAAGCTATAGGGACCCCACGAAACCCAGATTAATAATTTTTTTTACTGTTAAATAAGGCATTCACAAGTTCAATTATCTAGCAGGCAATAGGGTAATGATTTGAATGGAGCAGCAGGTGCAGTAGCACCAGGACCAAAAGCTGTAGGCACACCGCTAAACAACGAATATTGCTATATTTTACTACTAAACAGGCACAAGTGCAGTTCCCTTGCAGACAACAGGGTCATGATTTGATTGGTGCAGCAGGTGGAGTGGCACCGGGCCTATAATTTGTCGTGACCTCCTCAAAACACCTAATATTGCTATCTTTTACTACTATACAGCAGACACAATTGGAGTTATCTTGCAGTTAAAAGGGGCTTGATTTGAATGGTGCAGCAGGTGCAGTGGCTCCAGGGACCCTATTAAATGCAGAATATTGCTAAACTTTACAGTCAGTCAGTCAGTCAAGGCTTTTATTATCGATAAAAAACCATAAAAAGGCATAATTATAATTTCATAGAAAAAAGCATGGATAAAAAGTTGAAGGGTAATACATACATTAAAATTCTGCAACACAATGGATTCATAAAAAAGTTTAAAAAATGTGTCATAGTGAACATTAAATACTTTAAAAATCCGGTAACACTCCCCAGCCCTGATTTTAAAGACGAACCGTGTTCATTAAAGCTATTATACCACATCAGTGTAGGTGGTTTGCAAGTTTCCAACTTTTAGTTCAGCACATCTTGAGTGCCACATAGCCAAAAGAAATCTTGAAGTTGCAAAGACTATCAGGGGCGCGGTATCATATTTGAGTATTCTGTATGTCTCCCTGTAATCCCTAAAACCCCTGGCATTACAGAGTTGTATAATCCTTTTACTTCTCGCCCTGGTGTAAGAGAGACAGAAGAGCAGAATGTGAAGATCCGTCTCTCTGTTACTCGAACACCCAGGACAGGAACTCTCTTTCTGCAGTCCATTTGGCCGCTGAGACGTTACGCCCCTAAGTGGCAATGCCCCGTATCTAAACTGGGTATATAGTTTCTTGGCCAAGGGGGGTTGGATATCTACCAAGAATTTTTCAAAATGTGGGTGGGTCTTAATGTCCAGAAAGGTACTATTCAGCCTACCTATGGACACATTTGTTGTTATAAGTTCCATGCGGTGGCGCTTAAGTGCCATGCTTAACGTTTTCTTAGAATACAAAGCACAGATCTCCACAGGAGACAACCAAATATCCCCGATTCCTATGGCATAACAGAGTTGCTTATTATGGTTTAGCCAGGGGATTTTCCCCACGCTCCTCCTAGACTAGAGATCCCCCAAGTCCTCCCTATAGCTTTGGAGCTCAGGGGTCGACCACAGACGTCTCCAATGCAAGAGGGGGCGATTTGATACAATCTCCTGGACAGGTACCAATCCTAAGTCCAACCAGAGAGGTATCAAGGGAGTACTTAAGGGGAGCCTCAAAAATCGCCTAAGAAAGCTATTCTCAGTCGGAGACAATGGGGTGGCACTCACATGGCCCCATAGGTCTGCGCCATAGAGCGCCCCTCCTCTTGCCTGGGCTTTATAAATTTCCATAGGCGGACCCAACAGTTTAGGCGAGGTATCGTTAAAAACCTTTAGAATCCCCCAGATGATTGAACCAGCTTTAGGTTAACCTTTGCCAGATGAGACCCCCATTCTATTGTTACGTGTGGCCCCCAGATAATCAAAGGTGGACACTCGATCCAGTGCCATTCCATCCAAGTGGGGGTGGGGACAATTGGCTAATCTGGAGTTGTAGACCATGAACTTTGTTTTAGTAAGGTTCATCTCCAAGTTACTTAATTTACAGAAGGAGCAGAATGCCTCTAGTGTTTGCTGAATACCCATGGATGATTTTGACAGTAGGAGGGTGTCATCAGCGAACATCAGGGCGGGTATCTTACGCCCTGCTACGCTAGGGAGTCCAGATCTTTTGCTCCCAATAAATGGTCTATCAACCCTTTTAGGAAAAGGGAGAAGAGTGTGAGGGCCAACACGCACCCCTGCCTCACTCCCCTTTCCACCGGGAACGGTGCTGACAACCCCCCACACCTCCCATACCTCACCCTAGCATATGTGCCAAGGTGCATACGTTTGAATAGTTGGTACAGGTAGACCGGGGCTCCCATCTCCAGAGTAATGCCCACAGCTTGTCCCTATGGACCAGGTCAAAAGCGGAACGTAGGTCCACAAAAATCAGGTACAAACTACCTGCCCCAATTGAGACCGTCTTCCAATAGACCAGCTGTAATCGAAACAGCTGGTAGATAGTAGAAACCTTTGCTATACTACTTAACAGGCAGTCACAAGTGCAGTAATCAAGCAGGCAGTAGGGACATGATTTCAATGGTGCTAAACATGCAGTGGCACAGGGATAAACAGTTGTCAGAACTCCTCTAAACACAAAGTATTTATATATTTAACTACTGAATAAGCAGTCCAAGTGTAGTTACCTTGCATGCACTAGAGACATGATTTCAATGGTGCTGCTGGTGCAGTGACCCGGGGCCTAAAGCTCTGGAAACCCTTCTGAATGCCAAATATTGCAACATTTACTTTTAAGCAGGCAGTCACAGGTGCATCTATCTTACAGGCAATTGGGCCTCAAAGTGAATGGTGGAGCAGGTGCAGTGGAACAGTGGCCAAAAGTTGTCATAACTCCTCTAAACACCAAATATTGCTATCTTTTGCTACTAAACAGGCAGTCACAAATGCGGATATCTTGCAGGCACTAGGGGCATGATTTGAATGGTTCTGCAAGTGTAGTGACACCAGGCCCAAAAGTTGTCAGAACTCAGTTAAACACATAATATTGATATAACATCAATTAATTATTCCCATTTCATTTCATTCTTTTTCAAATTGTGCTATTAGCTACCTGCACGATACCACTAGTACCAGCACAATATATTGCCTTTTTGTACATAAACAAGTCATAACACTTTAACAGACTTACTGTAACTTATGTTGTACAACTACTCAGCAAACTACAACTTACAACAAAAAAATGCTTATTATTAATCACACTGGTGAAAACTTAATGAATTTACCAATGCTTGTTTTATTTTATTTCCATTATGGTAGTTACACCCTGGTTGCATCATCTTTATTTAAAATTTGTGGTTTTAATATTTTCATGTTGGTATATTATCATACAACTTGATTTGTATTAAGCCGTGGCGGAGCGGAGTCGGCCAGCCCCCGCTTCCACCCCCTCTATTAACAATTAATTATAAATGACATAACAGTGAAGAAAAACAACTTACCTGGACTGTAGCATGCGCAGATTTTGCAGAAACGGCGAGGAAGAGGAGGAGGGCAGACCAGGGACGCCGCAGTCCAGGTAAGTGGTTTTTCTTTACTTTCTCGTCATTTATAATTAATTGTTAATAGGGGGATGGAGGCGGGTGGCGTAGCGGAGTTCCACAGAGTTTGTTCTCAACTCTGCACCCCTCCGCATAGCCCCGCTACGCCTAGGGCTTATTTGTATTTTTCCCACCTGCTTACACTCAACATTTATGTTAACAAACAAGGATTGGCAAAGGTCACCTATGGGACCCATTGGCTTTACCAATGGTTTTAGCATCGCGGCACAGCATCCCCAATGCTATACCGCTTGGCTAAAGAATTTTTAAATATTAAAAAGATTTTGATGTGGTCCGCCGCACCTACAAAATGATGTGCCGATTTTTAGGTACTGATCCGAGGTGGGACGGTAACTAAAAAGAAAAAAAACTGACAACAGCTTTTTTTTAAAGCAGGAGGGGGCAGCGACGCGGGGGCTGGAGTGGAATATGTGTTTAAAGATGGTGGTGGAAGCAACATCGGGGTGCAAGTAACACGGTAAAAAAGTGTGGCTCAATGCTTAGAGCGGCAGACCTTGATGCAGAACGCTGGCCAGGGACCAGGGTTCCATTCCCGCCTCGGCGGGTTTCGGGCTTAAATTCCTCTGACCGGATATTCTCGCCTCAGTACCGATTCTAAGAATGGGTCCCACGCTGCAACTCTGGGCAATAGCTTGCTTAGTCTCCACAAAGGCCCCTGATACACAAGGGATGCCTGGTTTCACCATGGGATGCCCAGGAGTGGACACCCCACAAGGAAAAGCCAGGAGGGGTTCCCTCGTGGTAGGAGTGCAAGCGCCGGGATGCCTCCGGGTCACTGTTCGCGCTATACAAATACGCCACATTTACACATTTACATTTAAAGGGGGTGAAGAAGCAACATGGGATGCGAGGGGGGCAAAATAAACGAGGGGTGTGGATGGATAAAGCAGCAAAATTGGGGACACGTGGTGGGGTCAAACGGGCGAAAGATAGCAACAATGGGAGAAAAACAGATGGGTCAGGAGGAAATGTGGAGGACACTGAGGGAGACTCACATGGCAAGAGAGAGAAACACGTAGCGCGATGAGGGGGTAAAAGAAAAAGAAGGCGGCAGCGGGAAAACACATGCGCTCTCATAGTTTGTTGGAGCTTCTGTGCATTTATAAGTAGCATATTATAAAAAATGTGCAAAACATAGACCTATATTTGAATTTATTTGTATACACTTATAGGGTGTTATTGCCTTTGAAATGATATCTGATGACCTGTTAACGTGCATTTTCTTGGTTTATGCTAACCAGACCTCAGTTAGGCCTTAATGTCATCTTTTCCAAAATGGATGTATCACCCTTCATGTTCACTGTTTGTTGTTTCTGCTTCAGGCAGTCAAGTAAAGTCATGCTTGTTATTTCTGAATGAAGCTATTTTTGCAGTTCTTATAGAAAACTTTTCTAACATGGGCTCAATAATTTTTCAACTACTTAAGGTCTCTTCCGCTAGATCGCAATATTGCATTTATTCACAATAAGCTCACAATTGTTTCATAACAAGTTTGTTCTGCCATCTGCAGATGACGTTAGCATAGAAGGCCTGACTCAATGTTCATGTGGTGGGATAGTGTTTAATTAATACCGCTGTGCTCTGACTTCTAATAGTTGTATTATCAAAATAATGATGAGAGAAAACCCCCACCATGAATAATCTACAATCTTCATGCCCACAAAATATTTTGTAGCAGTGGATGGTCAGGAGATAAAAGGTACCTTCTATCTGCTTTGAGGGTTTGCATTTTGCCCTGTTTCTTGTCTAGTTTGTGTCACAGTGGACTTTCCACTGTGGGTTTTCCTGGTGACTTATTTGCTGCTGCTGATGCAGTGATACTGTTTCTGGTCAAAAAGGGGTTTAAGTATTAGTAGGGCTGAGCGATTCTTTATATTGAAGCGCTCAGTGTGCAAGTGATGCTTTTTGAAAAGTTGCAGATGAGTGCAATTTGTGTTGTGTGATGGATTGCTATGCTGCCTGTGAGATTTCTGGTTAATTGATGCTAATTGTTGAATCAATTGGGGGTCTTTTGCTGTTATTATGATTTTTATGTCTTAGTCGCGTTTTGCAGTACAGATTTTTTTGATTTTGTTATTCATTGATAGCACAAAAACCTGGTTGTTCGAGCAAGCTTATGCATAGTCACCCCGCTGCAACACTCCTCATGTTTAGCGCCATGAAACCTTCGGGTGACCGTGCGCTTTATAAGTTGTTATTAACATAACATAACAGTGTTAACATGATCGGATGTGTCATAATCTCAAGATATTGTTGCTGAACATGTCTGCTAAAAAGGTAGTGTTTTGCAAGGCGCACATTCACACAGATAGGGATTTTTCTGAATTAGCAAGTTTTCATTTCAGGGCTTTTCATGTCTAACTTAGGTTGGTGTTATTTGTTCTTCGGTGCACAGGAGTGACTACACTAATTAGAGGGGGAATGCTGTTGGATGGCAGTCTTCTATAGTGTCCACTGTGTTTGACAATTGCTGCGAAAGTACTGGTCTTATTTTATTGATTGTGAGATTCTCCTAGATTAACTTTCTGATTTTCTCCTTTTTAGGTTGAGCAGACAAGGATTATTTTGTTTATTTGTGTGAGTTTAGTGAGAAAAAGACTGTGTATTGTTTTTCCAGTCGCAAAAAAGCTGTTCTGCAAATCACTGACTGGAGGAGTCATGCTGGTATTAATGAGTCGTCACCACAGAGTCACACTGTCATTGGATGGTTGCTGTCAAAGTTGCTCTGTGATTGGTTGACCTTGGCATAACCACGCTGGGATTGGTTGTTCTTCGTGTGCTTGGTTTGTGTGGATATGGGATTTTTATTAGCAAGAATGATGCAGGAGCGGTTGGTAACTAAAAAGAGTGGGGGTACAGGCAAATGGGTGGCGAGTGGATACATTCATGTAAGGTGAATGTCGGCTGTAAATAAAAAGAAATAGTCACTTACTTTGCTTGCTGCATGACATCCTCACTCCGGTTTACGTTCTGCTCTGTGGTTTCCAGCAAATTCACCTAACCAATCCTGGAGCTGCTCTCATTCTGTCAACCAGCTTTAGCGAAGTGCCAGGATTGGAGGGAGCGCCTCTCTCAGTTCTCTCAAGAGCACTGGAGGCCTGTGCTTTCTTTAACCCAACTGTCTAAAACAGCTGGGTTAGTGAGGTTTAAAATGTGCATATATGTATTTATTTATTTAACTTATAAGGCGCACAGCTACCCGCAGTGTGTTTCCCGGTGCCAAGGGACAGATTAAAAGAAGGAAAAGAGAGCAACCGTAGATCATTGCCAAAAGATCCATGTCTTGAGTCCCTTGCGGAAGCGGAAAAAGTTGGTTTCAGTTTTCAATGCAGCGGGCAAGGTATTCCAAAACTTAGAACCTAAGTGGGAAAATGAGCAGCCGCCCATCTTCAACAGCCTAAATCTAGGAATTACAAAATCACCTTTGCAAGAGGATCTGAGAGAACGAGTAGGGTGGTAAGCTTGGATGAGTCCCTGTAGGTATGCATGGGCTGTGCCTTGTTTGATCTTGAATATAGAGCCTTGAACTTAATTCTGCTGGCGATACTAAGCCAGTAAAGGTCATGAAGTGATTGGGAGATAGAGGCTCTCCGCGGAACATGGCATAAGAGTAGTGCAGCCGCATTCTGCACAACCTGAAGTTTTCTAAGAGTTTCTTGATCAGCTCCTAAATAAAGAACGTTACCGTAATCCAGGGGGGGAACAACTAGGGCCTGGACCATCGTCCTTTGTGTGGAGACAGGGAGCATCCATAGAAATTTGTGGAGCCATCTTAAAATAGTAAAACAGGTGGAGGCCACCTTTACTATCTCTTGCCGCATAGAAAGATTCTCATCAATGAGAAATCCGAGGTTGCGAACCTGGGCAACAGGTTGGGGGAGAGAACCCATTTCTTTAGGCCAATGTTGAGGGCCCCATGAGTTCTACCCTTTGCCCAGGATGACAACCTCGGTCTTGTCCCCATTAAGCTTTAAAAAATTGCTACGCATCCATTCTGAGACCTTAATCAGTCCTTGTTTAAGAACTGAAATGCTGCCATCTTCCACAGTAGAAAGAGAAAAAATAATTTGCGTATCGTCAGCGTACGAAAATAAAGTGAGGCCAGCTTATTCCACAATAGTGGCCAGGGGTCTAACATAGATATTAAAAAGTAGAGGACTCAAGATAGACCCCTGAGGTACACTGTACGCTGAAGAACAAATTTTGGAAGAGGCTTTCGCAGAGAAGACCTGGAAGGTCCGGCCGTTTAGGAAGGAGGCCAGCCTAGCCAAGGCAAGACCCTCAACTCCCAAAGACCGAAGAGATGCGATAAGGATGGAATGCGACACCGTATCAAAAGCAGCACTCAGATCGAGTAATATGAGTGCTGATGTTTCTCCGCAATCAATACAGTGATGCAATCACTTGGTGACTCCCAGAAGCGTCGTTTCAGTGGAGTGATTGGCCCTAAAGCCTGATTGAGAAGGATGTTAGAAGCCCGAACTTACCACAAAATGGGTAAGCTGATTATTAATATGTCTTTCCAGAATCTTGTAGAGAATAGGTAACAGAGAGATAGGCCTGTAATTAGATAGTTTAGAAGGGTCAATTTCAACCTTTTGGAGTGGAATGATCATTGCATGTTTCCACTCAGGTGGAACAAGAGCCTCTCTCAAAGAAGAGTTAAGTAGCTCCTTCAAAACATTAAGAGAGTCCGGGCCAAGTTGCTTCAAACTTTTGATCGGCAAAGGATCGCGCGGGGAGCCAGATTTAATACTTGCCAGACAAAGAGAAAAAGATGTATCATCAAAAGGTGACCAATCAGCAAGTTTAACTGCGGAGTTAGGCACGCTACTATCAATGGGTTCAGGGAGCAGAGTAGATTCGCCGGGGGGACGGGGGAGGCCAGAGAATCATAGATAAGCTCAACCTTTGCTATGAAAAACTCCACAATTGAGTCACATTGTACCTCATCTAGAATCGGTGGAGTAGGGACAGTGTCAGAGCCTGTCAACTTCTTTACCACTGAGAAAAGCGTACAGGAGGAATTTTGGGCCTGTGTCACAGTGTTAGCGATATAAGTGGCTCTTGTCAATTTGCACAATTTATGATATTCTCCGAGGGCGGCTTTATAATCAACTTTACGGGCTGGAGAGTAAGAACGCCTCCATTTCCTCTCAAGGACCTTCCATTTAAAATTCATGGCCTTTAGGTTTTCTGAGAACCACGGAGCAGGGGGATGGTGAGGCAAGGAGTATTTGGACACCAGGGGAAGAGAAGTGTTAACAGCAACAGTAAGCCAGTTTGAAACAGCCGAATCGAACAAGGGTAATGACAAACTGGTGTCCGGCAAGTCCTTGGATAGAAGAGCATTTAAATCCTCAACATTAAGTTTGCCCCAGCGTCTAAAACTCTTGTGTGTATCTGCACAAACTTTGTTTCCAACCCCCAAGCTTGGAAGGGGTAGCCGATTGAGAAGCGTTCCGAACGTGATTAAATAACGTGGCAAGCTCCTGCATTTGCGCATTCTGGAATTAGACGACTGATGCGTTTTGTGATACAGATATTTTCATTACATCTGCAATTCCAGTACATCAACTATCGCAAGAGAATTGTTAAAGAGGTTTTACAAACTGTAGTACCTCCGGCTGGAGGTCTCTTGATTTATGTGCAACGTATGGTCCTATGGATTTTGTTAACTACCGGGGACCGAAACGTCGACGCTTGCCATCTTTTTGCTCATGGATGTATAATTATTTGAACGTTTATTGTGTTAACATGGAAAATAATTGTTAGATCATGGTATTGGTTTTCTCCATGTCATCAGCAAAAGTTGTCTAATACTACTGTTAAATTGATTTCACAAATTGAGTAGTATTTTTGTTGCCATTCGATATACTTAATGAAATAATTTTATATTAGAGAAAAATAAAGAACAGTTTAATTCTGTTTTCTCCTTGCCTCTGTGATATTAATGACCGCTGCGGCGGCAAATCAATGATTTGTAATTCAAACTGCGAACAAATCCTATTAGGACATTTTTGTATTTTGTTATGAATTCAAGATTGCCATTAATATATTTCTGGTAATAAGGACTTGCTGCTGCCTTTAGAGAGTGCTTTTAACATTAGAAAGCAAGATTTCCGGAAAAATTAATGAGAGAAAGCCAATACCTAGACCTTCATAGTATGTTGCATTGAATAAATGGGTGCAAATGGCCACAGAAAAAGAGAGAAAGAGAATGAAGAAGGAGTATAAGGGTTTTCTTAAGCTGTGATTAGAAAACAAGCGGGATAATCAGGATACGGTAGAAGGTGTGAGAGTTTTTCCTGTAATAGTTAATAAAACAACATATAGAAATAGAGCTGACAAGGGTGACATAGAGAAACAAAACAAAGAGAAAGAGTCAGATGAGGAGGATAACTTTTTAAATGATCTTTTGAATTCTAGACCTGCTCCATTCACATAAGCACAGGTGGTTTCTACCCTGGACCTGGATGCAACGAGTGAACCGAGTCTAAGTGCATAGGGACTGTCAGTACCTGAAGTAACAAATGAAAGTGTAACGTTGAGTACAAGTGCCCCGCCTGAATATACTGCATTTGCTAATGTTTCGACTGCTATGCCTAGTGCTGCACCTGCCTTTCCTGAACCTATTGATCTTCCATAAGAGAGGGAGACTAATATTGGGCTCTTAAAAATTAAATTTGGAGATATTTTACAAGGAGAAGTTGATTTTAATAGATCACTGTCATATAATATGGATGAAATTAAATATCTGATTGTGATGTTAAAGCCTGCTGATGTGATGGGCTTGAATTACCTACTGCTGCTACAAAAAGCAGGATGCCTAACGTCTCGAGCGGTCGACCTCAAAGCTGGGGAACGGGTCTCGGGTCTCATCATGGACGCTCAGCATTCTGTGATTCTGGGCAAATCACTTAATCTTGCTGTGCTTAACAAAATGAATGTGTCTGTCTGTAATGCAACTGGTGCTCATGTAAAACGATCTGATACCTTCAGGTCGAGTTTGTGCGATATAAAACTCAACAAAAAATTCCTCACTGAGGTTATTCTTCCTTCTGTAACTTCAGCTGAGCTCTCCTGCTCAACAATGCCCAGTGGCAGCATGGGAGAAACCCTCATGGCCCGCCTATACTGTTCAGCGCAACAAATCAGGCCCTCTTGAGTTCCCATCAAATCCCCAGAAAGCCTATTTATCCAATCTTCCTGCTCAGGGACACAGTCTGGTGGTACCAATCAATCAATCATTTAAAGTTTTGTGGATAGCGTCTGCTCACCCTTAAGGGTCTCAAGACGCTGTGTGTGTGGGGGGGGCGTCTGCTATTCAGTCAAAGAGCCAGGCCTTGAGGTCCGTCATGAATTGAGGCAGAGATGGTGATTGCATGATCTACAGAGGAAGGGAGTTCCAAGTCCTTTCAGTGAGATTGGAGAAGAATCTTCCTCCTGCAGTCGTCCTGTGAATTTGTAAAATTGTGGCCAGGGCCTGATGGGCGGAGCGGAGATGTCTGGTTGGGATGTGGAAGGAAAGGCAGTGGTTGAGGTATGTAGGTCCGGTGTTGTGAACGGCTTTGTAGGCGTGTGTGAGGAGCTGATTGGTGATCCTTTTGTTGACCAGGAGCCAGTAGAAGTCTAACAGATGGCCGGAGATGTGGATGTGGTGAAGGATGTTCACCTTTCCAATAGTCCTTTCTGACAGTGAAATAAAAAGCATGAGGGATTGGGGAAAGAAGATCTTTTCAGCAGGAAGCATGGCCCTCATTGCCTGCTCACTCGCTCATACCATGTGTTGTTGGACTTGGCGCAAATGATACTCCCCCCATGACACACATGACATGAAGGAACACTTTCAAGAAGTAATGGCTGAGGGTTAAAATGCTTTGCAGTACATAAAAAAATCTGGGCTGGATACAGCAGATTTGTTTTCCGGAGTGATGGGCACCTCCATCTCAGTGCGACGACATCCAGTTTCTCCGATGTCCAAACCAATCTCATGGATCTCCCTTTCAATTGCATTAGACTCTTTGGAGATAAAGCTGGCTCTGCTCTATGCACTGTAGAGGTTTTAAGACTTCAATGATACTGCAAAATCCGTAGACCTGTAGCCTCTTCCTGATAGGGGCAACAGATGATTTCATATTTTTTTGAGGCTTTGGAAGAGGATTCTACTTTTGTTCCTACCAGTACCCACCTTCGCGCATGCAGTAGCGAGAAACTAGGCTGCAACCTTCCTCATACCTCCAATTCTCTTCCTCGCTAGCATCCTATAGAAAGCAGGTATAGTTCAGTTCCTCATCCCACGCGGAGCATGTGTGGGGAAGGGTGTCCCATTTTCTGCAAGCCTGGCAGGCCATAACTTTAAACCAATGAGAATTTCAAATTGTAGGAAGGGTTACTCCATCCCCTTCCTACAGGTTCTGCCTACAATTCGCCTTCGACCCGACCACCTGTTCATTCTGCAGCATGAGGTGGGAGCTCTCCTTCTCAAAGGAGGCTGAGTTAGTACTAGAAAAGGAAAAGTGCCAAGGTTGTTATGCATGTTACTTCCTGGTGCCCAAGAAGGAAGGTGGTCTCTATCCTTTTCTGGATCTCAGGAGCCTGAACTTCTTCCTTAGAAAGGAAAAGTTCAAGATGCTGAGCCTAGCTCAAGTCCTGTTGGTGTTGTAGCTTGGAGACTGAACTTGTCGAATGCGTACTTCCACATCCCTATCCTGCAGTCACATCAGAGGTACTTGTGATTTGTGGTAGGTTCTGTACACTACAAATTTGCTGTTCTGGCCTTTGGGTTGATATTGGCACCTCTGGTCTTCGTGAAGTTGATCGCAGTGGTAGTGGCGCTCCTCAGACAGTCAGGCATCCTTATCTTACCACACCTGAACGACTGCCTCCTCAAAGCCAGAGCTCTGTAGTTGGTGTTGTGCCATCAGCAGTTGACAGCATCTCTGCTGTTCAAACTGGGCTTTTCAATCAGTGAGCCCAAATCTAACCTGTGGCCATTCCAACTGATCCAATTTATAAGGTTGGTACTGGCCACCAACCTTCTGCAGACCTTTCCACCTTTACAGAGAGTTGGAGATATCCTGGAAATAATGCACTTCTTCTAACCAGGCTTGAGAATTCCAGTCCTGTGAGTCTTACGATTCCTAGGTCTGCTAGCTTCCTGGCTTATCCTAGTGATGCACGCACGTTGGCACATGAGGGTCCTGAAGTGGTGTCTCTGCAGGCTGTGGCTAGAATACGGGGGAGATATGGCAGACTCCATTGTGAACTCCCCCACTGCTGCGGCAGAAGTGACTTGGTGGGTGGAAAGAAGAAAAATGGTGCACGAAATGGCCTTCACTCTTGCACGGGCTGTGGTTAAGGTAGTGACGGATGCCTCCAACCTGGGTTGAAGTTCTCATCACCATGGTCTGGAGATCAGAGGCCTTTAGTCTCCAGAGGAGCAGGTGCTTCACATCACCCTGCAAGTATTGAAGGCAATTCGGCTGGCACTCAAGCCTTCCTCCCCTCAATTGTCGGTTGGTCTGTCCAGATCTTGACGGACAACAGGGCATTGATGTGGTTTATTGAGCAATGGGGAGTAGGGTTTCGCCTCCTTTGTCTGAAAGGGTCGAGACTAGTCTTGGCCTGGGCACACCGCCACGGGATATGGCTCATCGCTAATCACCTAGCGGTGTCTCTGAATGTCAGCGGCAACAGTTTGAGCTGGCATCATCTTGCTGATCCTGAGTGGCATCTTCTGCTGTAGGTAGCTCCCAGCAGGGCACTCCTAAAGTGGACCTATTTGCTTGCTTGATGCCCTGCAGTTCTGGCCCTCCAGTGTCTGTTAAGGGGAGCCTTGTACCCTTAATTCCTCGATTCTGAGGAGGCTCCAGTAATTCTCATCGCCCCTGTTTGTCTGAAAAGGGTGTGATATTCAGACCTCCTGCGCTTCTCAGTGTGTCTCCCACTCTGCCTGATGTTTAGGCCTGATCTACTCTCCTAGTCTCTGGGGGAATGGTTCTGCACCTCAATTTCTGAGACCTCCACCTATTGGCTTGGAGATTGAGCAGGGACAACTGAGCTCCTTTCAGCTGCCACAGGAGATGGTGATGTCATCTTATCGGCATGTTGCCCCTCCACTAAATCAGACTATTCAGCCTTTTGGGGCGGCTTTGTTGCATAGTATGCAGACAATGGTGTGGATCCCTTACAGGTCAGGTTATCCCATGTGCTGCAGTTTGTGCTTTCCCTGGCTCAGAGGGGATGTGCCATTGGCACTGTGAAGGGTTATATAGCAGTCTTGTCTGATTAGCCTTTCCCATTTAAGTCCCTGGTTATCATGTGTTTTCTCAAGGGCCTGACCAACCTTTTCCTCCCACTGCCTTTGTGATTCTTCAATGGGACTTAAATGTGGTTCTTACATTTTTTAAGAGGACTCAGTGTGAACCCTTTCACAGTTGTACCTTTCATATGTTAACCATCAAGTCTGTGTTCTTGGTTGCAATTACATCGGCTTGAAGAGTCAGCGAGTTGCAAGCCCTAGCTGTCGTCCTCCTTTCACTACCTTTTTCCTGGACAAGTTGGTGTTGCGAACCAGAGCTGCTTTCCTCCCCCAGGCGGTCACTACCTGTCATCTTGCCCAGTCCATCCATCCCCTTTTAACTTTTTACCCCCCCCCCCCATCATCCCACACAGAAGGAGGAGATGTTGCCTTGGTTAGATCCTAGGCAAGCTGTCAACTACTAACCAGACCGCACCAAAGAGCACAGGTTGGATGATCAGCTTTTCATTGGCTACTGTGATGCCAAAATGAGAAGGTAGCTCAGGAAAGGACGCTATCAAGATGGATTAACCTCTACATTAAAGCTTACAATGCCTTGGCCTAGAAAGAGCCGCCTAAAAGGTATCCATGCTCATTCCACCAGAGCCAAATCTATCACTACTGAACTTGCGCGGGAATATCAATTGCAGATAATTTCTAGGAGGCGGCTTGGGCCTTCCTGTAAACATTTGCCACGCACTATTGTCTTGACCCAAAAGTGACCAATTCACTAGATTGGTTCTACAAGACTTCCTAATATAATCATCCACCAACCCCCTCCTGGGTAGAATATTGCAATGGAATCTGTTCTACAGGTGAGGAATCTGCAGGTAGATAATGGATGTTTTCAAACAGCCCTGCACCGTGTGGTGCCTGCTCACACAGTGCAGGGATGTTTAGGGATGGCTCAGGCCTCATAGCGGAGGGCCAGTGGGGAAGGGGTCCCTGCTAGGGGCCCCCAAAGACACTTTCCGGCAGCCTTTCCATGTCAGAAAGGCCAACATAAAAAAGGTTGTCAGAAAGTGGCAATATAATCCTGATGGCGGAGCCGAGCCTGACTCCATCGTCATTAGGGGATTATGGTGTCTTCTGATGCTCCAATGGTCTCCTTAAGCCCATCTGAAGTGCATCGGAATCTCTCCACAGTTTTCACGGCGGTGGACTGAAACATACAATGTCAGGCGGAAAGCCTCTGACAGCTGGTCGGAGGCTTCCCGCCTCCTCTCCCCCACCCGACCCCCCACATCGTAATTGGGCCCTAACTGTTGAAACATAATGAACATTGGCATGACAAAATAGCCATTTGTGATTAGATTTTCATCTGTAACTTCTCGTCAAAATGGATGATTTGCAAAAGCAATACACCATTATGTCCTACAGCCCATTCTAGAGACAGCGATATAAAGGGTTTGGAGATCCCCCCCAAAACACGCAATACTCAGAGCCAATAACTGAGCTGCACCTTACAATGATTTTCCATTGTGTACTGCCTGTACTGCAATTCATATGGTGAAATAAAAAAAATGGGTATGAAGAGAATCTTTGTATTTCTGAAATGTACACAAGATACTGAGTTTAGGAACAGTGGGTGAATTTTGTGTTATTAATGTTATCATGCAATTTAAAGGTTATAGCAAAATGTTTTGATTCTTGCATACTGGCTTACATTTGGAAGCCTAATCTAATTGGTAATAAAAAGTTTTCTACTATTCTGTGTTCCCACATGTCTCCCAATAAAAGTGGTACTCCACTTGTGTGGCTGGGCTTAGCGCCTGCGACACAACACGCACCAACACACTTCCTGGAGACAGTAAGTTGTGGATTTCAGGTCCTAGCTCAATCGCCATTCAGGTTAACCTGCAATACCCCTGCATTTCAGAAAACAAGACATTCGAGGTCTCCTGGGTGGTGTTACTTGTGTGGTCCTCACATAGTTTTCTTATCCATAAGCACTTCAAAAACTCAAACTTTGGCTGACCAAAGATTTTCCTCACATTTCTGTGACTGGAAGTTCTGAAATCTGTGGGAATGCACACATTTCCTACCACTCAGCATTCCCTTGTATCTACATGATAAAAATGGTACCTCACTTGTGAGGATGGGCTTAGTAAAGGGCCGATAACGCAGCATGGAGACTAACATTTTCCACTAAAAGCCACCCTTTTTTAGGAATTTGGATTGCTGTGGATTTTTCAAGCGGAACCTAGTCGAACCTACCAAACCCATACATTTCTGAAAACTAGGGTACCAGCTGACTCACAAGAGAACTTCCATTTTGCACTGGTTTGATCTGTTACTGTCACAGGCACTAGGCACAGCCACATAAGTGGTGTTGGATTTGCATCCAGACGAGAAAGAGAGAATGCTGGTGATTTTGTGGATCCCTGCCGATTCTGAAACTTTACGTCGCAAACTGCAGGGAAAATGCATGATTGTACACAAAGTTTACAGGGCATTGTGGGTAAGAAAACAGTGTGGCATCATGCAAGGCACACCACCCTGGACTCCCTTAAGTTTCTAGTTTTCAGAAATGTCTGAGTTTAGTAGGTTTCCCTGAGTAGACGTCGAGCCCGTGACCAAATACCGCCGCTACACCTTTTGCTGATTTCTTCATTTTGCAATATGTAGCTCTTTGTGTTGAATGTGCTAGGGACAGTCACACATGTGAGGTACCTTTTTAAGGGAAGTCAAGGGGAATGCTGGTTGGTAGGAAAAGTATGGCTCCCCTCAGATCTCAGTGCTTTCCCTCAAAGACATTGATGAAAATGTGTATTTTTAGCCAACATTTGAGGTTTGAAAGGGCTTCTAGGTAAGGAAAGGTTTTCCCTGGACCAAGTGTACACAAGGGCAGAGAAAGTCAGAAATGACAAATCCTATTGCATACTGTTATGGCTGGATTTTCTGAGTAGGTGGGATCAGCCCCCAGGGGCCCCTCCAACCCAGCCAGAACGTACTCACCTTCCCTCCTCAGGACTCCTCTATCCAGGCACCTGGTACATACCTGAGGATGGGGAACTCGCAATATACAAGCTCATATTATTAATAACACCACTAAATCTATAGGGATACTAAGAATACTCACTGATTACTAGGGATATCCATACCCTACACCACACTTATTCACATCAGTTGGTCTCGCGGCCACCCTGACCCAGACCGTTCTACCCTAGGGCAGATATGACACACAATCCGGTGCGTCTACACACGGGCCTGCAGAACCCAATGCTCCCTTTTCCAAACTGTTCGCAATCCTGCGAAACTACACGTTAGTTCGACCTCCTAACGCTCTCACTTACTCAAGCCACAATCCAGTGGGTATTAACACTGGTCTCCCACCCAGTGCTGTCACTAATGCCGCATATCAACGACGACCACATTCCTATGAACCATTATTTGGGGTATTATCTCAGTGGTCTACTTCGAATAGAACTACAATAATAACTTTGAATAGGGTTCCAGATTGTATAGTGTACTCCCTGCTCTTGGCATCAAAGGTCCACTCACTCCCTATTTATGTGATCACCACTTACCTGATTGGGATTACTCATCCATTCACGTAGCAACTACCTAGGAGATATATTTACCTTCAGTGAACAAGAATAGGAAATACACACCAGTTTGTTATAAACTGGGGGTTATTTTATTACAACAATATAAACATTTACACAGATCTGACAAAGACTATAGGTAGAACACACCGCTTGAAAGAGAAGGATTACACATAACAGGAACACTCCGCTGAAAGGGAAAAGATTAGACATAAAGTGTAAGTGTAGCTAATGTGATGAAAACAATATCACCTGATTAGTGTGAAGTCTTGTTCTAGCTGTCATCTGGGTTCCTCTCTCGTCTGTGCCTTGGCTCATCTCAGACTCTCTCTCTCTCCTGCACTCATGGGTACACCTCTGCGCTGATCACTCTGTCTCTGGACTCCTCTCCCCCACACGAACTATCTCCACCTTCCGTCTTCAATCTTAATGGTTCCTGCCGCTCTGATCACCGTTCATTCCACTAGCTTATTCACTCTGTCTCTGCGCCAATGTCCAATTAACTCCATCTGCTCCCATAGGTTAGTCCACGATCTCTCCTCTATCTCTTCTAAAAGGCATTACTTCAGACTCCAGCTATTCACACCTCCTCCTGATAAGCAACTGCTTCTGACTGCTTCCTTCAGTTCCAGCTCACTATTCAACTCAGCTCTTCTCCAGCTTGAACCCTCTCTGCTTGACTCCCTCTGCTCGACTCTCTGGCTGACTGACCCTCTGCTTAACTCTCTCCTCGACTGACTGACTCCGCCTCTGCACTTCACTGATATAGAATGCTGTTTCCTCATGGAAAGTTCCAGCCATCAGCCTGCCGCCCACCAGGTCTCTGCATCACCTCGCATCAAGGACACACACCCAGCCGGCCGGCCTTTTGTTGTGTCTTCTACACAGAGAATAATACAGCCTACCGATAAGGGCTGGCCCAGACCGGTTCTCTCCAAGTGAAAAACAGCCTTAACTATAAACTTTGCCTTTGCCCTGAAAAGCCTCTCAGCTTCATCAAGATGGAGTCCCTCTAGCTCTAGGCCTGTAGGCCTGAAAGGGGTGAAATGCTCCTTAGCTCTGTCAGAATACCTACATAAACCATACCAATGTGTCTAATATGTCAAAGCCAATAGGCAATAGACAGGTGAAAGTCAAGAATAAAGGCATATTAAGCAGCTATCCTCTTCTAGATCTGGAAAAAAGGGCTTAAAAGGGCCAACACAGGCTAAGAATACCTATACTAGATGCGAGCAAGATTAATGATCTATATCACTGCTAAATAAAGCCAAAAACTCTGCCATAACATTGCACCCCTAGATCCTTATCTTGCGAGCATCAGTAAACAACAACAACCATCTAAACAAACATCAACATAATCTATCCAACATAGGCTAAGAATACCTATACTAGATGTGAGCAAGATTAAGATCTATATCACTGCTAAATATCTCTGCCATCCACCCTTAGATCCTTATCTTGCGAACATCTTATAAACAATAACATCTAGATAAACAAACATCAACACAATCTATCAACAAATCAAAACCTAAAAAACTCCCTAAAAACAATGACAACTCAAGGAAATTCCACCTGAAACTCAATTGTAGGGAATAGAAACCTAAAAACAAATCAAAGCACCCTTGACTTGAATGCTGAAACATATCTGATAACAACAGGAACTAACCAAAGCATCCTCAAACTAAATGTGCCTCAACTTCTAATGATAACTGGTGAAATCTAGTGATGTAGGGACTTATGTGTTGAATGAAAACAGCAAGGGGCCTAAATGGGCCTACTTCGGACAACTTAAGGCTAAATGAGGCCTACCTACTATTGTCAACTTAAGAACTAAATGTGTTTCAACTCCTAATGAGAGAACAAGAAAGGGCCTAAATGAGCCCTACGTACTATAGGCAACTTAAGCTAATGATGACTCATGAAACTATTGGTGTAGGGGCTTGTTTGTGGGATGAAAATAACAATAGGCCTAAATGAGGCCTACCTGCTGACATTTGTCAATTTAAAGTGAAATCAGAGAAGTACTGTTTCAAGGTCTGGGCAAACATTAATACATAATCATACTAAAAGACACACCACCCAGAACAATCCAAATTTTAAGGTAACCACCCTTTGATCAATCAAGGTGAAAATGTAAGAACAGTTAGACAACCCCATTTCTACAAGATAGCTGGTGTAACATTAAGAACACATGTGGGCACCGCCATTCAAAAAAGTCCTTCATTGGCAAAAACTGTTTTGAAGAAAACAGAAAAACTATAATAGGTGACATGTTTTTTTTTTTGCTTTAAAAGTGGGACCTGCTTGTCCAAGGGATTATTCATCAAATCCTTTTAAAATTCTGTAACAAATAAAACATGTATGTGTATTTTTATTTTTTTTAAGTGGGGCCTGCTCGTAGTGATGTCAACAAAAAAATGCAGGCTAGGGAATCAAATAACTTAGTCCAAAAGTCTTCAGTGTAGGCCACCACCCTGCATCCTCGGTATCCGGACACTTCCTCCAATGCGGCCATCCATCACCCTTCCGGTCTGGTCTGGTCTGGTCTGGTTCCATCATCCAAAAATAATAAACTAAAATAAAAACATGAAAGTAAAAAGCTAAAACAAAAAAAAAAAGAAGTGGAAGGGGGGAGGGACCCACGCACAACCACAACTTCAGCAATCCTAGGAACAAGAGAACAAGTATCATTATTCTTGCAAAATAAAAATTTTCCATTTAAAAAGCACCCCGGGTGCCTTTCATTATTGAAAAGAAAATATCCTAATTAATTAAAAACATTCAAAATTTAACTTTTAATAATATTAGCAGGGCCTAACATACCCTAATCCTCCCCAAGCCAGCCCCTCCCTTCAGAGCAGGAGCCATGCTACAGTGGGAAGCTACTTTAAACACTGCAATATGATGAGCCTCTCTAAACCAGCCCCTCCCTTACATAAACAAGCCATCCGCGGAAGAAAATTGGATTGTAGCCAATCATAACGAACTGGGACGTGATCGAAACTTGCAGAATTAAGGAAAAAAAACTCGTCTGCACAAACCAGCTGGTCTGCCAAGGTCAAAAAACAAATTTCTCAAGCCTTATTTTCTAACTAACGGAAGCTAGCATTTAAAAAAAAAACAATTCTGTTACAGTGTACTGCCAATTAAAAAAGCTCCAGTTTTTAAAAAGACTTTAGTCCAACTAATTCAGCTAAAGGCAAGACACTCAAAATATGGGCACTTATTTAGAAAGGGGCAACTACCTTTGGCACACAAGATTATACATTCTGCATTTGAGAAAAAACGAATTAACATGGTCCATTGTAAAAGAGAAATAATTTGCAAAACATAAAATGCAGATACATTTCAACATTGGATTTAATTTAATGTTTTGCTGACACATTTATAAAAGCATACATTTTAATTTACATTTGGGAAAATAATAATGTTACATTTTAACATTTTTTCTTTCAAAAGCACATGGTTGCATTCCACTAATTAAAAGCACATGTTATCATGCACTGTCGGGCAAGATTCATTATACTGAACCTGTGATCATTGCAACCAGCACATTCCTGTCTAGATGGAAACCCCTCACAGAAATAATTAATGAAAACAGCTCCGCAGCATGCACTCTAACGGGCCATCTTTTTAACATTTCACTCATTTTAAAAGAACACAGCTTTCTCCGTAATCAGACTGGTTGATTTATAACCACATCAGTTCCAAGGCAAACCCACACAAATTCGTAGACGCATTTCAAAAGGAATGTGAAATGAACAGAACCCTTCACAAAACACAAGATGGTACCTTTCCGTCAAGAAACTGACAAAGCACATAGGCAGACCAAGGAATCAAAAAAAAAGTCAAAATCAAACCATCAAATAATCCACTGACTTTTATAGTCAGGTCAGATAACCATGCATGTTGACAGCATGTAAAAAATAAAGACTGCCATCTCAACTCAAGATATTAACCCTTTGGCAGCTCAAGCAGAATCATTTCCCAACGTCCATTTATACATGGGAAAATCATTAGCACATTTCTTCACGTTTACAGATGACACGTACACATATTTTCAAAAACGTTATCCCCAAGCACCCGAGAGAGATCCAGCTCCCTCCTGCCAAACGTAATGATAACATGCCCTGTCCAAGCCATGACCACATGGCGCTATTCACAAGCCATATTTACAAGACAAGCCTTTCACAAACAACATTTCCAAGGCGCAATGCACAAGGAACACAGCAGATCAACATGAGAACATGCACCTCACAAGCCACAATAATATGGCGCTATTCACAAGCCATATTTACAAGGCGCTATATTCAAAGAACTCCACAGATCATATTACAATGAACACATTTCACATTGCACAGCATAAGCAGATGCAGCAAGCAATTTAATGGGCAATTTAAAAGCACTTTTTACACACATTTATACAATTGGACCATCACAAAGATGTAACTGGCTTCCTCATGTAATGCCATCCTTCAACTCTGACAGTTTAAACACCAAGATGAAAACCATTCCTTCCACCCTGAATAAACCAAATGCCATGATGTAATGCAATCTCCTCACGCTGCAACTGTTCAAGCCCATAGGTCTAACAGGCTACATAAACTGCAACATTACGCCAGATGGAACCGGCGTTCAGGGCACTCCCTCAGAACACATGGGAAACTCTCTAAGCACATGGCCAGGACACACAGGATAGGTAAACAGTTTGTGACGCCAGATGTTATGGCTGGATTTTCTGAGTAGGTGGGATCAGCCCCCAGGGGCCCCTCCAACCCAGCCAGAACGTACTCACCTTCCCTCCTCAGGACTCCTCTATCCAGGCACCTGGTACCTACCTGAGGATGGGGAACTCGCAATATACAAGCTCATATTATTAAGAACACCACTAAATCTATAGGGATACTAAGAATACTCACTGATTACTAGGGATATCCATACCCTACACCACACTTATTCACATCAGTTGGTCTCGCGGCCACCCTGACCCAGACCGTTCTACCCTAGGGCAGATATGACACACAATCCGGTGCGTCTACACACGGGCCTGCAGAACCCAATGCTCCCTTTTCCAAACTGTTCGCAATCCTGCGAAACTACACGTTAGTTCGACCTCCTAACGCTCTCACTTACTCAAGCCACAATCCAGTGGGTATTAACACTGGTCTCCCACCCAGTGCTGTCACTAACGCCGCATATCAACGACGACCACATTCCTATGAACCATTATTTGGGGTATTATCTCAGTGGTCTACTTCGAATAGAACTACAATAATAACTTTGAATAGGGTTCCAGATTGTATAGTGTACTCCCTGCTCTTGGCATCAAAGGTCCACTCACTCCCTATTTATGTGATCACCACTTACCTGATTGGGATTACTCATCCATTCACGTAGCAACTACCTAGGAGATATATTTACCTTCAGTGAACAAGAATAGGAAATACACACCAGTTTGTTATAAACTGGGGGTTATTTTATTACAACAATATAAACATTTACACAGATCTGACAAAGACTATAGGTAGAACACACCGCTTGAAAGAGAAGGATTACACATAACAGGAACACTCCGCTGAAAGGGAAAAGATTAGACATAAAGTGTAAGTGTAGCTAATGTGATGAAAACAATATCACCAGATTAGTGTGAAGTCTTGTTCTAGCTGTCATCTGGGTTCCTCTCTCGTCTGTGCCTTGGCTCATCTCAGACTCTCTCTCTCTCCTGCACTCTTGGGTACACCTCTGCGCTGATCACTCTGTCTCTGGACTCCTCTCCCCCACACGAACTATCTCCACCTTCCGTCTTCAATCTTAATGGTTCCTGCCGCTCTGATCACCGTTCATTCCACTAGCTTATTCACTCTGTCTCTGCGCCAATGTCCAATTAACTCCATCTGCTCCCATAGGTTAGTCCACGATCTCTCCTCTATCTCTTCTAAAAGGCATTACTTCAGACTCCAGCTATTCACACCTCCTCCTGATAAGCAACTGCTTCTGACTGCTTCCTTCAGTTCCAGCTCACTATTCAACTCAGCTCTTCTCCAGCTTGAACCCTCTCTGCTTGACTCCCTCTGCTCGACTCTCTGGCTGACTGACCCTCTGCTTAACTCTCTCCTCGACTGACTGACTCCGCCTCTGCACTTCACTGATATAGAATGCTGTTTCCTCATGGAAAGTTCCAGCCATCAGCCTGCCGCCCACCAGGTCTCTGCATCACCTCGCATCAAGGACACACACCCAGCCGGCCGGCCTTTTGTTGTGTCTTCTACACAGAGAATAATACAGCCTACCGATAAGGGCTGGCCCAGACCGGTTCTCTCCAAGTGAAAAACAGCCTTAACTATAAACTTTGCCTTTGCCCTGAAAAGCCTCTCAGCTTCATCAAGATGGAGTCCCTCTAGCTCTAGGCCTGTAGGCCTGAAAGGGGTGAAATGCTCCTTAGCTCTGTCAGAATACCTACATAAACCATACCAATGTGTCTAATATGTCAAAGCCAATAGGCAATAGACAGGTGAAAGTCAAGAATAAAGGCATATTAAGCAGCTATTCTCTTCTAGATCTGGAAAAAAGGGCTTAAAAGGGCCAACACAGGCTAAGAATACCTATACTAGATGCGAGCAAGATTAATGATCTATATCACTGCTAAATAAAGCCAAAAACTCTGCCATAACACATACCCATCCATTAATCGAGTAAACACACATATTGGTTAGATTTGGCACAAGAATGAGTGAAAAGTTCAGAATATAAATTTTATTAACAAATGATTTCATGAAAATGAATATGCAGCACTAACTGTTAATAAAATCATTGTAGTTTCAGTATACGGAACCCAAGCCTCACAGCTCGTGAGGTGTAAAGCCACGTCAAAGTACCATTCACGCAACTTTCAAGTGCCACACACAGAAAGCCATTCACAACAACAGCTGAGGGCCCAAAAGAATACAACACATTACAATTCAAGGACCCATCACTTCGTACGCCCACATGACTGACATACCAATCACACCACCAATCACCCAGACATCGGCCTACTTCCAAACATAGCGCTGTAAAGTCACTACACACATACCACAAGCCAGCCGCCAATGCACTCACACACCACCAGTCAACTGCCACTACTCACTCACCACCAGTCAACATCCCTACACACACACTGCCAACCAAACAGCAGGCCACCCACCAGGCCACAAACTGTCAGCCAATCACCAGTCCACACACACGACCAGCCAAACACCAGTCCATACACACGACCAGCCAAACACCGGTCCACATACTCGACCAGCCAATGGCTACTGCAAACACAATGACCGTCAACCACCAGTCTGCACACATCACCAGCCAACTACCAGTCTTCACACACCAACAGCCAAACACTAGTCCACACACACCTCTAGCCAAACATCAGTACCTACACACCACCAGTGAACTGCCATACATACACTGCCAACCACACACCACTACACACACAGCCAGCCAAACGCCAATCCACACACTGTCAACCAACCATCAGTCCACACACACCTCCAGCCAAATACAGGCCCCATTCACCGTCAGCCAAACGCCATATCACACACACTGCCAGTCCACACACACCTCCAGCCAAATACAGGCCCCATTCACCGTCAGCCAAACGCCATATCACACACACTGCCAGCCAACCACCATTACACACACACACATACACCGCTACCCATCGCCACTTAGATACTACCATAAATCTCCACACCACTTCTATTTCTAAAACACTCTTTGAATGAACTGATTACACACAAAGCACATACAGAAAAACATAAAACATCCAACAAAATACGGCACATTATGTTTTTTTTTCTCCATATCTAAAATAACCCACCTACTGGTAAAAGATGAAAACCTATCTATGAATACAGGCATAACAGGTGCAAATATACACATCAAACTATTGCCATCCATGTACATAAAGAGAACATATATAGCAACGCAGACCATAGTCAGTCGCCTCTAACTATCATGGTTGCTCCTAATACTTGAGGTGCATATGGTACAGTTTAAAACATATGGGCACAGATGGGCAGGATCAGAAGGACAAGCAGGGCAGTGCATAAGACTCTTCTTTCATACTCTTCATGGGACACCAAATCTACATCTCCAAAACATAAAGTATTTTTTGGGTGTTCAAGGAATGTGGTGATCTTTCAATCTATCCACACCCTTAGCCACTCCAATTCTAGGAACACATACTTGTTCTTCAGCTACAAGACTGCCTATTAGAGACTGCTGAAACTGTGCAAAACTCACTTTGAAATCTGGAGATCGATATTTGAAAACAACACAAGCATTGAAGGATGCCAAATAAAGCGATTGAAGGTTCACTGACATTATAACGACCCCCAAAATATCCCCTTACCAAAATATCATGAGGAAAATATCAGTGTCAAAAATATCATCATCTTATACTTCTAACGGTAAGTACAAATATATCGAAAAAAATATCCTTGTCATAAATATCATTGTATTACATATCGTTTTTTAAATATATAATAATTAAAATAATAAATATTAAATATATTAAATAGTAACATTCATTTTAAAAACGAAAATAGAATATATATTTTAATATAACAAATAAACGTAATTAAAAAAAATTAAACACACAGATAATAATTAATATATATAATTAAATATATCTGCTAAAAAACTATTAATTAAGAATTTTAATTTATATTATAATTTCATAAAAATGTAACTAATATAAACATTTACAAATAAATACACACACACACAGATATATATAAATTTATCTATATATATATATATATATATATACATACATACACCAATAACATAAAATCATTAAAAACAAACCATTCGTATTAAATTAAAAAAGTAAACAACTTAAAATGTTGTAAACATATTATACATTAAAACATGAATAATTTGACATATAATTTTAAATAAACAGACACATAATAATTCAAATTATAACAATATAAAATCTAAAACGTATAATTTAATACGTATACTTTTCCCACTGCAATTTATACAAAACTACGCAATCTATTATAGTAAATATTTAAACAATTTACTACTCCATCTTCATGCAACGCAAAAATAATGAAACTGGGTAGAATTTACAAAACTTCCTCCAATAAGTACAACAGCAGGGAAAGTGTTGGATTGCAAATAGGTAAAATTTACTATTCCCACTCTAGTTAGTACAACAGTAGGGAAAGTGTTGGATTGCGGAGGTGTAAAATGTACTATTCTTACTCCAGTCAATACAACAGTAGGGAAAGTGTTGAATAGCAGAGGGGTAAAATTGACTATTCCCACTCCAGTCAGTACAACAGTAGGCAAAGGGTTGGATAGTGAAGGAGTCAAATGTACTATTCCCACTCCAACGGGTGCATCGGCAGGGAAAGTGATGGATTGCAGTGGGGTAAAATTGACTATTCCCACTCCAGTCAGTACAAAAGTAGGGAAAGTGTTGGATTGCAGATGGGTAAAATCTACTTTTGAATAAACATAAAGAACTAGCTATTGAGATAGTGTTTGCGTACTATGTGTCTGCATCGGAAACCATTGGTTGTGTATGAAGGCCTCCCCAGTCGGCGAAGAAGCCGGCATAGAAGTATCGACGGACAGAGCGGTGCTTCACTCTACCCCTGAGCCACTGCCAGGTGGGGTGAGGTCTTCACTTCATACAAGTTCGTGAAATACATGACTTGCGAGAAAAGACTAGATGTGGCACCTAGAATATTTAGGTGATCTCTGTGCTTGTCTTGAAACCTTTTTTCCTAATTTTCACTGTGCATATACCTCACTTATACTTTTTTTCTGCAGTAGCTAAAGTTGTTTTGGGTCCTGATGAAAGCAAGGACAAACACGTCCCTATTTGCTGAAACATGTCGACCTTGTACCACTTCTAGACAGTTATTTTGGTAAACTGTCTTGACTATTTTTAATATTGGTAGAGCGAGTATCACCAGAATAAAGTTGTTCAGTACCCCCTCATCCAATTTTAACACACTTTTCTATTTTCAGATAAACACTGCATCTTTTGTCACCCCGTATCCACAAAATTATCCTTGCAATAGAGTGGTCAGACCATACTTGTCTCCTATCTCAGTAAGAGGGACCTTTTTCCATCTTGGTCTTCCTCTCTCTGGGAATAGGGATTCAATGTGTATGGGTCTGTAAGGAATCCCAAATGATGAAGGGCGGTTCCAAGTGGTGACTGATGGGTATCCTTGACCATCTACTGAGGTTTTTAGGATAACTATTTCTTTGAAGACATTTAGGAGCGATGTGTCTAGTGTCAGTTCGCACAGTGAGTGTACGTCATTATATTTAGACCCTTTGGTACTTTTGTGTTGTGAAAATGTGTATGAAGGCCCTCACCCACCAACCTAGTTGGTGGCGTGCTTTATCATCAGGCCTCACCCGAGGCACCGAGTGGGCCTCAGGTGTGCTGCGACACCAGGTTACTGCGGAGCGGGGTTTTTTGGAACCCAAGTGTGACGTGCTGGTGTGTTGCGTGAGGTTTAAAAATTCTGTCCTTGGGGTGCCAAAAGATTACTTTATTGGTGGGCCCCGTGCAGAGGTTAAAAACAAAGGCTTAGGGTGTGTAAGGGTAGACTTATGGTCTCCCACGCCCAGTGTGGTCGACTAGGTTCAGCCAGGCCTTCTTACTAAATTGGCTTTCATCAGGAACTTTTATGTGTGGGGGTGTTACAGGCATATATGTGTTTGTCAGTGCCATGTATGTGTAGCACCCGCTAAGGTGCTGATATCTGTGAGAGGGAAATGAACTAGCCGTTCTAGTTCCTGTCTCTCTTCTTTGATTACAAGACTCTACGGCAGCGCACAGCTGTGAGAGATTCAGACAACATGGCCGAGAATCCAGGCCTGACTTTTTCTGATAATGAAATCTGTGAGCCCCTTGCTGATCCTCCCTTCTCACTGGACATCAATATCTCCCAAAATATAGCCCAGACCACCGACTGGGACGCACTCACGGAGAAAAAACGTAATAGAATCCTCACCATTCGACACGGTGTGATCCTGACTCAGTACTTACGCACCAACATAGCGCCAAGGGGCTTGCTAGTTACCAACGCACCCAGGATCTTTCTAGATCATGCCACATTCAGGAAGGACTGGGCACAGATAGCATGGCACTGCACAAGGGACTGGCTGGTGCTTATAATCAAAACCACCAAACACCTCTCAGATGCAATGATTATTGACATACAGGCCACTGAGACTCATTTGAGAACTACAATTACTTTTTTCAAAAAGAAGCTGGAGGAATCCAACAAGGATGTATACAAGGAATATTTGACACAGGCAAAAATAGCCAAATTTGATAAAGATCTAAAACAATTTAGCTTTGCTAAGATTTATCCATACTCAGAACAGGATTATGTTGCCCCACAAAGGCAGGACAGGTCATCCGACACCTCAGGGGATAACAACTCTATGTCAAGTGACTCCAACTCAGGCTCCTCAAGACAACAAAGAAATAGAGGACGGGCACGACGGTGGCAACAACCATGGGGTGCACTACAATAGACAAATCAAACTTTCTGACCGCCACCTTTCAACCATCCCCACCAGAACCCTTACTTTGGCTGGCTGCCAATGTATCACCAGGTGCCGGAAAACTTCTTCGGACAACCATACAGACTGCCTTTTTTAGGCCGTGGCAGATGATCAAGAGGCTGCAGGAGGAATGCACCACGAGTACACTGGGCAGAAGAAGACGGACCAGTCAGTGCCAACACCAGGTTCAAAACAAAGGAAAGACAACCAGGAGGAACCGCTGACCACCAAACACCCGCCATCGCTGGTGTTTAACCTATCTTCCTCCCCACTTCCGACAATGGAAGAGAGAGTCTTAAACAAAGGCCTCTGCTTTGTACCCACCAAACGCGTGGACAAATTCCACCTCCACATGGAGCTAGCTGAATTTTTTAGAAAACAGAAGCTCAAAGCTTTTTTTGAGAAACAACAAAATACCAACGAAACAGGAGACGTCAATGAAACTGGTCTACGACTTAAATCAACGTTCACACCTCCAATGTCTAGCATCCCAGTTGAAATCATGACATTTGAACAGGCCATCTACAATCAAGTAGAGAAAATTACTCAACCAGAGACCTTCAACAACGTCTCCAAGGAAGAAAGAGAGGCCCTACAAACACTCCGGGACAACCGCAATATCACCGTCAAACCCGCGGATAAAGGTGGAGGGATAGCGATCCAGGACAAGCAGGTATACATACGCCCTTCTAGAGGTTCAAGAACTAACTAAGGACACTACGCCTCTCACTTGTGTCACAACCTACAACAGTATTTCAAACAAAGTGGCTAAAATAATAAAGAAAAACTGGAGGATCCTGAACACTGGCAAATGAGACTGTGTACAACCCCTATTCGCCTACAAGAAATCCAGCAGCCTGAAAGACCAACTGGTGTTGACACGACCCAGAACTACTGAATCTAGAGCAAGCAATACATTACACACTGCATGGGGCCTGCCTACAGTCACAGGACACTACCCCTGTGGTGGCTGTAGCATTTGTCACCTTAAACAGCGCAGTAAGACCTTAGACCTGGAACTAGGGAAGACATTGCATCAACTGAAGCACACTAATTGCAACTCCATGAACTTAATATATCTGATTGAGTGCCCTTGCAAGCTCAGATATGTGGGGATGACCACAAGAAAACTGCGCACACGGATCACAGAACACAGAAGTACGATCCGATGCAAAAAAAACAACAGCAGACTCATGGATCATTTTCTTCAATCAGGACACACCCCAAATGACATGCGGTGGACAGTAATTGAACAAATCCCTGTCCATCCTACTGACAATGAAAAAACTCTCAACAAAAGAACAATGCTGGATCTATAGACTGTCCACCCACATCTAGTGCTTAAATGATAATATCCCATGGAACAGTCTTAGGAAATAATCACAGAATCCTGATTTGCTGGATACTGACAGACATACAACCCAAATGGACTGGCAGCAACTGATTCTCTCTGCCAGTGTCACACTGAGCACCTCATCCACCTAGTGCACACCCTGTGTTACACTTCCTTGGGCCCTGTTTCTCCTGAAGCTCAGCCAGCTCAATAATGAGACACAACCTAGTTCCTAACAGATGCCTCTTATCCCGACCTACCACGTAGGGACATGGTTGTCAGTAACCTCAATATTGAACCAAATGACTAATATAGGCCACTTTTCCGGACCCACTGCGTAGGGACCCAGCTGACAGCAACATCTGAGCCCGCATACATTACACATTTGTCCACTGTCTCTACTGGCGGGCTTAACACGTCGTCCCGCTCATCTCTTTAAGATAAGACCAAGTGCTTTTGTCACTAAAATAATTATAGCTTCTCCGCAAGCCTGGTAATTATGTAATATAATCCCTTGGTGCAAACACTTCAAGAGGATATCCATAGAAAGTCCTTAGGACATGAGCGTGTGTGTTTTTTCTCTGTCTATCCCTACAGACGCTGCTCATAGAGAGACACGCCCGCCGAGACCAGCACCAGCTGCAGGCTCAGTCGGACGCTACAACCGAACGCTACTCACTGTAGCCGTGCCTACCTCTAACAAGCAACACCTGCGGCAACTAGAGGGTATTTTAACACGCCGGCTCCGAGCATTCATTTCCAAATGAAGCTCGCAACAGGATCATAGGTGTTCCAATTGGTCTGGGGACCCTGCCAAGTAAGTGTGGAGGTCGGCCCCTGCTCGCGGTACAGCCACCGGTCATGTTGCCTTTGACCATAACTGTGCGTGCACCTTTTTACTGCTAGTAGCACATGGTCTCACCTCACCTACTTATATGCTTCCTCTTTTCTCTCTCCAAATTTTAGAGTGCACAAGAGTCCCGACCCTCCGGCCGAGATCCTTGGAGTTTGTCCTTTGTAGATAGGAGTAAGCACCACAATTGTATATATTGTGCAATTAACTGCCGCCTATAGGTACTAGCACTTGTACCGCATATATCATTGAATCGGCAAATGCCACAATTCGCCACCTGCACCTAACACTACCCGATTTATCCGGTCACGTATTTAGGCATCAGGCACAGACCCACCATCTATGTGGTTGGGAATTACGTGTTTTTAAACAATATGTGTCTTTTGTTTGTCCTGTCTTGTCTTTCTTTCCCCACAGGTACAAACTGAGAGAAAACACCTCTCACAGATACCAGCACCTTAGCGGGTGCTACACATACAGGGCACTGACAAACACATATATGCCTGTAACACTGTCTCACATAAAAGGTCCTGATGAAAGCCAGTTTAGTAAGAAGGCCTGGCTGAAACTAGTCGACCACACTGGGTGTGGGAGACCATAAGTCTACCCCTACACGCCCTAAGCCTTTGTTTTTAACCTCTGCCCGGGGCCCACCAATAAAGTAATCTTTTAGGACCCCAAGAAAAGAATTTTTAAACCTCACGCAACACACCAGCACAGCAGTCATGTTCCAAAAAACCCGCTCCGCAGTAACCTGGCGTTGCAGCACACCTGAGGCACAGTCGGTGCCTCGGGTGGGGCCCGATGATGAAGCATGCCACCAACTAGGTTGGTGGGTGAGGGCCTTCATACAAAACCAATGGTTTCCCATGCAGACACATAGTACGCAAACACTATTCCAATAGCTAGTTCTTTCTGTTTATTCATTATCCCTAGGGGAAATGGACTAGCAGTTCTAGTTCCTCTCTCTCTTCTTTGATTACAAGACTAAAATATACTATTCCCACTCCAATCAATGCAACAGTAGGGAAAGTGTTGGATAGTATATGGGTACAATTTACTACTCCAATTCCAGTCAGTACAGCAGTAAGAAATGTGTTGGATTGTGGAGGGTTAAAATGTACTACTCCCACTCCAGTCAGTACATTATAATAAATCAAATATCTTGAGTAAAATAAATTGTTTCAAAAACAATATATGTAATAGTAAAAGTAAAAAAAATACAAATTTATATCACAAATAACTACAAATAAATTTAGAAATGAAATACAAAATTCATTTTTGTACAAATCATTTTTTATTTGGAAATTATTTATTAACACAACAATATTTATTAAATAACTTTAATGTAGGTACTTCCCACCCAATAACCCCACAAAACTCATAACCTGCACCTACCTAAAACTAACTTTAACCCCTTGCCTGCTCTGAACGTTCCGCGCTAGTGCCGAACGTTCTATTGCGCGGGCAGGGCCACGACGTTCAACGGACGTGCGCAGCACTACCGAGGTAGTGCACGCGACGTCCGCTGAACGTCGGCAGCAGCGATGGGGTTAAAAAGCAAAATGTTTACACTATTAATATAAATATTTATCAACAATCAAGTGATCATTAATTAAATATTAATTATACATTAATTATAATTAATTCACTTCCCACAATATACTCTCATAAAACAAACAACACACTCATACATTTTAAAAGAAAATTATTTACACAATAAACCTAGTTAAAAATCGATTAAATAATTAATATTAATTAACAAATTAATTATGGATTACTTAAAATTAATTTGCATCCCAACCTATACCCCTACACAACCCACATCTAAAATCTTAAAGAAATAATTGCTTGCACAATTAACATAACTAATTATCAATTAAACAAATATTATTAATGAAAAACTAAATATCAATTCATTAAAATCAATTTACTTCCCAACCTTTACCTCTAGAAACCCCACATCTCACATCTAAAATTAAACTTAAAATAAATTAATCACACAATTAAAATAATTGATTGTCAATTAAATGAGTAATAGTATTTTACAACTAAATATTATCTAGTTTAAATTAATTTTCTCCCCACCCTTTAGTCCTATTAAATCCACAACCAAAATAAATAATGAAGCAATTACCATAATTAGTTAGCAATTCGTTTTTATTAATTAATAACTAATTATTAATTAAAATAAAGGACTTATCTCCCTTTACCGGGATAAAGTAAGAGAACTCATTTATTTTATTATTTATTTGTTGGTGCGGGTTGTGGGGTTTAGTGGGATAAACCCCAAAACCTGCACCAAAAAATAAATAAATGACACAATTAACATAATTAGTCATTAATTATTTAATCTATATAAATAAAAACGTAAATGTTCGTTTGTTCAAAATCGCAAATCTCCCAAAGTTCTTCACCGATTGCTTTGAAATGTTGACACAACGTTTGATTCGAATAGGGGGGTGTTTTTATATACACAATGTTGGATTCCAATACACGTGAGAGAGCGAAAAACTGTGTTAGAAAATTGTAGGGGTGCATCATATTCACAAGTAATCTGCACCCGCATATATAGAGGATTATAATCATGTTTGAGTGTGACACAACTGTGAAACCATGTGCCCGACTTTACATTATTGCAACGTAAAAGCGTTTCTCTGAAATACAAATGCCATGTTAACTTAGAAATGTATTTGTGAAGTAATGCTAATTCAGTTAAAAGATGCTTAAAGGGGCATGGATGTATTTTAATGTACGTTTAGTAATTCATTATTGTATTCATGTAAAGACATAGAAGTGTTTAGTGTAAAATGTATTCCTTCTTTTGCTATAATGATGTAGGCCTAACGAGCAAACTGTTTGCCAATGTTAGGGGGTGACATCTCGAAATGAGCAGAGGCCCAGGTGGGGATAGCGGACTGTGTAGGCCGAGCTAGGAATGTATCTGTTAACGTTAAATCATGAAACTGCCTTTTTCCTAGAAGGTTGCCCTAAAGAATTAATTGCAAGTAGCATGTTGTTGTGAATCGATTTATGTGCATTCCTTTGCAGGTGCAAGGTTAACCAAAGATAGTAGAGAAGGGCCCATTGTGCATGAGAGTCAGGATGGTAGTTACAGATCCGGAGGAGTGGCTGTGGAATTTTAGGGAAGCAACTTCAAGAGGAGACGACTGTCATAAGTCATAAGTCATAAAATTTGTATAGCGCGCTACATACCCAGAGGGTTTCAAGGCGCTAAGGAAAGGGGAGGAGGATTATTTGTCAAATATCCACGTTTTAAGCTGCTGGACTAACTAACTGTTGGACCCAAGGCCGTTTTTCAACGAACAAGGATGAAGACATCAAGAAGAAGACCCTTTGAAAACTAATACTTTGAGAGGGGCGTCCCTTGGGGCGTGGCATCCGAATTGTGGGTTTCGTATTAGGGACAGCACCCCGGGAGGAGAGCAGAGTAGAAGCGCACGAGGGTGAAGAAAGATGCTGGGTAGGCAGAGAGCTGCTGTGCGAGATGAGCTCAAGAGGCTAAGTCCGAACTGAGTGAGTGAACTTCTTTGGAAGTCACTACGGCTGACACCTTTTGTTAGGAAAGAACCTGATGGTAGGGATGACACTTAGTATAGTGTAGGGACAGACTTGTCTTGATGTATTTCTTCTTTTCTTCCATGCCTACCAAGACCCAAATTATAGCAATTCTTGCAAGCCTGGTGGTCTTGGAAATTATATTAGTGTTGTTTCTCAGTCGATTGAGACTTTTCCGTAGGATTATGTTTGTATTAGTACCTGTATATCTGCTGAACCTTTTACTGAGGTGTTTATATACACAACATTCTCCAACATCCATCAGACGCGCCCACCCTGGCTGGAAGGAAAATTCCGACGCTCCTATTCGCGGATGACACCCTTCTAATTTCTAAATCACCGGCGGGCATCCAATCATTGCTCTCTAGTTTCAAGGCCTTCTGCGACATAAAAGGTCTGGCTATAAATATAGGCAAGACTAAATTTCTTGTCCTCAACCACCCCAAGAAATCTGTCGTCCCCCCCATTCTAGATTCTGTTCCACTCGAAAGAGTCAAAGAATTTGACTATTTGGGCATACGCCTTAGCGACACCATGAGTTGGAAGGCACACCACCAAAAGGTGTTTCTGACTCATAAGAGGGTTGCAGGTGCCTTGCTCAAAGAACAGCGTGCCTCATCTTTAAAACCAATTGGGGCACTCCTAGATATTTATAGGGCAAGGGTTGTGAGTGCAGCACTGTATGGCGCCGAACTGTGGGGCATCAAGAGAGTTGACACCTTGGCCCATCTTGAGAACAACTTTCACAAAGATCTTATGAGCCTACCCCACAGCACCCCCACAATCCCCCTTTTGTTAGATGCAGGCACTCGTCCAATATGTGAGCAAGCCAAATTACGCCCCCTCTTATTATGGTCCAGAATCTGGAATGTCCCTGAACTCCGCAGCTATGCAGAAGCCCTAAATGACCTTTTGTCCCTTCCGGGTTGTCATAAGGTTATTTGGCTTAGGGAGGTCAAGAGGCTCCTTTACAAGCTGGGTTTGGGAGATGCTTGGGTCAACAAATCAGCACCCTCAAAACAATTATTAAAGAAGGCTTATTGGACATGGGTGGACAACGAGAGAGTATGCAGCACAAACCATTGCAAATCTGTCGCCCAATTTTTGTTAGCTAAGGAGATCCCTTACAGGGAACCCTATTTGGATTTCATCCATAGCTCAGGCGACAGATTATTGTACTTCAAATTCAGGGTGGGGGTGCTTCCTTTATGCCAGTTTACTTCCACCTGGAAACCGCCCTTACAAACTGTACCTTACTGCCCCTTCTGCGACTCAAGGGTAGAGTCTGTTGCCCACTTGCTGTTTGAGTGTAGCGTTTACGCAGCGTCTAGACGGAGGTGGTTGAAGCCCCTTTGTAGGAGCTTGGGAACCCGTTCTCATCTGGAAGCCTTACGCATACTGCGTACAGATGCAAGACCCTTCTTTGCCTCTTGTATGGCAAAATTTTTAGGCTGGGCTTGGCGTATAAGAACTGCGAAAAAATTGCTGATCCAGTAATGTGTTCCCCCCCTATTTTGTCATTTTTCAGATGTTTTTTTAACTCTCAATGATGATCATGTTGGATATTTTGTACTGACTGTTGTTAAACTGTTTTTAATGATGTAACGTGTCGCTTTTATGATATATTTTTATCGAATAAAGCTTACTTAAAAAAAAAAAATAATACACAATTGCTTTTGGCTTAATAATACATTTTCAAACTTGACCTTTTGTCAGTGGTTCTTTGGAGAAGGAGATGGAAGTGGTTCGAATTGACATGTTGAAAAAGATTACCTTCTACACTCTATGACAGGTACAAAGGTCTAATCGACCTGTGTCGGGATTCTAGAGATCTGGTTCAAATTCTAGATTAAGTTTCCCGCTTTTCCAGTTGGTAGCAGAGTAGGATGGTTTATCTTCTGGAGTGAAGGTAATTCATATAGGTTAAGATTCTCCCCAAGGCCCATAGAGATCTGAAGATTTGCGTCCATAGAACTGCGGACGGAGAATGGCGATCCACGGAAGATGACGGAGAGTGACGGTGAGTATAAAAGGGTCATGCGTGTTACATTGCGGTGTGTACTGTGTTATTGTGTAATTGTATTGTCTAGCGGAATTGAGTGCCTGTAGTGTGAAAGAAGAACAGGTTGTGAGCGCGCGCAACCGGTGAAAATCTTAAGCTCAAGGAGAGTTTAAGTGGTTCGGGTGTATCGAACACCCACAGTAATTGTCGACCATTGAAAGGGGATCATGAGGTACCATTGATTGCCCGTAGGACCGAAATAGAGGGAACGAATGTGTGAATGCGTGGGTAACGGACGCTGGTTGGAAGTTACCGTGTGTATGAAACCTATTAGAGAGGCGATTGTTGTTCTTTAATTGGACAGACATTTGCCAGTCGGTGACAATTACAGTCAGACTGTTGACGTACAGTCAGAGAAGTGATTGCTTGGTCGGAAGTGATCATTTCAAAACGTATGATTGGGACGCATGCATGACCGAGAGACGAGCGGAGAAAGGAGGGGAACTGCTGCAAACAGAAGTGAGTGACGTCAGCAAAGAGCCGCGCTAGGATAGGACGGCCAGAGTGAAGCCGCGCTGGGATTGGTGGATTGTCATTGGGAAACGAACAAAAGTAATAAACAAGAAACTGTTGTGGGTATCATCATGAAATGTTTAAAAGGATTGCGAAGTTGTTTTTCTGGAGAGAAGAGGCTAGAACCTTGGGTGGGGAAGAGGCTCCACCCGAGGATACACCAGCTCATTACATGGCTACGAACGTTGGGTTACATACTATATTGTGGCTTGAGAACTGGTGTAAGATGACTGAGGGGAATGAGGAACTGGCGTTTCCTAAGTACGGGACATTCAGATTAGAGGTGTTGTACCAGCTAAAAGCGATAATGTCTTCTCTGCGACCTTTGCCTAGATCAACACAGTTTGAGGCTTTGAATGCGTGGATCAGGGCAGCCCACGAGAAGAATAGGGACAGAAGACAAGAAAGAGTGAACAGATCAGTAAGAGCAGTGCAGGACGCGAGGTGGGACGCACTAGCCAAGAGATGGAGAGTACAGACAATAGAAGGGGATAGGTTGCATCCATTGTTGGTTAGTGAAAAGGAAGCGCAGAAAAAGAGTACAGAAGACGATGACAGTGAAACGGAAGATAGCCTGATAGAGAGGCTGTTGTCGGATAGACCACCTCCGTATAACCCAGAAATAGAAGGAAGCTCACCAATACCAACAGAAATGGGAACATCGACAGTGGACGGTGGCATCCTAAGAGAGAGTGACTTAGGTCTAGTAGGGAACAGGGCTGTCTCAGTGGAAAGCAAGGTACCTCAACTGGCCCCGGAAGCAAGAGTAGTGGGAAGATTCACTGTACAGAAGGTACACTATGAAGAGGGGGCCAATGCTCAGAGGTTACCAGATGCCCTTACAGTACCTGTTGCCATAGGTCCGATAGTGTCAGTATACAATCCAGAGCAAACACAAACCGAGGGTCTGCCACAGATGGACAGGGAAAGAAATACCAGCGAAGGTAGAAGTAATGTGGCAGACGAGTGGAACCAATGGTCCAGACCGATAGAAAGGAGCACCCCTTTGGCAGCATCAGCAGATTCCTCAAGAGAACAGGGAGGCTTAAGAGGACCGATGGATTTAAGAGGACCACGGGCCCGGTCAATTAGAGAATTGAGGCCAGATTTGAGAACCTGGGAGACGGATGCGGATATCCAGAGTGACAGGTCAAGAGACGATTGCAGACAGTGGGGTTCGGAGAACAGGGAAATATCCCATTGCAGGTCTAATGGAAGTAGACAAGAAGGGGACCGGGGGAGTGAGGAAAATAGGGGTACGTTTACCCCTGGAACTACAGAAAGACGACAAGAGTGGGACTGTGAAAGATGGGAGAGAGGAAGTGTTCACCATAATACCCCTGAGGAAGACAGAAGGGTGAGTCAGGAATGTAAAGGGAAAGATCTAAGCGAAAATTCTAGCCAAGGCACATTGAGAGCAGTGATAAAGGCAAGGAGAATAGATGTGCTAAGACTGAAGTCAGAAGTAGAAGAGATAGTGGAAGGTACAATCCCTCTAGAAAGAATAGAAATTTACGAACCAGATGAACTGTTGTTTGTAGCGAAAGATGTTACTCGCAGAGCTAGGACAGCTCACGAGAAGCTAACGGAACTAGCGAACAAATACTCAGTGGATCTGACCAGGACAAGGGCCTTGCAGGGTGGCCATAGGCTACAGTACTCAGATCAAGAACTAGACGAGAAGAGGGCGATCAGATTAAAAACCCACATTAGAGAGCTAATAGTGGGTATCCGAACATGGATACAATTGGATAAGTGGGAGGAAAGGTGGTCCAAAAAGAAGAGTATTAGGCGGAGCACTACAGAGACTTCTCCAGGAACAGGGCTAATGCATGCAGAAGCCTACCCCTTGAAAGAGGTTGCCCACGGAGGATATGTGCACGTACCCTGGAGTAGGGGAGAATTGGCTGCCTTTACAAACACATTTCCAAAATTGACGGAAAACCCAGTATAATGGTACAAGCAGGTAGAGAGGTTTGTCAAGATCTCAAAGGTACTGTGGGTTGATCTGAACACACTGTTTGACATTGTGGTTCCGGGAGATCTGTGGGTAGCATGCAAGGTTAGTGTCGAGTGGCCCACAGAGGAGCCAGAACGGGATGCACATACTAATGGACCTTCACCAAGAGTGATGGTAAAATATGAGCAAGTGATTACGTGGTTAAAAACCAAGGTGCCACCACAAGACATAGATTGGGTAAAAATAGACCGAACTAGACAAGAACCGAAAGAGACCGTTCATGAATACTATGAGAGACTGTTACAGATATTTAAGCAGTGCAGTGGCCTGGATGTAATGGATCCAAAGGACATGGGACAGTTTGTGTCCAAGTTTGTTTTTGGCTTGAGACCCGAGATCTGTCTAATGATACAGCAACATTTAATTTGTTGGCAGAACAAGTCTCTAGACGAGATCCTGAGGTACGCGAGGTACTGCAGTGATGAGATAGATTCTAAGACTAAGAAGCTTAAAGATAAGCTGATGCTAGTCCAAATGCAATCGGGAGGACAGGGTCAGTCAGGAAGTGGAACATTGGGGAGAAGATCGAACAGCCAAAAAAGGGACAGTGAGGATGGCCCAAGACCAAGGGTGGACCTGCCGACTCTGAAAAAGACAACAAGGTGCCATCAGTGTCACGAGATCGGGCACTGGAGACGCGAGTGTCCCCATAACCCGGAAAATCAAGTACAGGAGGAGGAAGAGGAGAGTCAGGCTCCCCAAGTTCCGAAATCAACAGTGGTCAAGCTCAAGGTGGCCAAAGGGGGGATTTCCGCTCCTAGAGCTCCTAGAGCTCCCGTTCCCCAGCCACCGAAGATCGGAGCAGGGAACAAGATATACCAACAGATACCTCTTTTGATAGACGGAGACGAGTATTATGCCTTTAACCCAGTGACAGGAAGGTGTCTGGATGGAGAGGAGGAATGCACCTTAGGAGCAGCATTAGAGATAGATCAGAGAGGACCTTTTGTAGAAGCAGATGTAGCCGGACACCCCACTACCTTTCTGGTGGATACAGGTGTGACTCGTTCTACTGTACGGTCCGCAATGGTCCCTAACTTGCCTCTGTCAGGACAGATCATTCAAGTTGTGGGTGTAGCAAATAGGAAAATGACGAATCCACTGACCGAGCCAGTTCCAGTGAAAATAGGAAACTTCAGGGACAACCATCAATTTGTGGTATGTGATTCTAGCCCTGTGTGTCTGCTAGGAAGGGACATGTTGTGTAAACTCAACTGCACCATCTATTGTACACCGAAGGGAGTAGAGTTGGAGACAAATGATGATGATGCTGCCTTTAAGGTTGCAAACACACGTCTGTGCATAGAATTGTATCCTGCACTAACAGTGGAGGAACTCCCCTGGGACTTGAGGGAGACAGTCAGACAAGAGGTTTGGGATTTCACAGGAGAAGAGATTGGACTAATCAAAGGCGTAGAGCCAGTCAGAATACAAGTAAGACGAGATGCAGAATTTCCAAGAACACCCCAGTACAAGCTGACCCCAGAAACAATTGCGTGAATAAAACCTGTGATTGAGTCCATGATTAAACAGGGAATCCTAAAAGAAATAATGGGCAGTCCGTGTAACTCTCCGATTATGGGCTTGCAAAAGCCTAGCGGGAAGTTCAGGATTGTGCTGGATTTACGAAAGGTAAACGACATTGTTGTTCCATGCTGTCCAGTGGTACCGAATCCATCAGTGATACTGTTTCAGATTCCAGCACAGGCTGAGTGGTTCACTGTGATTGATTTGTGTCAGGCCTTTTTCTCTATACCGTTACATGAGGAGAGCCAATTTCTTTTCGCTTTTAAGCTGGAAAACCGTGTATTAACATGGTGTCGTATCCCACAGGGGTATACAGAAAGTCCATCGATCTTTAATCAATTATTGAAGAAGAATCTTGAAAGTCTAGTACTGCCCCAGAACTCGGTTCTTGTACAGTACATAGACGACCTCCTTGTTGCGTCAGAGACAGAAGATGCCTGTAGAATAGACACCATCGCTTTGTTGAACCATCTGGCAGAGAATGGTCACAAGGTATCTCCTAGCAAGTTACAATACTGTCTTCCTGAAGTACAGTATTTGGGACACAGAATAGAGAAGGGAATAAGAAAAGTGTCCCCAGACAGAATAGAGGCCATAATGAAAATGATGGTGCCTACCACACAAAGAGAGGTTAGAATGTTCCTGGGAATGGTTGGCTACTGTCGCCAGTGGATTGCAAATTTCTCACTAAAAGCGAAACCTTTACAGAAACTGACGCTCAAGGACGTGAGTGATCCGGTACCATGGGACACAGACTGCATGATGGCTTTCCTAGTGTTGAGAGAAGACTTATGTCAGGCTCCGGCCCTGGGAATGCCTGATTACACTAAATTGTTTTCATTGTTCTGCTGCGAGCTAGAGGGCTGCGCGTTAGCAGTTTTGACCCAAGATCACGGAGGTGCCCATTAGACCAGTTGCATATTTCTCGGCTACCTTAGACCCAGTAGCCGCAGCGTTGCCCGGATGTCTCAAATCCGTTGCTGCAACAGGTTCAGCATCGAGCGCTGTGAGAGCATTGTGATGGGGCATCCATTGGTGGTACACGTTCCACATTCAGTAGAATTGTTAATGTGAGGTAATTGAAATTTTTATGGTCGAGTATGTCCCCTAACGTGTACCCCAACGTCTCCATGTACGTGCTTAAAGTACATGTAATTTCCCTCCATGACCGAATATGAAGACGCAAATACATTTGCGTCCAACGTTAACATGTCCTCTACCAGATCCACCTGGAATGGATCGATAATTCAGTTTCTAAACATGCCGTGCCAACGTCTTTACATGGTGCGCTTCTGAAATTCGCACACGTTTTCTCCATGTTTCCTGGCCCAGTCGTGCTAGGCCCTTAAATGTGGCCTCTCTGCCTCATCTCTCCTGTCTCCGAGGGCTGTGTGCATCCCTGACCCCTGCCTTACTTCCTGCCAGCGCAGCGGTGCCAGGCTCGGCCTGGACTGTCTGCCAAATTCATGTTTTACCTACAGTTATCTGCTCAGCCTCCTCGAAAACACATTCCAGTCTAGTGAAATAGGTAAACAGCTTCCCGGCTGCAGAGCAAAGGGCCCGGCCTTTTTCTGTCTCCCTTGCAAGTGATTTACTGGCTCCGTTACCATGGTAGGCCCATGGCTCCGCACGTTGCACCCAGACACGTATGCACGCACTAGCTTTCAGTATGGGATGGCCCCTGCCCGAGAGACCTTTTACTTCAGACACTACATCCTCCAAACATAAGATACCAGATATGCTATAGGTACAGGTTGCCCTGACACTCCAGACACCAGTCTCCTCCACCAGTGCTAAAGTCAAAGCCCCCCCCAGTTTCACGTCATGCTAGTTGCGCGCGCATCCGGGTTAAGGGTTTCTGCTGATCTTGCAACTTTCTCTATACATCCACCCACATGTGACGATTCTTGTGACGTTTCTCTGACATGTACAGTGCACGCCCATGTGTACGCCTCTTTTTCACGGCTCCTCTTACGCACATGTGTTCTTATCTCGCTCTTTTCACCTGTTACGCCTACTGTATTGGATTCAATTATGTTACTTTACTATATATAATGTGTAATGTTAATAAAACGTTGACTGTCCCTTCCCGAACCCTAGTGGTGACGGAACATGATATCCAACCTCGAGGTTCATTGTCCATTAAAACCCGTATGACTCAGATACCACGGACTCTGTCTCTCATTTGAATGAGCTGTCTTGTAATGATAATTATGCGGAAAAATGATAGGGTAAATTTATTTACCACAAATGACAAGGACCAAAATGCAGCACCTGACTAACAACAGGCTCACACGTTACGAGCAGGTTATACTTGCCGCAGAGAATGTGACCCTAAAGAGGTGCTCAGTTTTGAACCCTGCTACGTTGATGCCATTGCCAAATGTTTTAGATGATGATTGTGAAGACCATGACTGCCTTGAAGTGACTGAACTATGTACCAAACCGAGACCAGACATTGTGGATGAGCCTTTAGAAGACCCAGATGAAATTCTCTTTGTAGATGGCTCATGTATAAGAGACAATGCTGGACAGTTGAGAGCGGCTTTTGCCGTTTGTACGATCCATGGGATAATCGAAGCCGCCTGCCTAGAAGGAGTACACTCCGCTCAGGCGGCTGAGATAGTTGCGTTGACGCGAGCCTGTTTGGCAGCCAACAAGATTCGAGTCACCATATACACCGACAGCAGATATGGGTTCGGTGTGGTTCATGACTTTGGTCAGTTATGGTCTCAGAGGGGTTATATGACATCATCAGGCTCCCCTATCAGGAATGGAGAATTTGTCAGGTTGCTGCTGGAAGCTCTGCAGGGACCAGCAGAAATTGCAGTGGTAAAATGCACAGCACGTAGTAAAGGCGCCGATTTTGTGTCCCTGGGTAACATGTATGCGGATGAGGTAGCACGTTATTGTGCCGAGCAAGCTTACTCCTTTACTGACCAGGTTGTTGAGGGAATACACAGAGGGACCGAGCTAAACATGATACGTGAAGTGGCAGATACTTGGGATGAATTGAGGAAGATGCAGGAACAACCGTCAGATTTTGAGAAAAGAGTGTGGGTGACTTCTGGCTGTACCAAGGGGGATCTGGATTTGTGGATTTCGGCAGATGGGAGAGCTGTGTTGCCGAATGAACTGGTGAGCCCGATGGCTCGTCAGATACATGGTTCTGTACACTTGGGAAGAGATGCAATGATACGAGTGTTCAGGCAGACTTGGTATAACCCAAAGTTCAGAACGGCTGCAGAAGCGGTGTGTCATAGGTGTGTTACCTGTCAACAGATGAATGTTGGAAAGAGGACACCAGTTACGTTGAGCCATGTGGGGAGGTCTGGAGGGCCTTTCAACAGAATGCAATTGGATTTCATTGAGATGCCAAAGTGTAACAGCCTCAGATATGTCTTGGTAATTGTATGTGTGTTCTCCAGGTGGGTCGAGGCATATCACACTCGTAGGTGCGATACACTCACAGTAGCTAAATTATTGTTGAGGGAGTTAGTTCCTAGATTCGGGGTCCCGACCTCTTTGGAATCGGACAGAGGAACACATTTCAACAGTGAAGTTGTGAAGATGCTCTGTTCGGCATTGAACATTGATAAGAGATTGCATTGTAGCTATCGGCCGGAGGCTACTGGCATAGTGGAACAAATAAATGGAACTCTCAAAGCACGAATGGCAAAAGTATGTTCCTCCACGTCCCTGAAATGGCCAGATGCTTTGCCGTTGGTGTTGATGAGCATGCGTAGTACCCCAGACAGGAGAACAGGACTTTCACCCCATGAGGTGCTGATGGGAAGAGCTATGAGGTTGCCATCCGTCCCCTCGGCGGCCTTGCTGAATATCACAGATGATCTGATTCTTGATTACTGCAAAGGACTATCTGACGTCATCCATATTGTGTCCCTTCAGGTGCAGACGGCAGAAATCCCAACTTCTAGAGACCTCTGTCACGACCTGTGTCCCGGAGACTGGGTCCTAGTGCGGAAGCACGTGAGGAAGAGCTGCCTGGACGTCCGCTGGAGAGGACCATTCCAAGTCATCCTGGTGACGAACACTGCTGTGAAGTGTGGAGGACTGCCAAATTGGATCCACGCTTCCCACACCAGAAGAGTTCCAGCGCCCCTGGAAGAAACAGCTCCTCTCGCAGAAAATCCAGCTGTGGAGGAAGATCCACAAGAGGGGACAAGTCAAGCTGTGGGGGCGTCTGAAGAAGCTGGTAACTCATCCGACCGAGCTGAGGGAGATCATAACGGCAGCGACACCGAATCTGCCTCCGAATGGGAAAGCTGCTGTGAGGGTGATCCCAACTCTGGAGAAGCTGAAGGTCGAGATGAGCAGGTCGTGCCGACAAGGAACAGAGGAGTAAAAGGCACCGAGGCAAGCTGGCCTGAAAGGCGGAAGAGGTTGAAGGTGAGGTTGACCTCTGAAAAAGATCTTGCGCCTGTATCCGAAGAATCAGACCCGGAAACAGGAGACCAAGAGACAGAGGAAAAGGGTCCGAGGAGATCAAGGAGGGTGAGGGTACCTTGCAGAAGATACGCCACTCCGGAGTGGACCTACCCTTTGACAAATGCCAGGTGTACTGAGATAGGGAGGGTGAGGTCGGTGCTGGTGACCGATACGGCCCGAACTATAAGTTGGAAGTGATATTGTTAGTGCCCGGACTGGAAATCGAAGGCTTACTGACAATCACTGTTCCTAATCCCCCTCTCCTAAGCAAGATAAATGATTTGATCTTAAATAGATTGACCTTTCCTACATTTGTCCCTGAAATACCTGCCTACGAATCAATAGTCCTTCATATGGAACTCTTGGATTACGTACGCTGTGCACTAGGAGAAAATCTTATCATTGATGCGCAGTAAAGACTTTGTAAATAGCTACAGAAGATACATAGAGCAGAGTGGAAGAAGAAGAAACTCAGGGACATCCCTTAGAGGACGGAGAAGGGTAGGGTCACCTGAACACGAAATGGACAATGAAAATCTGAAAGGGGATCTCTGCTTCTAGGTGTGGTTCGAGGAAATTCATAAAGCCAAGCAAGAGACTTTGTATTGCCAGGACTTTGTGTTGCTGCTAGAATCGAATCACACTGTCCGAGACCATGGAGGTTGGGAACCCGACTCGTAGGGCAAAATGTATTATAGGTACACTATTAGGGTTAGTGATTTTCTTTATATTTGTTGTAGTTTTAGTTTCTTATTTAGCACCACAAGAGCAGGAAGCGGAGGTCAAGGGAACACCTACACCTACCACTCCTAGCCACAAAGAGGTAAACATAGGAGCTGAGAAAGCTTAGCTAGCTGAAGAAAGCCGTAGATTACATGCTGATCTGTCTAAAGGAAACTTTGGGAAAAATGCTTACGCTAAATTGTTGTATGAGTACATTGATGCGATGGATGCGAAAGGTTGTTATGTGTGCATGCAATTGCCAGCTTCAGTAGACGAGGGTATTAGATACCATCACCTGCCATTAACGTATGGAATTTCATGTAGTTTGCTGCTTAGCATATTTTATGGGAGATCTCATTTTGAATATTTCTTTTCGAATTATGATGCTGTGTTACCCGAAGTCCCAAATTATAAGCATCTGAACAAATGGGATTATTATAAGTCAGAGGATAGACTTAGATACTTTTTCATTCCAACGAAAACCATAGATACCTCATATGCACACCGACACAACTTGACCTGCTCATTGACAGAGGTAGAGAAGAAGTTCGTAGAACAGGTTGAGGACAGATACCAAAAACAGAAGCAGTTACAGACTTCAGGACAGGGTAAGGTAGATTGGACGGATGAAGAGCTTGGACACAAGTCAAAGGGAAGTTATGGTCCGACAGCCTTAGACGTTGTACAGAAGGGAAAGTTGTGTTTACATAGGCCAAAGACATACTACAAAAATGTGTATGTGGGTGAGACAACGTGTGAACACACTTTCAAATTAGAATATTATACCAAAGACTTTCTGAAGAGTGTGGTGCAAGTGATCCCTACGGTGTATTTTGTTTGTGGAAGAAATGCATACGTGAGGTTACCGGATAAGTGGTATGGGACATGTTACCTGGCGATTATCTTTCCTAAGATATATCACACAGAGGATTTTGCTCAAGTAGAGGGTGGCAAGTTGACAAGAGTAAAGAGAGGAGAAAGTGCTGGTGCAATAGTGGGAGATGTGTTTGGAGCTGCGATACCAATGTTGGGAGTGATCTTAAATGACGTCAAGATACGGAGATTAGCAACGGTGGAGGATGAATTATCGATGAGTACGGCAAAATCACTGGTGTTGATTCATGGTGAGATGTTGTCGATACGGGCGATGGTTTTACAAAACCGTCTTGCCTTAGACGTCCTATTAGCAAAGTAGGGCGGAGTCTGTAAACTTTTGAAGGTCCAGGAATGTTGCACGTATATTCCGGACAATTCTAAAGATCTGAAGAAGAATATACGCAACATTACTGCAATCCATTATGAGATTAATGATTTGACACAAGAAAACATGTGGGAAAAGGTTGGCAAGGGATTTGGAAATGTTGGAAGTTGGTTTGCAAACCTGGGAAGGAGTTTTCTTGAATACATTTTGGAGCCTCTCCTCATCATAGTGGCCTGTGTGGTCGGAATATGGGGTTTGTTGAGATTGTACAAATGCTATAGGTCCAATAGGTTAGATAGATCAGTGAGGGGACAGGCACAGAGAATGGAGGAGTTGCAGGACAATCAATACCAAAGCTTAAGAGCTTTAGAAATGCTCAGGCGAGGAAATGTTGCAACAAGTGCTGTTTAGAATTGGTCCCTACCCTAAGGAATGTGGGATGGTGGTGATGACACAGGTCATCAAAGGGGGGACTGAGAGAGCGCAAAACTGTGTTAGAAAATTGTAGGGGTGCATCATATTCACAAGTAATCCGCACCCGCATATATAGAGGATTATAATCATGTTTGAGTGTGACACAACTGTGAAACCATGTGCCCGACTTTGCATTATTGCAACATAAACGCGTTTCTCTGAAATACAAATGCCATGTTAACTTAGAAATGTATGTGTGAAGTAATGCTAATTCAGTTAAAAGATGCTTAAAGGGGCATTGATGTATTTTAATGTATGTTTAGTAATTCATAATTGTATTAATGTAAAGACATAGAAGTGTTTAGTGTAAAATGTATTCCTTCTTTTGCTATAATGATGTAGGCCTAACGAGCAAACTGTTTGCCAATGTTAGGGGATGACATCTCGAAATGTGCAGAGGCCCAGGTGGGGATAGCGGACTGTGTAGGCCGAGCTAGGAATGTGTCTGTTAACGTTAAATCATGGAACTGCCTTTTTCCTAAAGAATTAATTGCAAGTAGCATGTTGTTGCGAATCGATTTATGTGCGTTCCTTTGCAGGTGCAAGGTTAACCAAAGATAGTAGAGAAGGGCCCATTGTGCATGAGAGTCAGGATGGTAGTTACAGACCCGGAGGAGTGGCTGTGGAATTTTAGGGAAGCAACTTCAAGAGGAGACGACTGTGGGACCCAAGGCCGTTTTTCAACGAACAAGGATGAAGACATAAAGAAGAAGACCCTTTGAAAACTAATACTTTGAGAGGGGCGTCCCTAGGGGCGTGTCATCCGAATTGTGGGTTTCGTATTAGGGACAGCACCCCGGGAGGAGAGCAGAGTAGAAGCGCACGAGGGTGAAGAAAGATGCTGGGTAGGCAGAGAGCTGCTGTGCGAGATGAGCTCAAGAGGCTAAGTCTGAACTGAGTGAGTGAACTTCTTTGGAAGTCACTATGGCTGACACCTTTTGTTAGGAAAGAACCTGATAGTAGGGATGACACTTAGTATAGTGTAGGGACAGACTTGTCTTGATGTATTTCTTCTTTTCTTCCATGCCTACCAAGAACCAAATTATAGCAATTCTTGTAAGCCTGGTGGTCTTGGAAATTATATTAGTGTTGTTTCTCAGTCGATTGAGACTTTTCCGTAGGATTATGTTTGTATTAGTACCTGTATATCTGCTGAACCTTTTACTGAGGTGTTTATATACACAATTGCTTTTGGCTTTATAATAAATTTTCAAACTTGACCTTTTGTCAGTGGTTCTTTGGAGAAGGAGATGGAAGTGGTTCAAATTGACATGTTGAAAAAGATTACCTTCTACACTCTATGACAGGTACAAAGGTCTAATCGACCTGTGACGGGATTCTAGAGATCTGGTTCAAATTCTAGATTAAGTTTCCCGCTTTTACAAACGCGTGTCGAATACATACGTGTTTTTAATCGAAAGCTCTAACAATCACATAAAAATGTCAATGTTGGTTTGTTTAAAGTCCTAAATCCCCAAAAGTTCTTCACAGATTGATTTGAAATTTTGACACAACGATGGATTCGATTTCGCACGTGTTTATATATACACAACGTGGGATGATAATACGCACGTGCCCAATACGCGTGTGTTTTTAAACGAAAGGCCTAACAGACCCAATTGATTTGGTTGCTGCGCAAAAACTACATGGGATGCATAGAGACAATAGTCGACATATATTAGGATGGACAGTTGGTAATAGGATGGCAGACTGGGAAGTGGGTGGAGGAGGGGGGAGGAGTTTGTTCACTTTCCAACATTAAGAAAGGACGCATAGAGACAATAGTCTACATATATTAGGAGGGACAGTTTTTTGTCAGGATGGCAGACCGGGAAGTGGGTGCAGGGAGGGGGGAGGAGTTGGTTCACTTTGCAACATTAGCACGTGTTTATATATATACGCAACGTTGGATTTGAATACAAGCGTGTCCAACACGCACGTGCTTTTAATCGAAAAGCCGAACAGACCCTATCGATTTGGTTGCTGTGCAACAACTTCAAGGGACGCATCGAGACAATAGTCTACGTAAATTAGGATGGACAGTTGGTGTCAGGATGGCAGACCGGGAAGTGGGTGGAGGGAGGGGGTACGAGTCGGTTCACTTTGTAACATTAAGAAAGGATGCATAGAGACAATAGTCTACATATATTAGGATGAACAGTTGGTGTCAGGATGGCAGACCTGGAAGTGGGTGGGGGAGCGCGGAGGAGTTGGTTCACTTTGCAACATTAGCGCATGTTTATATATACACAACGTGTCAATAGTCACAAAAACATATTGTGTGCCCACAAGCATTGTGAAATTAAACATATTAGAAACGTGCGCTTACTCTATTATTTCTCTTCCATTTAACTGGACAGAGCCACAGCAACGTGGGCAGGGTACAGCTAGTATTGATAATAAATAATGATTAATTAATTTAAAACAAATTACTTCCCACCTTTTATCCATTTAAACCCCACAGCCCGCACCTAAAAAACAATTAAACTAGTAACATAAATTATCAATTATTTAATTAATATTAATTAAAAACAAATGATTAATTAATCTATTTTAATTAAAAAATGTAAATGTTTGTTTGTTCAAAATCGCAAATCTCCGAAAGTTCTTCACCGATTGCTTTGAAATTTTGACACAACGTTGGATTTAAATACGGGAGTGTTTTTATATACATAACATTGGATTCCAATACGCGTGTGTCGAATACGCACATGTTTTTAATCAAAAGCCCGGACAGACACATAAAAATGTCAATGTTCGTTTGTTCAAAATGTTAAATCTCCGAAAGTTCTTCACCGATTGATTTGAAATTTTGACACAATGTTGGATTCGATTAAGCGTGTGTTTATATATACACAACGTGGGATTAGAATATGCGTGTGTCCAATATGTGTGTGTTTTTAATCGAAAGGCCAAACAGACCCTATCGATTTGGTTGATGCGCAAAAACTACAAGGGATGCATAGAGACAATAGTCTACATATATTAGGACAGTTGGTGTCAGGATGGCAGACCGGGATGTGGGTGGAAGGAAGGGGGAGGAGTTGGTTTACTTTGCAACATTAAGAAATTAAGAAAGGACGTATAGAGTATTTACAGTGGGAAAGTGCCCAGAGGTCACATAAGAGAATCATCAAAATCCAGGCAGAAAAAAATAAAAGTTTAGAGAAACCCTACAGAATGAATATTAGGTCAAACATGCATTCCCCCTAGTTGAGAGATGGAAGCTTCTACCCAGCTTCCAGGTAGTCTTCCTCACTCAAGCAGAAAAACCTAGATAGACCATCAGCTTTGGAGTGGTCGAACCCCAGTTGGTGCTCCACTCTAAAGTCCATCCACTGTAAGGAAATGGACCATCTCTGCAGTTTTTGATTCTCACTCCTCATCTGCATTAGCCACCTGAAGGTGCCTGTGGTCCATTTGGACTAAGGAGTGTGTCCCAAACAAATACATCTGCACTTCTTCTGGGCCCAGACCCCTGCGAAAGCTTCCCTCTCTATAGCGCTCCACTTTTGCGCCCAGGGGAGTAACCTCCGGGAGATGGAGGCTACCGGCTGGTCTAGGCCCTCTTTGTTCAGCTGAGACAGTACCACTCGATACCATGTTTGGAGGCATCCATCTGAACGATGAACTCCAGAGATGTCAGGGGCCAGAGCACAGGAGCTGTGTATTTGGCCTGCTTGAGGGAGTCAAAAGCTATTTGGGAGGCCTCAGTCCAGATTACGTTTTTGGGCTGCTTCTTTGAAGTCAGTTCTGCCAAAGGGGTCACATTGGTGCCGTATCCCTTGATGAATCTCCAGTAGTTCCCGTGATGTCGAGGCCCAAGAAGGCTTTGTTGCATGTTTGGGTTTTGGGGGTCTCCCAGGCCAGGATGTCTTCCACCTTGACCTGGAGGAGTTGCACCTTGCCCTAGCCTCCCTGGTGTCCCAAGTGCAACACTGGTCTTTGCCCTATGTGGCACTTACTGGGCTTGATAGCCAGGCTGTATGCTGCAGGGCCCTAAGTACGTCCTTGAAGCGAAAGAGATGGTCCTCCCAACTGTTACTGAAGATGTTGTCTAGATACACAGCAAGGACCTTGTTCACCAGCGTCTGGAAGGTTGGGAGGCATTCTAGAGCTCGAAAGGCATAACCTGGAATGGGTAATGCGTTTCCAGAGTGGAGAAGGCATTTTTCTCCTTGGCTTCCTTCATGAGGGCAAACTGCCAGTACCTGGAGGTGAGGTTTAAGGTACTTAAATAGTGTGCCACGCTCAACCTACCGATCAACTCATCGACTTGTGGGATTGGATAGGCATTCATCTGGGTGACCGAGTTTAGCCCCCTATAATCCACACACACCCTTAGTTCCAGGGTGGTGTCCGCCGGAGCGGCGTTTGGGACCAGAATCAGCGGACTGGACAAAGGGCTGCTAGATGTCTCTATGACCTCTAATTCTAGAATCTTAGACACCTTTGCCTTTATTCTAGCCCTCACATTATCCGGTAAGATTTGTTCTTGACAGGGAGGGTGTCACATGTGTCCACGTCATGGATGCACAGGTGGGTCGTCCCCGGGATAAGGGAGAACGGAGAGGGAAATTGTCCTAACACTCAGTGACAGTCTCCCCTAGTGGTCAAGAGTTAGGGTGGGGATAGAATTATTGCTTCCACTGACCCATGTATCTCCTTTGATCTAAAACTGTTTTATATTCCCAGCAGATTAGATGAGCTGAAACAGAAGGTTTCTAATTTGGAAGACCAAAGGGCTCGAAAAAGAATTAAAAGCTTTAAAAGCTAAGCAAAAAGAGCTAGAAAATCACTCTCTGCAGTCAAACCTTAACTTTTTGGGGATCCCGGAGAGATAGTGGGATTATTACTTGTGTGTAACGTCTCATTCAAAAGTATATATTTTGCTTACCACACTGCAGACTTTACTATTATGAGAACTCATCATGTTCTGGCCCTCCCCATGGCTAAGAACCCACGGACTGTATTAGTAAATTTGTTATGTTTTTGTATAAAGGTACTAATTTGGCAAAAGCTATTCAGCCAAAATCATTTGGTTTCCAAGCAGATCTTTCTTTTAAGGTCTTCGCAGACATGTCCTTTGCAGCATCTAGAAGAGAAAAGGTTTTTGGGGAGCATGTTTGATTTATTTAAGGCAGTTGGGGGGCAGCCTACTTTGTTTCATCAATCTAAGCTAAGAGTCCTTTTTAAGTGTCACTTTCACATTTTCAAATTACTTGAAGACACACAGTCTTTTTTTGAAAAACCCTACAGTATGACCACTCTGGCTAGATGATGACCTGCTTATTTTTGCTGGTGTTCTCTTTGATTAGGGTTATGCTGATGACTATGGCTTGTTTATTACTGATTGATCACTTGCCTTTGCTTACTTGGTTATTCTTTCTAAAAAAATAATAAAAAAAGGGAGACTTTTGCTCCTTCCTTTCAGCTGGGTGTTCAGGGAGTCCCAGTGGATGCAATTCTTTGGCACCCTTTTTTGCAGGGAGGATCTTATGCTTCCCTGGGGTGAGAGCAGGCACCGACTTGAGGGATGTTTTGGGGTTAAAGTTGGGGTGGGGTGGGTAGTAAATGGGGATGGAGGAGGTGGGTCAGGGTGTTGGGGTCACTAGGGTGGTGAAAAGACGCAAATGGTGGTACTTTGTAGGTGTTGGCAAATGGCAATGTTTCATGTTTTTTTCTTTATAGGCAGGAAATCTGGTTATGGGGTAATTAGGGTTGTATCTTCTAATATTAACAGGGCTAAAAATAAGTCTAAATTGTGTGCTGCTATGACTTGTTTAGCCACATTCTACCCAGATATTATATTCTTTCAAGAGACTAACATTAAAACCAACAATCCCAAGATTTCACTGACGAAATGAGTATCACAGTTCCATGTTTTGCGCAGGGGGTGGCTATCTTCTTTAGCTGTTCATTTAAGGTGGAGATAGTTAAGTCAGTTAAGGGCCCTATAGGAAGATTGTGGGGTCATGCCCAGGCGGCACTGTGGCTTGTAATTCGAATGAATGAAACAGCATTTGTAGAGCGCATAGCTACCCGTAGGCATCCCAGCGCTGAGCAGAGCAACTGAAACCACCTCGAGGTAATTTGGTAAAGAGCTATGTTTTCAGAGCTTTACGATAGGCCAGGTGATTGGGCTCCTTTCGTATCTGAAGAGGGAGGGAGTTCCAGAATTTGGCGGCCTTATACGAAAAAAGCCTAACACCACTTCTAGCCCTCTTAATTCTGGGAACACTAGCCAGGAGGAGCTCATCTGAGCGCAGCCGCCTGTTAGCTCGACAGGGCTGGAGCAGAGAGGATATAATGGCTGGTGCGTTCCCTCCAATCAACTTGTGGATAATACACAAGGCCTTAAAAAAGACTCTCTCCTGGACCAGGAGCCAATGGAGAGACTTCAAGGCTGGTTTTGCCGATTGCTGGCTCGGGATCCCCAGGAGAATCCTTGTGGCACAATTCTGCACAGTTTGAAGCTTGGCCAGGACTGAGCACGCAGTGCCCAGATAAATGGCGTTTCCGTAATCCAGGCGAGATAAAATAAGTGCCTGGACCATGAGCTTTCTTGCTTGAAATGGTAGGAAAGGGAGCACTTGCGAAGCATTCTTAGAATACCAAAGCAAGAAGGCACAACCTTCCTGGCTTGGGTTTTGAAGCGGAGGTCTGAATCATGCCAGAAACCTAGGCTCTTTATCTCTGGCTTAGGGAAGGGTACAGGGCCCATAAACGCTGGCCACACGGTGTCTGCTCAAAGAGAGAGGGTTTGCCGAGGAGCATGAGCTCGGTCTTATTGCCGTTCAATTTGAGGTGTTAGTGTTTCATCAATCTTGTTACCTGTTTGAGGCAAGGACGGAGACGGGTAGAGGCCCTGTCAACATGATTCAGAGTGACAACCAATTGGGTGTTGTCAGCATATGTGACGATACGCACCCCAAAATGGAGCACAATATTAGCAAGAGAGGCCATGTAAGCATTAAAGAGAGTAGGGCTCAGAGATGACCCCTGCAGGACCCCGCAGTGTAGAGGCAAAGGGTCCGAAATGGCCTCAGCCTCAAAGTCTTGGTGGATCTATCCTCCAAGAATAAGTGCAGCCAGGTTAAAGCGACGCGCTACACACCCAGGCTTCTGAGTCATTCGACCAAGATACCGTGGCAAACCATATCAAATGCTTCACTGAGGTCTAAAAGAATCACAGCCAGAGAGCCTCCGGCGTCGAGGAATTTCCTGGAGTCTTCAACGACTGCCAGCAGGGCTGTTTCCGTTACATGACGCAGGAGAAAGCCCGTTTGAAAGGATTGGAGAAGGTTAAAAGATTCTAGGTGTCTAGAAAGCACCAAGTTGACAAGCTTCTCCGTGATTTTGCTGATCCCTGGAAGGAGCAAAATGGCCGGTAATTGCCAAGGCAGTCAAGGTCCAGGCTAAGTTTTTTTTCAATAGGGGTTTCACCATAACTTTTTTCCATAACGGAGGGACCATACCGGCAGACAATGAGGAGTTGATCAGGTCCAAAATAATGGGACTAACTGATTCAGTCACTAATTTCAAGATTTTAGGTGGGGCGGGGTCTCTGGGCGACCCACTCTTTACGAGTGCAGAGGTTATCTGGAGAGTTTCATCATTCATTAAGGGGAAGGTTTCTAACGGTTGGTCCCTGCTCCAAGAGCTAAAATCTTTGGGGTAGGGACTGGTGGGATAATCCATCGAAGTGAAAGGACAGCAGATTGTTTGAATCTAGTTTTAAAAATACTCAGCGAGTTCATGGCAGCGGCAATCCGTTGCTTCAATAGTATCAGAGGGCGTGGGGGCTTTCAAAAGTTTCTTCGCGATTCAAAATGTTTCGTGAGGAGTGTTGACTGCCAGGGAAAGTTTTTCCTCATATTAGCAGGTTTGTGCCTTTTTAATTTCAGTCTTATATACTTTAATTGCCTCCCTATAATCCCTTTTCTTGCTTGGGGAAAACTCTTTTCTCCAAATTCTCTCAGTTCTTTTGCAAATCTGCTTTAGTTCTCGAAGTTTGGGGGTGTATCAGTCCATTTTGTTGGACCCTATATGCGCTTGGGTGGTTTTCTGCGGGAGGACCTGGTCTAGTGTCCCCTCAATCCATTTGTTGAATCCAGCATTGACCAGAATGGGGTTGGAGTATGGGGGGGGCTTAGACTTTTCTAACGCAGAGACCCACTTTTCTAAAGAAAGTTTCGGCCAACTGCGTGCTGTTATTTGCGTTTGCTGGGTCGAAAGGGTGACATGGGAGGGTGACCAACGGAAGGGGATCAAAAAATGATCTGACCAAGGAATAGAAATTGGTTCCTGACAGAGTAACTCCTCCACATATGAGAATATGGGGTCATGGAGGTGTCCTTTCGAGTGTGTTGCATGAGACACCTTCTGTGTGAGTTGGAAAGCTGCAAAGTCATGGGAAGGCTCAGTTGCGGTAGTTAATGTTGGATCATCAAAATGAATGTTAAAATCACCTAGAAGGGTAACATTTGAGGCAGTGCCTGCTAGTTCCATGACTATTATTGGTAAAAATGTATGAAATTGACCCATGGGTGGGGGGGGAGGGGCTTGGTAAATTAAAATACCCTTGAAAGAGAGCATGGGTGAGAATCCTATCAAAAAGTGGAGGTTCTCACTGTCAGACAAAGGGCTGCCAAGAGTTCAGCAAATGAAGTGATTTTTGTAGATAATAGCAATTCCTCCTCCTATGCCTGAGGTCCTGTTCAGCCTTTGCAAAACTTAGTCGGAAAGGAGAGCTTGGACGATGTCGGGCTCAGAGCCCGCGTTCTTCCAGGTCTCAGTAAGGAATAAAACATCCGGGCTTTCATCCGGTAAGAGAATAAACAACTCTGCAACATGCTTAGGCAAAGACCTGCAATTAACAATTACAATTATGAAGTGTTTGACAGACGGGCGTGCAAAGTTAGAAGTAAGCGAGTGCAACCAACCAAAGCTTAAATAAACAGTGCTCACAACTAGAAACTAGGCTACTAGGGTTGATAGAGTGGCTGCAGTTCGGTCCATGAACTGAAATTTATTGTTTTAACTATAAAAGAGCCTTTCTGGATTAGGGGGGGCTTGTAATTTTGTGAACTATTACAGACCTATATTTTTAGGGTGGTCCTTCATTTTTTGCAAGACTTGAAACGAGATGCCTTAAGGAAGAATGTAAAGCAATGAGACCTAAAACTGCTAGCTTCATTGCCACTTTGAAGCTGGATTTTGTTCTTAGATAGTCCCCTGGCGTTTCCAATTTGCGTGACTTTTACTTGTTATACTGATAGACATAGGGCAGCTTCTAGAATTGTTTTTTTTTTTTTGGTTTCCTGGTTTTAAACAGTATTTAATACGAAGATTATTAAGAACTGTTTTTCTGACCATACGTTGATCTCTCTGAATTTTGAGTGGCATTACCTATAACCCCTGGAGGGTAACTACGCTCCGCCAGCAGAGTCTGCGCAGTTTTGCCTACTCCACGTTCCGCTGGGAACGCGGACTTCAGGCAAAACTACGACTCCGTGGCGGAGAGTAGTTAGCCAGCCACTCCACCGTCCCAAGGTTATTAAAAAAAAATTAAAAGCCACTTACCTGCTGTGTCTGCCTCGCCTGCCTCCTCCTCGCAATGGCTGCTCTCTCCTGCCTCCTCCTTGCACTGAACAATCCATACGTTGTACGTCTTGCGAATGCGCACGAGCAAGATGTGCAAGCAGGGTTCGAGTCGGGGTACCACGAGGGTGGACGCCGTCCCCCCACTTATTTTACCGGGAGCTGGATAACTGGAGCAAATGGAGCCACACATTCACTCTTTGGCCTCTCTGGGGCGAGATCGGAGCTCATTCAGAACGCTGCTCATGTGCTGGCTTCTCTGATACAATCGCATCTAAGGGGTGAGCGAGGGGAGGTAATGAGTCTGATGGCGGAAGCCACCTTTCGTGACGTCACTTCCTGTTGTGACGTCAGCGCCCCCCCCCCCCCCCTTCTTTTTTTAGGACTTGTGCCATGTGTACAAGTTTGATCCAGGTTTTATTATAGAGTAAGAGCAAATTAAAAATTCCAGATGTTTACATACTGCTTAGTTCTCTCAGCTGACATGGAAAATATGGGACCAACTAGGCCTGGCAAAGGACATCTCAGAAAAAAAAGCTTTGGTTCCGTTTCTAGAAAATTAAAAATCTGTTAATGATGTGTTCAGCACCCCTTTTAGGGAGGCTCTCAGCATTTAAAAAATGTTTTTTAACGATAATTTACGAGGTATTGACATCTTGTATATTCAGATCCAATAGGCAGGTCATGTTGATCTGACTGTGATAATCACATTAAAAAAAATAAAGAAATTGGGCTCAGTTTGAGGGTTAAAAAGTGGGAGAAAGTGTGTCAGCTTAGTTATAAGTCACTCAAAGGCGCCAATTTTAGACGCATGGACATTTTCTCTTGCTGGCTTTTTTATTATACTCCCAAGTGTTTGGGCAGCTCCTTCCTTGTAGTGCGTAATTCTTGGTTACCTGATCTTTCATTACTTGCGCATAAGCTTATTTTCATTGCAATGTTGGGTGCCCGTTCTTTGATTGGGCAACAATTAAATCGCTAGATACACCCCTTTTGATGATTCACCAGTGTAATAAAATTAATAGAGTTAAATTTTTCTTATAGCTGTATACTAAAAGAATTAATTAATTGAAAAGTATATTTGTGCTTGGGTAATTTAAATTTAGTAAGCTGTCCAGTGGGCAGGTTGTTTTTGCTGGTTTGTTTACCTTACTATGAGCCCACTGTTTATGTATTTGCATTTGTATTGACATTTATAATCATGTATTCTTATATGGTCTTTTTTCTGTTTACTTCCAATAAAAAAATCCTTTAAAGCCTGACCTATTGGCTTGTTTATATTTATAAGTCACGGCTAAGACATCCCCAACGAGCCCTAAAGCCCTATTAAAAAGAAGGGCATGTTGTGATGACTTTAAATCACATGAAAGTAAAAGCCCACATTGTTGATTGTACCGTAGTAAGACAAGTAGCCCCATTCGCGAGTTTAGAGTTAACCACTGCCAACTCAGCCGTTCTAACTTCCAGACGGGACTACTTAATCTGATATTTCAAGTTTTCAAAAGAATTGTTGCATTAAACCCGACTCGTTGCCAAAATGTAATATAATGAAACTATTTTACAAATGGCAACTTTAGAAAGTTGCCACTTTGTTGTCCAAATTTTTTGTTGCAAACAACTTCTGTCCTCGAGACAGACTACTGCCCTCCTGGAGAGAGGTGAGAATGACTATCAGGAAGAGTAACAGAGGACCTACCGAGGGAAGGGGTGAGACCTTCTCCTGGCAGGATGGCCAGAGCGGGTGTGAGCCCAAATGGCGAGCTTTAAAGGAAAGCCGCTTTCAGAGGGCAAATCGTAGACACACTAGGAAATGGGTGCTCCTTTGTTGAGGTAGAAAAACTGGCATCTTGGGTAGAGAGGAAGAACACAGTGTCAAACTGTTTTTTCAAGTGGAGTTTATCCCTCAAGTTGCCTCACCTACGGATTGGAACTCTACACATGCCATGTTGGGAATGGGCTGAAAATTTGCACTTTGGGATAGCTATATGCCACACTTCACAAGAAGTAGTCATTACGCAGGAGGGAACCTAGTTGCCTATTGTCTAGTTAGTTATTAAAAATAATAAAATAAACATTTTAAAGCACGTGGTTACACCCAATGGTGTGTCCCCGCACTCGGATAGACAGCCCCAGAGGAAGAAGAAAGGGAGTACCGCTTACGCTAAGAGGAGAGTGGATTTATAAGGGGACAGACAGAAACTCCCAAATTACAGTTGAAATAACCAGGTTTTTAGTTGCTTACAAAAATTGCTGTCAGTAGGTTCGGCTTCCAGCGTCAGTGGCATAGCAGTCCACTTTTTGGCAGCCAGATAGCCAAAAGGGCGTGTTCCCATCTTGTCCTGTTGAATTTTAGGGGCCTTGACCAGGAACGCTCCCCTAGATCTAAGATTGCGGGCAGGAGTGTATGTATGTATATGTATGTATGTATAGGCATTTATATAGCGCACTACTTACCCGGAGGGTCCCAAGGCGCTTCGACCGCTGCGAAACCCTTCCTGGCTTCCCTGAGAGATGGTCCCTTAATGGGTATCTCCAGGGTGAGACCAGGCATCCCCGGCGGTCTGGTGGGGCCGTTAGTGAAGATGAGGCAAGCTAATGCCCAGAGTTGCCGAGTGTGAACGCTGATCAGAGTGGGCACCGAGGCAAGAGAATTATCGAGTCCGCTGACCCTGGTCCAGAAACCTGCCGCGCCGGGAATCGAACCCTGGTCCCGGGCCGTCCTCTGCTCTCGGGTCTGCCGCCTCTAACCAGTGAGCCACACTACTTATATTTAAGCGGAGGAAGCTCGGCCCTTTTTAGGTTTCGCGTGCGTTTCAGGGCAGAGCCCAGCTCCGCCTCCGTGAGAGATTTTGTAGGAGAGGATTTTCAAAAGAGGGCTTTAAGCCCCTCCCCTCATTCCCATTGGCCGGCGTCACCGTTTATGTAACGGTGGCCTTCCATTGGAAATTTGGTGTTTGGGGTGCCTCCCTTTGGCTTTCTGTGCCGGCCCACCCTGACTGGCTTGCCTGCTTTGCGTCTATTGCAAAGCACTTTCTTATCTTTATGGGCCCCATAAAGACAAGAGATCGGCTGCAGCGCGGTCCTCTTTCATTTTGGGACCGCGCTTATTATGCAAAGCAGCCGAGGCTTGTAAGAGTGGGCTCTGCTGGAACCAGCCCTTTGATGCGTATTCATCTTAAAGACAAGGGCTGCCTCTCAGATGCTGAGGAGTGTTGTGATAATCTTCCTGGAGCAGTGTAGCCCTGCCCCATGGAGATGTTTTCCAGTCAGAGATGTGTGACTCCCCTACAGAAAGGGTGTGCTGACTGTGCAGCACCGGGCATGCTCTCCCTGGTGCAATCCCTACGCCGCAGCCTGTCTTGCCACACAGACCTTGCTAGGGTTTGCCCACTGGGGGGCGAGGCACATGCCCGGAGGTACGGCTATTAAGCTAGTTTAGGGCTTTCATATATTTGTCCTCCCCCAGGCTATGTACTTACGTAGTGCATCCTGCAGGTAATACCACAGTCACCCATATAACAACACCCTGTTGTGGAGGCCAGCAGGCATGTTTGACTGGCACTATCTATGAACTGAAAAAGCTGTGTGCAGGTCGTTGCCTGTGAATACATTTCGCATCTTTGAACTCTGTAGTTCAATGTCTCTACTTATTTTAAGGTTAGTGTTTTGTTGAGAAATGTGTGCATCAGTTTGGTAACATGAGAAGGGCCCTCGCACTTCAGGATGAGATAGCTAGAGTCGGAACAGGGCCCGCTTAACTAAACAGGTAATTATATTAGTGAATTTACCAGTCAAGATGTTGAAGTACTGGAGAGGTCCAGGTAGAACCGCAGTTTCCCCCAGTTTTATAAGAGCACGAACTTGGCTCGAAGGTGCCTCTCTTTACATACGCACTAATTACATTACACAAGGCCACATTCATTTGTTTTTAGGCCTCGACCTGATCCAGCGCATGCGCTGGCTCGGCCAAGACATTTTGGGGCTCTGAAAAATGCTACGTTGCTGGCGATGAGCTTGCTAGAACGCGCACAAGAGCGTGCGCGCACACGTGCGATACAGCAAGCTCATCGCGGGCAAAGTAGCACTTGCGGTGACGCGCGTGCACACCACGCGCGTCACCACTCGCGGTTTTTTATTTTTTTATTTAATTTCATGGCCGCCAATGCTTGTTTTTTTCTCAGAATGGTTGGGCGGGCTCAGCAACTGTTTGCGTCTCTCATCCTTTCACCTTTCACCTCTGCATTGCTCATTTTATATACTCTTCTGGCGAGCAGAGAGCGCTTCATCTGCCGAGGCGCTTCTTGGCTCCGCTGTTCTCTCTCTTTACTCGGCTCTGTAAGTGAGCGTCTCTGCACCTTGGCTCTCTGCTTCATCCCAGGCCCTTCTTCACTCCCTCTCTTCTCTCCTGCCTTCTGACACTGCTGCCTCTTTTCTGCCCGGCTGCCTTTGTCTCTCCTTCTTGTCTTCTCTATCCATCCCAGTTTGCCTTATCTTGTCTCTTAGCCCACCCGTGCACTTTCCTCTAATATTTATATCTCCTTTGTTTCTGGAGCGTCATGTCTCCTGAAGTAATTAGGAAACCGATTCTTGAAGTAATGGTAGTTTATTCACAAGAGGAAACAGCTTGTACAACCACCAAGATAGGAGAGCCAGATAGATCTGAGCAACTCCCACATATAGAATGTAGAACACAACAGGAAACATAACAATTCTAATGATGTAACATAAAAGGGATACTACACACCTTCCCCCCTAAAAAAAAAAAAAACAACAACAATTTTTTTTTAAATAATCAATGAATGAAATCACGCTATTTAACAGGAGTATGTTTAACACTGGAACTTTTCCTTAAGGGAACATCATTGGATTGCACATTCAATTTATCCACACCACAGTTAGCAGCAGAAGTGCTAGGAACACTTTCTTGAGCCCAATCATCTCTCACAACATCAGAAACTAAAGACCCTTGCAGAAAAGAGTCTACACAGTTTGAAAAAGTCTCATTATTATTCCTAGTTGAGCTTTGTAAATCACAGCCAAAAGTGTCCAAAAGAGCCGGATAAAAACTACTATTAGAACCAGATGAAGAAGATTGAGAACCCATTTTAAAGTCAGAAGCTCTGCATAAAGAAACCCTACGGAAGTTCCACACTTTACCACCATCAACTCTAACAGCTTTGCTGAAAACCTCTGTAACTCTACAAGGGTCAGACCATTTGTTCCACTTAGAACCAGAAGTTCTACCAAATTTGACTCTTACAAAGTCACCAACTTTAATTCTTGGTCTATGATCACTTAAACGACCAGAGGAACACCTCATCTTTTCCTGATATTTCAAAACCTTATCTCTAACCTTGGAAGGATCAAAAGAAGACTCACAGGGGATCTTTAATTTCATCCACCAAGGTAACAACTTCGAACCAGGTTTCCTACCTTTTAACAATTCAAACGGGGAAATACCCGTAACTGAATTTGCAGCCAGATTCATGAAGCATTTTTGCGGGCGCAAACGGTGCGAATCGCAGAATTCGGCCGTTTGCGCCCGCAAAAATTGCATTAGAAATTCATCATTGGGTCATGTACTCGCAAATTGAGAAATCGCAAAAAATTGCGATTTTTCAAATTGCGATCACATTTAAGGAATCTCAATTTGAGATTCCTTAAATGATATTCATGACCCAATATAAAATTGCGAATTCGCTATTTTTGGACGCAATTTACCGCGAGGTCAAACCTCGCGGTAAATTGCGAAAACTCATAAAAATGCATTTAAATGCATTTTTCTGAGTTGCATGTTACACACACACATGTCCTTTGGACATGTGTGTGTGCAACACCTGTGTCACATTTCATTTGAGGGGTGCTACAGGGTGTCCTGTGGACACCCCTGGCACCCTTCAAATCGCAATCTTATTTGCGATTAGCTAATTGCTAATCGCAAATAAGGAATACTCCCCATTCATTCCTATGGGCCTTTTGGCCCATAGGAATGAATGGCGAGTTATTCCTTATTTGCGATTAGCAATTTGCTAATCGCAAATTAGGAATCAGTAGGAATCGCATTTTATTATGCGATTCCTACATGAATGCCGTTTTGCGAGTCCTTAATAGCGAATCGCTATGATTCACTATTAGGGGCTCGCAAAACGGCCCGTTGATGAATCAGGCGGCTGGAGAAGTACGGTAAGACAAAAGAGACGCACGAAGAGTTTTCTTCCAATCTAACTTGCTTTTAACGGCCAGTTGAATGGATTCCTTAATAACTCTATTGAAGCGTTCCGTTTGACCATTGGCCTGAGGATTATAATTAGACACCCTTTTGTGTACTACAGCACACCTATCAAGGAAAGAAGAAAACTCACTACTAATAAATTGTGGACCATTATCCGATACCAACTCAGCTGGAATGCCCTCTCTACAAAATATTTCATCAAGAAACTCAACAACCTGAGAAGAACCAACCTTGTCCATGACTTTCAACTCAGGCCATTTAGAGAAATAATCAATCAACACCAAGATGATAACAGACTTGTTATCTGACAAATCAAGAGGACCAATAATATCAATCCCTAATTTCTTCCAAGGACACATGGTACACTCAATAGGAGAAATGTCCATTTTCGCAGCTAAAGGTTTGACAGACTTGTCACTACTAGCACAAGGAGAACATGAGCTAACCCATTTGTCAGCCATTCTGTCTATACCAGGCCACCAGTAGAATTCACGGATTCTTCTTTTAGTGCTGGACATGCCCAGGTGGCCTTCATGTGCCATAAAAAGTATTCTGTCTCTTAAGTCACAAGGAGGAACTATCTTATCACCTCTAGTTACAAAGCCATGATCAAACATGAGTTCCTCTTTTACTTTACGCAAAGCCAACACATCACCAGAAAGTTTTCTTTCTTCAGGCCACCCGTATTGCAAGAAATTCACTATATTAGAAAGACAAACATCCTTGCACATGGCATTTCTCCAATCAATTTCAGAAATAATAGTGGACACCGTGTTGCTTTTTATATCATTAACATCATCAATAGTTAAAACAACGTCAACATCAGGAGAAGTATTGGCAACTGCGCTAACATCAACACAAGGCAATCTGGACATGCAGTCCGCATGAACATTTAAACGGCCAGGGACATATTCCACAATGCACTGAAATTCTTGTAATTTGGCAGCTAAGCGTGCCAAACGTGCGACCACCACCAGCAGCTAACATATTTATCAAAGGCTTGTGGTCAGTTCGCAAACAAAATTTCGTTCCCCAAAGAAACTGCCTAAAATGTTCGACCGCCCAAGTGCAAGCTAAAAGCTCCTTTTCAATGGTGAAATAATTGAATTCTGCACCTCGAAGAGTCCTAGATGCGTAGGAAACTACATATTCCTCACCCATATTCTTTTGCATTAGCACGGAACCTAGACCAACATTACTTGCATCCACACACACAATGCATTCTTTACCCAAATCAAAAGGTCTTAAAAACGGAGCATTTACAATCTCTTTCTTGAGTAATTCAAAAGCAAATTGTTGTTCCTTGTTCCAAACAAATTTTGCGTCCGTTTTTAACAGTAACCTTAAATAATGAACTTTGGTTGAGTAATCCTGCACAAATTTGCTATAGAATTCTGTAAGACCTAAAAATGTCACCAATTTTTCTTTATTAGTAGGTGCCGGTGTTTTAATTATACTCTGGATATGATTATGTTTGGGTTTAATACCCTGAACAGAAATCTCATGTCCCAAATATTCCACCTTGCTCTGTCTGAATTTACACTTGGAGAATTTCAAAGTCAAACCTTTTTCTTGAACAGATCTTAAAACTTTATCCAAGTTCTTGTCATGATCTTCAAAGTGCTAACATCATATATCCAGGGCATGTTTCAATACCGACGCATGCCATTTGGCCTAGCCAGTGCGGCGTCTGTATTTCAAAGACTTATGGAAGATGTGTTAGATGGTTGTGTTAATGCCATTGCTTTCCAAGATGATATCAATCTATGGGAAGAACTTTGAAGATCATGACAAGAACTTGGATAAAGTTTTAAGGGATATATGATGTTAGCACGCATACATTTAGCACGCATACCATTACCACGCATTTTTTACAACGCAGGACCCATTACAACGAATGGCTTTACAACGCATTACACTACAACGCAGATACTATTACAACACATACCATTACAACGTAAGTATAGGTAAGTATATAATATTTTAAAATAATGTAAAATAATGTAACTAATAATTATATAAATAATTTAATTAATTATATTAATTTTTATTTAAGAATTTGTAAATATATGTTAAAAATACCCCTGTACCCCAAAACCCAAACCTAGCCCTGAACCCTAAAATACCCCTGTACCCCAAAACCCAAACCCAGCCCTGAACCCTAAAATTCCCCTGTACCCCAAAACCCAAACCCAGCCCTGAAACCTAAAAATACCCCTTTACCCCAAAGCCCTGAAACCTAAAAATACCCCTGAACCCCAAAACCCAAAACCAGCCCTGAAACCTAAAAATACCCCTATACCCCAAAACCCAAACCCAACCCTGAAACCTAAAAATACCCCTGTACCCCAAAACCCAAACCCAACCCTGAAACCTAAAAATACCCCTGTACCCCAAAACCCAAACCCAGCCCTGAAACCTAAAAATACCCCTGTACCCCAAAACCCAAACCCAGCCCTGAAACCTAAAAATACCCCTGTTCCCCAAAACCCAAACCCAGCCCTGAAACCTAAAAATACCCCTGTACCCCAAAACCCAAACCCAACCCTGAAACCTAAAAATACCCCTGTACCCCAAAACCCAAACCCAACCCTGAAACCTAAAACTACCCCTGTACCCCGAAACCAGCCCTGAAACCTAAAAATACCCCTGTACCCCAAAACGCAAACCCAGCCCTAAAACCTAAAAATACCCCTGTACCCCAAAACCCAAACCCAGCCCTGAAACCTAAAAATACCCCTGTACCCCAAAACCCAAACCCAACCCTGAAACCTAAAAATACCCCTGTACCCCAAAACCCAAACCCAACCTTGAAACCTAAAAATACCCCTGTACCCCAAAACCCAAACCCAATATCCCTAATAAATGTATTTAAAAAAAGATAAACTTACCTATACTTACGTTGTAATGGTATGATTTGTAATAGTATCTGCGTTGTAGTGTAATGCGTTGTACTGTATTGTAATTGCATTTATATATCGCTTACTACCCCTGACGAGGCGTCGAAGCGCTTTTTCGGCGGGTAGCACGCTACTCCAGGACCCACGGAGGATTAGTTTTGAATTAGTATAGTGAAACATGCAAGTACATTTTAAGTGGTGGATAGGTTAGTCAGTTATTTGGATTTGGAATGATAGCAGAAGGATAGAGTAGGACAAAGGTTAGTATTTATTTATCGCTCGCTTGTTGACGCATGCTATTCAGGGAGCCTATAAAGGATTGGTGGTGAATTAATATAGTGAAATATGAGGTAATTTCAGTGGTGGATATTAGTCTGTTACCTGGAGTGAGAAGGATAGCGGATGGATAAAAGGGGAAGAAAGATTTGCATTCATATAGCACTTGTTACCCCTGATGGCTGTTGAAGCGCTTTTTTGGCGAGTAGCACGCCACTCCGGAACCCATAAAGGATTAGTGTTGAAAATTAGTATAGTATAAATATGAAGTAATTTGAGTAGTAGATATGTTATTCAGTTATTTGGGCAGTATATTAGTATAGTTGAATAAGGAACATGGAATTTGAGAAGTGAACATGTTAGTCTGTTAATTTTTATAGAAAAAGGATAGTGGAGGGATAAAAGAGTGAAGGATTTTTTTTTTTTAGGAGAAAAAGGGCAGCATTTCTGGTCCTAGTCCCGACAAGTCTCGAACAGGCCCAAACAGGTAACTACCCTTGTCCTCTCCACCCATAGGGCGTCTCAGCCCGGTCGTCGAGGCTAAGACTGGCCCTTTTTGTAGCCCTAGTAATCAGGTGACCCCTTCAGCCAATGGGAACCCTAGCCCTAACACTATCCAATCACAACACTAGCCCTAACATCTAGAACCAATAGGAGACCAGGACCTTGCAGCCAATCTTAACCCGAGTCCAAGCACCCAATCAGTTCAAAAACCCTGATCTCGACATCCAATAAAGGCCTTAGTCCTACCACTAGTCCCAACCCAAGTCCAAGCAGCCAATGGTACAGGTAGCCCTAGTGCCTACTTCCAATAGAAAGCCTAACCCTACTCTTAGTCCCACAAATGGTCCAACTACCAATCACACCAGAAGCACTAAATAGCTACTTCCAATTAAAGGCCTAACCCTAACCCTAGTCCCAACAACCAATAACATAGGAAGCCTTAGTCCCTCCTTCCTGTAGAAATCCGAACCCTAGCCCTAGTCCCAACCCTGCAATGATTGAATCACAGACCGAGAAACCAACCAGAACCCTCAAATGTTCTTCTATATATCACAATATATATAAGAACACTCTCTATTGGACGATAGTCAATTCGGCGTCAGCAAACTTCATAGTACTGAGACCGCACTCATCAAATCCACCGATGAGATTAGGAAAGCACTTGATCAAGGAAGAGCGGCAGTCCTCATTCTGCTCGATCTTACTGCGGCTTTTGACACGGTCGATCACAACATCCTGATCGACCGTGTCAATGCAATCGGCATCCAAGCAAAAGCTAGGGACCTTATAAGATCTTTCCTTAAGGGCCGTACCCAGACAGTTCAGCTAGACACCTTCTCATCTGAGCAACTGGTTTTACCTTGTGGTGTTCCCCAAGGCTCATCCCTCAGTCCAACCCTATTTAATATCTATGTCACCGATCTAGCAAGGGTTATCAATGACTGGGGGATGAGCCTAACATCCTATGCGGATGACACCCAGCTGGTTCTTACCATCAAAGAGAACGGAGAAAAAATAGCTGCCAATTTCCAACAGGGCATGCTAGCCATCAGTCACTGGATGTCAGCTAACTGTCTCAAATTAAACTCTAATAAAACAGAGGTCATGACCTTTGGCAAACTCACTCCTTTCTAGTCAGATGCATGGTGGCCCACTAATCTAGCCCCCTCCCTCCCAGCCACCAAGGTTAAAAACCTAGGAATAACCATAGACAATAAACTCTCTTACTCAGCCCATGTCAACACCACAGTATCATCTTTCTTTAAACTGAAGGCCATAAAAAAGATCCTACCACTTCTTCCCCCCAACTCCGGTAAAACCCTGCTCACCTCATTTGTCATGTCCTCTGTGGACTATTGTAATGGACTTTTAATGAATGCCCAATACAAGGTCATTAAAAGACTACAAGCTATACAAAACACTGCGGCTAGACTACTTTCCGGCACCCCCAAATTCAAACCCATTGCAGACACTATAAAAAACTATCACTGGCTCACAGTCAAACACAGGATAAAATTCAAAGCACTGTGCATAGCATACAAAGCTGCATACAAACAAGGTCCGCGCTTTCTCATTGACCCTTTCACGTTTCATCTCCCCAGTCGATCACTCCGCTCTATGAACAATTTCAACAAGACAGTTCCACGCACTAGAACTGTTGCATGGGGTGACCGCAGCTTCCACGTCTCAACGGCAAAACTTTGGAACTCCCTTGATTTGGATGCTAGGTCTGCACCTTCTCTGATCATTTTCAGAAGAAAAATAAAAACATGGCTCTTCAAACAATAAATCATTCCACCTTGCACTCTCTGCCTCATCCATAGCGCCGAGATTCCCTCGGGCAATTGTTCGCGCTCAACAAATCACATAAATAAATAAATAAATAAACCAATGAGGACATAAACCCTAACCCAATAGAAACACCAGATACAACCACCAATCAGTGTACACATGTGCCAACCATCAGCACACCATATAAGGTCCCAGCAACCTCAGACAAGGTTTGCTGGCCAGGGAGTTGGAAGCTGCTTGCTCCTGTTCAGAATCTCCTAGGAGACAGACAGGCTCAAACCACAACTTTGGACTTCAGCAGGTAAAGGCTTCACTAACTCGAAATCTAACAATACTGTTTGAATAAAGCTTTACTCCCCCTGCTGGCCAAAAACCGAAGTGCACAGGCCCCAGTAAATACAGTTTCAACAGCTCACAGAAGCACCCTCTGATGTAGAAAATCCCTGTTGTTTTGCTTTGGGGGCAGGGGGGATGGCCTCACTGGCTTGTGAACACAAAATGGTGGCTGGGGGTGCACTGTTTCAGCACATAGGCCTAAGCACAGAGCAAAGGAGAAATTTGGAGGGAAAACAGATTTGTCACCAAGGAATGAGAGGGACAAACTACCGAAGTTGGACTGCAAATCCCACAATTCAACACACTAAATGAAGGCAATCATGGGCAGGGAAAACCACACATTTAAAACACAACACAGGTGATAAAAAATGCAATTACAGGCAGGCTAAAAATACAATTTTAACTGTAACAACAACAGGCATAGACAGTAAACACAGGAAGTGAAAATCGTTTTTTAAACAACGTTTTGTCTTGGGAAGAGACAGCACTAGTCTGTCTCCTTACCACTTCCTGGACTCTGCTCACTGCAATCTGGGGCACATGGGGGCTGCAACTCACAAGATGGAGGAGAATGATTTGGGGTGCACCCAGCAAGGACTTCAGGGGCCTAGGCAGGTGTGAGAGGAGGGCTCAGACTTGCCTGGTAGCTGAATAGCCAATGGTCTGCTGGCCTGGGGGTGGGGTCTGGGCAGCTGCTTGCTCCTGTTCAGAATCTCCTAGGAGACAGACAGGCTCAATCCACAACTTTGGATTCAGCAGGTAAAGGCTTCACTAACTCGAAATCTAACAATACTGTTTGAATAAAGCTTTACTCTCCCTGCTGGCCAAAAAAACGAAGTGCACAGGTCCCAGTAAATACAGTTTCAACAGCTCACAGAAGCACCCTCTGATGTAGAAAATCCCTGTTGGTGGGGAGGGGGGGAGGGGAGCTGGCTTCACTGGGAAAGGTATTCATTATAAAGGGTCCTGCGTGGTAATAGTTTCGTTGTAAAAGTATTTCGTGCTAAAAGATGCGTGGTAACAGTTACATACCCATGCCCTCAGGGGTAATAAAAGTGGTAAGAAACTTGGAATCCTCATGTAGTAGCACCTGGTGATAGGCACTAGCCAAGTCTAAAGTTGAAAAAACACAGGCACCAGATAACGTAGAAATCAGTTCATGAATGTGGGATAACGGATGTCTATCAACCCAAATTTCACTGTTCAAATTGCGGAGGTCAACACATAAACGAAGTTCACCATTGCTCTACAAAACTACTGGAGAAACCCAGGGAGAGGACTCTGTTGGTTCTATAATTCCTCTAGTCACTAAGTCTGACAAAATATTTTTCAATTTGTCCCGGTATGCTAAAGGTACATTCCTAACTTTATGTCGAACTGGTGTTGCACCTTCCTTCAAAATGATTTTATGTTTAAAATATACAAATTCCCCAAGAATATCAGAAAAGATGTTAGGAAACGTACTTTTGATTTGGACAGTGAACTCATCATCAGCAGGAGGTATTAAATATACTGGTGGAGAAGCATTAGGATCCAATTTAATTCCTAACTCATGTTGATGTGGCCAACCTAAAATAGAAGCTCCTTTAGACGCAATATAGATTTTACCTTTAATGTTCCTATCTTTAAATTTAATGTCAGCCCAGAAAAAACCATCCAGATCAATTTTCTGACCAGTATATCCTCCTGGTCGAACATCAGGTGGTTGCAAATTTGAAGAATTCCATTACTTGTTAAAAATTTCTCTGCCAATTATACTGTACCAGGCACACGAGTCTATAAGCATAGAAATTTCTATACCATTAATTAAGATATTATCTTTGGGAAAACCTTTGCACTTAGTGTCGCCTACACATAATAAAGTATTGATTTCCTGAATTTCCTCGGTATCTTCATACTCAGAATAAGTTACCAAGTTTACTTTTTGTGGAGATCTACACATTTTACTAAAATGCCCTGGTTTCTTGCATTTTATACAAATTTTATTCCATGCAGTGCAACCTTTGTAGTTACCAACGTGATCATTCCCTCCACACCTATAACAAATTACCTGCGATTTCTTGCCCGTGAATTTGTTGTCCCTTCCAAAATACTCCTTTTTAGTTTGAGTGAAAGGAAACTTTTTTTGATTGTGAACATCCTTTACCAAAGCAACTTCAGGAATTATTACTTTGTTCTTAACATCTTGACCTCTAATCTCACTAACAAAAAGCTCTGATTGTTCAATGCCTTTAGCGATATTCAGTACAGCATTAACTGAAGATTCGGTCCCCATCCACAAACGTTCTTGTATCTTTTTACTCTTGGTCCTCATCATAATTTGATCTCTTAACACGTGTTCAAAATTAATTGTTTCAAAAGCACAGGAAGCTGCTAAAGTACGTAATGCAGCTACGTAATTTTCAATAGATTCATCGTCTTTTTGTGCCCTAGAATAAAACTTAAATCTCTCCATTACTGTGTTAATTTTCCTTCCAAACCTAGTAGCTAATTGTTTAATTACAACCTCAAAAATATTAAAATCACCTGCACCCTCAATAGGAGGTAAATTTTCTAACTCTTTAAGACCTGCACCACCTAGACAATTTTTTAATAGAGCTAATTTCCTTTTTGGAGAACACCCATCTTCCTCCACTACATCCACATAGGCCAGAAATGTAGGATACCACAAATCACATTCAACTTTAGGATCACCAGCAGTAGGTAAAAAATGTGGAGGAGAGGCAATGTTATTCGACATTTCAAAGAAATAATACAATACAAAATGTGAAGAGTTTTACAGAAAAGAAGAAATAAAAATAATAAATCAACAAAATAAAAGTAGTCACCGTGGTCGAATTCGCTTCTTGACACAGATTGTACAAGCTAGATTCAAGGAGAACAAAAGTGCAGCAGTTCATCAAATGTAATTGTTCGTTGTATGCAGTTGAAATGAGGAGAAGAGCAAATTAATTGTCACAGCGCGGTATCGTAGCGTCAGGCTTGAAAAACATGGAGAATAAAAAAAAATGGCAGCTATGGTACGTTCAAGCGTGTGACGCTTTGACCTCTGCGTGCGTAAATCGCTTTGATGAACGACGTGTAGAATGTAGGCACGGACTCCGAAGCTCGCTCAGCACACACGAAGAACTCGGAAGCTCGCTCAGCCACACAAGGGAACTTCTGAACAAGTTCAAAAGATGCGGAGGCTTTGAAATGTGTGAACGCTGTTTCTCGAGTTTGTGAAAAAAAATACTTCAGAAGATGGGTCCTTGTTCAAATCCCGATAGTCGCCAAAATATGAAGTAATTAGGAAACCGAATCTTGAAGTAATGGTAGTTTATTCACAAGAGGAAACAGCTTGTACAACCACCAAGATAGGAGAGCCAGATAGATCTAAGCAACTCCCACATATAGAATGTAGAACACAACAGGAAACATAACAATTCTAATGATGTAACATAAAAGAGATACTACATCTCCCTTCTGACCATGGCCAAGTTAATTTTTTTCTCTTGCTCTCTTCCGTTTTATTTAATTGCCTTTCAACATTTTATTTTCGTTTCCTTGCAGAAGCAGGCTACTTATTAAATATTTTCATATTTCCATTCACGTGTCTAGCGGTGCATGTCCCTTAAGGCAGCTTCCAAGCACTATGTCCTCAGAACCGGCAGTCCTTAGCAGTGCAGTGAAGATGCCCCCTGAGACAGACCCCCGACCGCAGTACGTCAAAGATAAAGAAGGCCACGCCTCTCCGGCCCAGCTGCCTCTGTCACTGCAGAAGTTTTACTAGGGAGAGCCTTTGGCCCTTGGTGTCAGGCTCCACGCTGCAGGATCCGGTTGTAGCACACAGAACTCCACCTCCCGACCTCACCAACACACTGTTGCTTAAAACACAGTGTGTTCGAGGGATGGGGCGAGGGAAAATTAAACAGAACAAGGAGGGGACGGAAGGGGACTGCAGGGAAGGGGCAGCTGAAAGACAAGAAAAAGGTATACACAGGTTAAAGACAATCACAACTTTAACCTACTCTCATTTCGTTCTCGCTAATCAAATCACCAATGTTCACCTTTGTGAATGAAGTGTTCTCCACCTCTTCCCTGTAACCTTGGAAGTCAGATATCAATACCTCTAGTCCCTGAGGGATACAAAGAAGCAGGTTATTCTCATGTAACATAAAGAACCCCTCTAGGTATTCTTTGTACTTTCTGCAACGTACCCCTCCTTGTATTAGATGATATCCTTAAGAAGCTTCCAAAACAAATCACAAAACCCAAGTGTATGTAGAATGAAATAATATGTGAAGTGTACAAAGTCCCTCCAAAGAATAAGTAACAAGTTCCAACTTAGACACGGCAAGACGTAGCTTCCTACTACCGTCCTCCGCTCTAATCGATTATAATCCACTGGATTCCAAATGAATGGACAACTCCAAACACGGCAAGGTGTAGAGCCCCACTACCTTCCGCTTTGGCACTTAGCTTAATAGCCACTAGTGACTTTCTTCTGAAACGGTAGCGTGTAGAAAGGATTCCCCACAACGCTCCGCTCTGTTATAGTTCCAGTAAATACATGTACACAGCCATGCAAGGTAAACAATCGTAGACCCAGTTCCACAAGCTTTTCGGAAAGCATAAACAAAAGGACACCGGAAAACGCGATGTTATCTCGCGCTCTCTGTATATTAAATAACCTTTGAGATTAGTCTCACAAGTTAGTTCACTCACGGAATCTTTCTCCAGCCAGAAATATAAAGGCCCAGAAACGCGGCTTTCCGTCTCCGCTGCAGAGACGCCCTGGAACGGCCTCGCTACCCTGGAACCTAGGAGTCAGCCGGCAGCCGTTCGAAGGTGTGTTCGAGTAAACAAATGAATGTGTGTCTTCTTCACACGCTAAAAACAGCTCCGCTAGGCAGACAACGTTACCCAAGGAACCAACTGGAAAACGTTTACGAGTTTAACTTAGACTAAGATACAATACTGTCTGTAGCACAAAATTACGAGCATTGGAGAAAGGTTCCGCCCCTCCTTATATAGTGCCACTCCCACCTTTAGGACTTCTGGGTGATGTAGTCCTTGACAGTTAGGTAGGCGCCTTGGTAAATCCTGACACTTGGGGTGAGTACAAAGACCATACCAGGGCTTTAAGTGGGACGGTTACTGCCGGTGCTCAGCACCGGCAGTTCTTTAAAGCCGGCGTTGAGACTAGTAACTATCGGGCTCTCCATTTTTGCGTTCCCCATCAAGATGAAAAAATAAATCTGAACTCTGCAGCAGTGCCACTGATCAAAGCCTTTGATGTAACTTCAAAGAGACTCTTTTGTTTCTTACAGTCTCATCATTTCAGAACTGAATCATTTTCAATATTATATGCAACATTGACAAAGCCAATAGTCCTGGCTTGTTGTAAGTGTAATTTTACTTGTATTATATATGGATGCAATGACAGAAACAGCAAAAAACCAATCGGGTGGCAAACTAAGGAAGCACAGATTTTTTGCATTGATGTTTTTAAGCCACGCCCTTAATTACATCTGCCACACCCCTTTGAGAGATTCCCCCAATTTTTTCATCCACTTAAAGCCCTGACCATGCCTCGGAGGTATTGTATTGTATTACAGCATTTACATAGTGCTTACTACCCCTGTGTGGAGCGCTGAAGCACTTATTTACATGTGTTGCACACAGCACTATGTAGGGGTGTGGTTGGAAGGATATTGTCTTTGTTTCGATCCTATGTGGGAAGTGTTTCCATGCCGTACGTGATTACCACTGAGGTGCGGTTGTAGTGTTACGGGAGGAAGTAGGTTACGTTGTGGTGGGTGGTGATGTGCAGGAGAAATACATGTAGTTTTGTGGTTTTCAGTTTGCTGGTAGCTTTAAAAGCTCTGCAGGTCCATTTATAGAATTTCATATGATATAGTCTGCTTTGCTGGTTACTGTACTGGGTTTGTGTGTTTGGAAGTGTAAGACGTACCTAACGTTGATTTATGTCCATAATTCTGCCACGGACGTGAGATTCTCGTAAAGATTTGCTACTCAGCACTTATTTGTAGCGAACATTGTGACTCCAAAAACGGAGCTCCGGTCCTGTCCTATTGAATCCTGTTGTACTCTATAAATATATTGCACATGTTGGGACAGGAATGTTCCCTGCCTTGAATACAGGTGTGTTCTATTGCTCTAAGTGCCTGATTTGGAGTTCATCTGGTGTCGTGACTTTTATTTTGTCTCTAGTGTCATGCCAATCTAAGCATATGTGCAGACTATAGGTCCTGACTTGTATTTGACCTGGCGGGGCACAACAAGCATGACCTCGTTATTTTTGTTTAAAAAAATAAATAAATCTATTTTGTGTTTTCACATGAATTTTACTGCAGAAAAATTCAACATCCCCTTTAAAATAATGTGACCCAATTACGTTATAGATAAATCCTGGTAGCACATTAGTTTCCTATACAATCGTCCAGCCTATATGTCTCTCCCCCCTAAATCCACCTTAAAGCATTTCCACTGTAGGGTCCCATCTAAGTGCCAGGGCAGGTCCTCTTTTGGGCATAGTAGGGCAGTGAGCTTTAGAATGTCCCTGCTCCCTTCTTCTACCCAGGTCCATAGTGATCTTTTAATTTTCCCCATATTGTGTCAAATTGTTTGGGGATCCCTTGCTAGTATAGACCGCCCTCTTCGCCTCCATGCACATATCCATGCTTGTCTGCCATTGCCGCATAGTTGGAACCTTTGACCCTCCACAGAGCCGGGCGATGTCTCTTTTAGCAATCATGAATCCTAAGTGCCAGACTAAAAGGTGGGCACGAGGGAGTTCCATGTCACAAAGGATCCAAGGAGTATAAACTGCAACGTTATTGAGACTAGGGGCGGGCGGAATTTGCGTAATCGCATTACGCAAATCTCCGCGAAACGGTAAAAAATATCCGCGAACACGCAGAAATTCTGCAAACACGCGGAATTGCCTTTCGGTATGCTTTTTTCCTTTTGGCAATTGCTCATTGTGTGCTCGGGGGAAATATCTCGCAAACACGCATTTTGAGAACGCAACCAAGCAAAAAAATTTGCAAAGTTGCGGAACGCACAATTTTGGGCAATTTCGTGTTCTCCGCGGAACGCGAAATTACCCAAATTCTGCAAATTCCGCAAGCGGAACGGAATTTGCCGCCCAGGCCTAATTAAGACGGTCACCTCTAGAATGGCTTCCTATTCATTAACAATGGAGCCCAAATATCTGCAGATAGGGGGCACTCTCGAAGACTGTGTATAAATGTATCCTCAGCCATTGGCGGCTGGTGTAGTCTGATAGAGGTGTAAAATGATGGCTCATTGGTGGAAGGCTTGAATCGTATACTGGTTTAACTTTACTTAATGATGTTGTCTATAAAACAGATTTGGCCCAATGGTGTCAGAGAGCTTTACAATAGAACTTAGTATGTTACATAAGGGGGATTACCCATTAACAAGTAAGAAATGCATGTCTTACTGTAGGCTTATAGTCGGGGACCGCCTGTTCATAGTCTATTCCTATGTGTAGGGCGGTGCTTTGATATCCTTCACGCTGACGCCTGGGTCTGGCTGTTAGTTATTCGCCCTGATCGTTCTTTGCCATGCCTCACAGTGCTTCCTGGGTCTAGCAGTCACTCATTCATTCTTCATCAATCATCCTCACTACAGCTGCATACATCGCAACAACATCATCACAGTTAGCACCACCCTCAAATAATTCTGCACCATTAATCACCATAAATACTGCATTTAAACACACACAGTCACTTATTCATCCTGTCCCTGCTTTGCTATATCTAACATTGATGCTTGAGTTTAACAGTCACTTATTCATCCAAGCAGTGCTTTCCCACGCCTCACTCTGCCACCTGGGTCTGGCTCTCGCGGTTTCATTCTTACTTCCCCAGCCTGGGGAATAGGGGCATAGGCAATAGATTTTGCATTTGGGACCTTATAAGTGTTTAGCCACGCAACAGTTGATGCAGTTGCACAAAGGATATTATGCTGCATAAAAATGTAATTATAAGGTCACAAAAGCAAGACCTATTGTCTATGCCAACGCTTGTTTTGGGAGGCACAGGGACGTTAAGTGATTTGCCCAGAATCACAGGATGTTGAGCTGATCCCGAAATTCGCACCTGGTTCACCGGATACAAAGTTGGTAGCTCTGACTGTGACGCCACATTCTCTCACCTAGCTACCTGATCACATATCTGGCGTAAGACAAATGTGATACTGACAAATGGGAATAGAAAAGTTTGAGGCCAGGATGTTGTCATTCAAGGCATGTCTTCGAAAATTATTGCATGTTAACACTCAGTGTGTAATTTAATATCTTCCGTCCAGCAGAGTTAAAAAGTATATTAAAAAGATTTTTTTAAATGTTTTTTTCTGATTCTTAACCCTACCATAAAACATCTAGTGTTGGCAAAGCCAATAGGTCTTGGCTGTAAAAGGATGAGCTACTGGCTTTACCAATGGCTGTTTGTACTTGCTCTAGCTAATGCCAACATGACTGTTAGTGTGTCATAACAAAACCAAAGGGGATGATAGACAGAGGTGTTGAACATTGCAATCACTCACCCCCAGTCAAATGATCTGGGTTTAATCCATCATCATTCCTTAGCTCACACCGTCACCCAAGTTCAGACATGGCCATATGCAAATCAGTCTGACCCTGTGCCTCATGGAAACAGTCCAGCCGGAACTGCCAAGCCATGTCTTCCCTGGACCGGAAACAAGCATCCTGGGACCGGTTTCTGGCTAACCAGCCGCCATCAGCCAGGCTAGCTTGAATCCAGTGGCAAAGTGAGCACCTCCCCCTCGGTTTAGGCCTAAGCCCGAGGTACCGACGGACAGAGCGGGGCCTCATTGCCTGAGCGAGCGCCAGGAGAGGTGAGGTCTGTCCCAAGAGTTTTCTGGGAAACAAATTAATTTCAGAGACTCCGTTTCCAGATTCTGGAACTCCACAAAATGGTAGGGTCTCTCTGAATATTTATTATTCACTTACTTTCTTTGCGCAATTAGTGTTCCACTATTGGTCCTGAAGAAAGCCAGTGGGCTACCTACCGCCCTTGATTGGCTGAAACATGTTGACCGAGTTAAACATCATTGGATAGTTACCATCAATTCATACTATCCCAACACTATTTTTAATCTTGACATTATGATGACCCTTTAATAAATTTGCTCTATCTTGGCATCATAAATAGGCAATTTTAGTTTTCGCTTTATTTTCTCCATCACTTCTAACACTGCAATTTATTATTTTCTCAGCACCACCGCATCTCAATCTTTGGTTGTTTCACATCACTGGCGGATCCTTCCTCGGATGTCTCACGATAACACCTAGTGGGACTCCTGGATGAGATACCAGTTTTTCTTTTATAAAAATCCCAGATGATGATGCTCCGCCATTGGGTGGGCTGATGGGTTTTCTGTACACTGCGGTGACACGTATATCAGACACAGCCTGTGCCATTTTTTGTTTCTGTCCTAGCCACATGGCATTTGACCACTAGTGTCCCATTTTGTTGTTAGTATATCGAGATTGGGGGACAGGACACTAGCGGGTCGGTAATCTCAAACCCCTTGGGCCCTCCTTCAAAGTTTTTTGTTTATTAAAGTGAGCAAGGGACCAACGTCTGGGCATACTTTGCCAACTTTGGGCGAACAATGCAAAACCAATGGGGGTGATGGACGGAGTGTCCATCATCCCCTTTGGTTTTGCTTTGTTAGTGTGTCATGACACGTTCAGACGACCTGGAATGGGTTTTCTCTTAAAGAAAAGCTATTCCAAGATGGTGTCTATGCATTCATATGAGTGGTGATAGATGCATTGTAAGACATGGATGCCATCTTGGCTTTTTGAATTTGGCATTGCAACATGGCCAACAGCTTGTTTACAATGATACATAAAAAGTCAAACAGAGTGCAGGGAAGCACAATAAATGGACGCAAGCGACCTGGTAGCATATCGCAGCTGCTAGCCGGCCCCTTGCAAGAAACAAAAACAAAATATTAAAAGCGGAGCATAGGATGTGGAGTCAGACCAGAGAGCAAGAGATGAGCACATGGGGAGGGGTGGCGGCACTGGATAAAATGAGGAGCTGGGGAATGGGGAATGAGAGAAAGCAAAAAGAGACGATTTTATAGGAATATGAGGACCAGGGAAAAACATGAAGGTATCCTTCGATACTTGTCAGTGATATTCATTATCAATAATATTAATTGTCATCATCACAGTCACAACATCTCTTGATTCCTATGAGCCATGGATGTACCTTTACGTAAGGAACTCAATCAAGTTTCAAAATTATAGCATTGTCCACATTTCTGAGGAATGGATGCTACACAGAAGAGACCCGACTTCATCAATTCTTTGGGAAAACATTATATAATTTTGATGCTAAACATTTAACATCTGCAACACTGGAAGGCTGGAAAGGAGAGCCCCGAAGAGACTTCAAATCAAGAGGCAAGTCCCTAGGATGTGGATGAAGAGAAGGATTCACAAAAAAATCTGGAAGTAGGCAAACCCTTCAAAATTCTAGCAATAAAAAAACTAATCTTCACCAAAAGCTCCTTAAGGCTCACAGAATGGTGCAATTGCTACCCACTGAATTTTTTAAGTAAATCTGTGAGGTGTCTCTGAAACTGACGGAGAGAAGAAAGATCACACCGAACAAGAGACAAATGTTGAAATGTACAGCAGGTTTGAATCTTCCCCCAGTGCCTGGACAATACGTTTATGGTTGAGCGACATCTGGATCTCTGGATGGCATCAGCAAGGTGACTTGGGAGGCTCTGGTCTTGAAACCGGCCCTCTCAACCTCCCGACCCACTGAGACAGGTATTGAATGGTAAGACAAGCTGGGCCCCAAAGAAGAAAGGGAACCAAAGGAATCATGCAAGCTGGAGACAGACTTATAGATTCCAAGAGAGGAAACCACCCTGACTGGGAATGCTACAACTACTAAGCTAAACATAAAGCATTGAACAATATTGAGCCTGGGCACGCGCCCCATCAGGAGTTCCAGCTCTCCCTGCAGGACAGTATACACTCCAGAGGCCTTGGGGGGTTGATTCTGAGGTGCTCTTTGCCACCCAACTGAACTCAGGGACTGCCAGCACATCAGAGTTGGAGCAGCTGTTGAGTGGAGGGCGGTGAAGATGGACACCCACAGGCACAAATCAAAAAAGAAGGGACAGAAAGCAAACGGTACTCGTTATCAATCAGAAAGGGGGTAGAGGCTGAACCACAACGGTCGTAATGCCAGAGTCTCCGCTTAGTGTGGTTTGATGGATAGGATCGGGAAACATCCTTTACAACGCAACTTTTACCATGCAGTGCCTTTACGACGCAACTTTTACAACGCAAACCATTACAACGCATTGCGCTGGGGGGCGCTCTAGGATAGGGAATAGGTTTAATTTACTATCCAACACCTTCCCTACTATCCACGGGGACTGGAGTTGGAATAGTAAATTAAACTATTCGCTATCCAGCGCCCCAAAGCACTATGCGTTGTAAAGGCATGCGTTGTAAAAACCGCGTTGTAAAGGCATGCGTGGTAAAAGCATGCGTTGTAACGTCATACATCCATAGGATCACCATAGGGTCTGGCACTTGAGTGTCCCATTCTCTAAGTGACTCCACAACCTCCACCAGGAGAGAGTCTGTCCGGATCCTGACAGTGGTAAGTGAATTGAAATGATCTCCTATCCTGTAGGTAAATCCTTATTGAGGGAAGAGTAAATAGGAAAAGACTAAAAACAAAATGTGCACCCCTTTGTTGTTGATGCACGGCTGATGCAGTCTCCTTCCTACATCTGGTGTGGGACTGTCCTGCAGTCACTCAATTCTGGTCCGGCGTCTTCGACCCCATTGCCATGATCACAGGCACTATCTCCAGGGATCACTGCTGATGGCCCTCTTGGGCTATAGTAAAGATGTTCCACCCAGAGACAGGCACCTGACTGCAATGCTGCTGCTCCAGACCAATATTAAGAACAACGAAGGCTCGGGTTCTAAAGCCTCCTGGACTGAACAGGCATGAAATAACTGCAGAGATCTGTCATACACTACTGGATAATTTTGAAGGACTTTAAGGCAAATATCTATACTATCTGGCCACTCCTATAGACACTCAAATATGAAATGATAATTAAAAATGTCCATCACAACAGAGCTATCCACTGCTCTCTCCCTCCAACCATACCAGCTTAGGACCACAGAACGAAACACTCAGATTGGACAACCCAGTACTGTAACCAGATAAAGACACTGTATGACAGAAATGTCATGAAGGCACCTGCAGGGCTGTTCACAGCTACCACCATACTGAAAACCATAAAACTGTGCATCTGTCTCTTACACAGTACAGAGGGAAGGGGTCCCAGAACACTTAGGGGCAGATTTATGTTAACTGGCGCATCCCCAGGGATGCCCCAGTTAATGTGCGCCACAGTGCGCCACAGCTCCGCCACCCATGGTGCGCCGCATTTATAATGCGGCGCACCATGGTGCAAAAACGGCACAGATGCGTGACGCATCTGTGCCGGAAATGTGGCGCATTGCTGGAGTTGCGTCGCGCTTGCTCCAGCAAGGCTCGGGGGTGCCCCATGTACACAATACTGCATCAAGACCTATGCCTGCTTCAAGCAGGCGCAGGGTTTTGACGCAGCATTGGCCTGAAAGTGACTGAGTGAAATCTCATAGATTTCACTCAGCCACTTTCAGGAGGCGTTCCTGCGCAGGAACGCCCCCCTGCGCAGGAACGCCTCCTTATAGCGCAGGGCTTTACAACGTGACGCATCTCCTAGATGCGTCACGTTGTAAATAGGGCGCATTGTTTGCGCCGCAGTTGTGTCAAATAAAGTGACGCAATTGCGGTGCAAGGGCATCATAAATCTGCCCCTATGAGTGCACAATAGAAATAGCTTAGTGTCAACATAAAAAACACATATAATCAACCTGAAGTGTACATTGTTATTTAATCACAAAGTGCCAATGCACAAAAAATTGTGCACATAGCATATGTTCACATAGTAACAAAAAGTAGTGCCCAAAAGGTAGTGGGAAGGGAAGTGAGAGTGATAGGAGGTAGTGCAGGGTAAGATAATGTGATACAATATAGGTCAAGCGTCCTTAGCCAAAACCTTTCTTAAAACCTGGCTTCAGACAGGAGCCAGAAACAAACACAATAAATGATCATAAGATCAGGGTAACCAAGCTTCTAACAAGCATTGGAAATGCAATAGGGCTCGCATTAGGAAAGTTTGAGCAATTGGTCTTATAAATGAATTTTTTTTATTTATGTGTTTTTTTTAAAATAGCTAAATTAATTTTGAGTCATATGTCCTTTTGATACTAGGTGAACGCAATGTACTTTTCATTTTTGTAATGAACTGGTCCGTGTCTTTTTTATATCACAGAAATGTGTGCTTCCCCCTGGGTGTGTTCCATATGTGTACTGTGTGCGTTCGTATTGTGTGTGTTTTATGCATGTGTGCTTTCGTGTACGAGTATTTACTTCTGGCCCTGACCATGTTCATTTGCATGTGCGTTCGTATGTGTGCTTCAACGTAATCTAGTTTGAATGACTTTGTGTGTTTCTGCGTTTGTGTGCTTCTTTGTATACGTAAGTGTAAATTGTGTGTTATTGATTGTGCTTCCCTGTATCTGTGTGTGTGCCTAACTGTACCTGTGTGTTTTTGCCCTTCCTTTTATCAGTGTGTGTATAAATAAATAAATATATATATATATATAATGTATATGTGTGCACTCTGTAGTATTCTTACCTTACTGTTCCAATAGAATTGTTATTGTATATTCCTGCTTCTACGTTCTATATGTGGAAGTTGGGTAGTCAGAATACATCACACTCCTCTGTAAATTGTGCACGGGTAGGCTTAACTGTATCACTGTGTACGTGCGCGTGCTTCCGTGTACCATTGTGTGTGTGTGTGTATATGCCGCCTGTACCTAACCCGTGTGTGCATTTACCTCTCTTTATCAGTTTGCCAGTGTGCTGGTTTGTGTGTTTACGATTCTCTGCATCAGTGTGTGTTCGTGAGTGTGGGTGTGCGTGCTTCCCTATATAAGTATATCATTGTGCCCGCGTCTCTGCTTCCGTGTATGTATATGACCCTTGTGCGCGAGAGTGCACTTCCCAGCGCCCACCGCTGCTTGTCTCGCGGCGCTCTTGAGCCGCAGACATCAGCTACGTGCACGCATCCTGGCATCTGGGAGCTAGCTGTCACAGGACGAAAGCTCACTACCACCCCAGGCCAACACATGACATGTCACGCTAATGCGTTTTATTTCACGGATTACTGGCCATGGACCCCACACACAGTCATACGACCTCACAGGAAATGTGTAATTCCACAGCGCTCCCCACCTCACTGAGAACACCACAAATGCAGAACCGTGAGGTCAGCAAACATTTCAGAGACCTTAAAAGGGAAGCAGTCTCTTCCCCGGTCCATCCATTCCGATAAAATAAGGGTTAACTTCTTTACCGAGCACCAGCCGGACAAAACTATTCTTCAAATCCCTTCTACATATATTCCCGTGTGCCGTGTCTCGGCAGTGTGTACTTTCAGCTCTACGTTGGGCAGAGGGGAGGGACAGCGCCACTCAGATGGTGTATTTGTAATAATTTTCAGTCACAAAAGATACAGTTTTAACGCCCGGTGTCCGCTACGGCCAGTCCGGCTCTGGTTGAAGGTAGCGCCTTAAGTTGTAGTCATTCAGAAAGTTCTTCTGGCAGAGAAGTTCACACGTTTTCATTAGGTATAATAAGCAGAGGACAATGTTTTAATCGTGTTACTCTCACAGGTGACTCGGGATAATCTCTACCCGCACCTCGGTACAGCGCTCCGATGCATTTTACTTGGCCGGCGCTATATAAATCTACCAACATGTAAATGTACACATTCGAACACGGCCCAGAAATCACCCAGTGCACTCTGTCACTGAAGTGCATGACGGTTCTGAATGCGTAGGGAATGTGATCCAGGGTGGGGTGGAAAGGCTTGTGAAGCAGGGAGTGGTGCAGAGGGCGTGTTACACCGGGTGTAGTGCAAAGGCTGCGGAGAGCCAGGTTATGTAACATAATCAAACACGGAAGGTGTTGTCAAGGGCGCGACTCTATCCAGTGCTGTACTGTGTATGGCACAGTGTAACTGAGTGACTGCACATATGACTGTACATGAGTGTGCAGATTAGTGAGTAAGTCATCACCTGAGTGACTGGACAAGTGACTGACTGAGTCAGCCAATGAGAGACTGCTTCTTCGTGTGAGTGAGTCGAAACGGAATGGTTTATAGCAGTACTGGTCGCCTTCAGTACATCGAATGTGACGTGCAGCGTCCCAGGTGATCAGTTCACACTTTGTATTTGTGTTAAATCCCTTCAGATGTAGCTACACCCGAGCTGTATATCGTGCACTAATAAGATACGGGTTTGAGATCGTGGAAGAGCTGCTTATCTCTTATGGAGATAGATTATCTGGGGGGAGGAAGGGCTCCTAATGGGAAGTGTAGTCGGAGAGAAATTGAGAAAAAAGCTGAGCAGGGAGGGTGTTATTGCGGCTATCTGTTTGCCCGAGGGGAGGAGAAATGCCGGCCTGAGGCAGAGCACACGCTGAGAAGCTTGTGGGAGGGGGGCTGGGCTGCCTTTGATCTGGTAATGCGAGGCAGGCAGGCAGGCAGGCGGCTGGTGGCATTGTGCACGCGGTTTTTAGGGCTTGCGCTTGCGCAATGACCTAAAAAGCACATGCACTTGAAGGAATCGCCAGTAGAATCGCCAGTGGTGGTTCAACACTGGATAAGCCGTAATAGAACTTCGCCAGCGATGCGCAGAAGCGCATCAGTAGGCGAGCCTAGGGGCGCAACTAGGTCTTAATTTCGGGGGGGGGCTAACATGGCAGATGAAGGGTCGTGGCTAATGTTAATCAATGGGGCGGAGCTAAAATGGCAGATAATCAGGATCGGTTAATGCTCAGGTCAAGCCGAGAAAAAAATTTGGTGAATTCTGCATTTGAAACTGGACTACAATTAAAGCACACATTTTTGTTAATTTGATGCATTTATATGCACAAACACACACCCACATTTCCTTAAAACCCTACAACCCTTCAACTCATACCAACCTTAAAATTGCCCCCCTGGCACCCCAAAGCCTATACCTACCCTGAACCCTAAAATTAACCCAAAACCCATACCCACACTGAACCCCAAAATTACTCCTGGCACCCTAAAACCCATTACCACCCTGAACTCTGAAACTACCCCCTGACACCCCAAAACCCATACCCACCCTGAACCCTAAAATTACCCCTGGCACCCCAAAACCCATACCCACCTGAACCCTAAAATTACCCCTGGCACCCCAAAACCCATACCCGCAGTGATCCCTAAAATTACACCCTTGCCCCCCAAACCCATACTCACCCTGAATCTTAAAATTACCACTAGCACACCAAAACACATACCCACGCTGAACCCTAAAATTAACCCCCTCACACCCTAAAACCCATACCCGCCCTGAACCCTAAAATTACACCTGGTACCCCAAAACCCATACCCATCCTGATCCCTAAAATTACCCCCCCCCCCAGGCACCCCAAAACCCTTAGCCACCCCACACCCTAAAATTACCCCCTGGGACCCCTAAACCCATTACCACCCTGAACCCTAAAATCACCCCCCTGGAGCCCCAAAACCCATACCCGCCCTGAACCCTAAAATTACCCCTGGCACCCCAAAACCCATACCCACCCTGAACCCTAAAATTACCCCTGGCACCCCAAAACCCATACCCGCAGTGATCCCTAAAATTACACCCTTGCCCCCCAAAACCCATACTCACCCTGAATCTTAAAATTACCCCTGGCACACCAAAACACATACCCACGCTGAACCCTAAAATTAACCCCCTCACACCCTAAAACCCATACCAGCCCTGAACCCTAAAATTACCCCTGGCACCCCAGAAACTATACCCATGCTGAACCATAAATTACCCTCTTGCCCCCCAAAACCCATACCCACTCTGAACCTTAAAATTACCCCAGGCACCCCAAAACCCATACCCATGCTGAACCATACATTCCCCTCTGGCACCCCATAACCCATATCCACCCTGAACCCTAAAATAGCCCCCTGACATTCCAAAACACCTGCCCTAAACCCTAAAATTACCCCTTGCACTATAAAACACATACCCACGCTGAACCCTAAAATTAATCCCATGGCACCCCAAAACCCACACCCACCGTGAACCTTAAAATTACCCCTGGCACCCCAAAACCCATACCCATGCTGAACCATAAATTCCCCATAAATTCCCCCCGGCATCCCATAACTCATACCAACCCTGAACCATAATTCCCCCCTGAAACCCCATAACCCATTCCCACCCTAAACCCTAAAATTGCCCCCTGACACCCCAAAACCCACACCTGCCCTGAACCCTAAAATTACCCCTGGCACACCAAAACACATACCCACGCTGAACCCTAAAATGTTCCCTGGCACCCCATAACCCATACCCACCCTGAACCCTAAAATAGCCCCCTGACATCCCAAAACCCACACCTGCCCTGAACCCTAAAATTACCCCTGGCACACCAAAACACATACCCACGCTGAACCCTAAAATGTCCCCTGGCACCCCAAAACCCATACTCACCTTGAACCCTAAAATTGCCCCCTGGAACCCCAAAACCCATACCCGCTCAGAACCCTAAAATTACCCCCTGGCACCCCAATCCGTAACCCACCCTGAACCATAAATATACTCACTGGCACCCTAAAACCCACACCCACCCTGAACTCTAAAATTACCCACTACCACCACAAAAAAAAATGAACACTACAAACTTACACTACATTTGCATATTTGGAGGGGACTGTCCTCTTTGACGTTTCTATGTATGTAAGTCAAGAACAACATTCAAAGTAACCTAGACATGCAGGCAGTAGGTAATGCTGTACTGAAAAATGCATTAAAGTTACTGGGACTTACATAAATAAAAAAACTGCTGCCTGCTCCTCTGATACTATACTGTGGAGGCTGGCTGATCAGCAGCACTGTGTCCTGGCATCCAGCCCCTCGAAGGTCTCAGAGTAGATAGGTGGGGGTCAAATGGCTCCTGGATTCTCCTTGCCTGGGCCTCCTCTGCTTCTTCCCTGGTGCCCTTGGATGCGAAAATAGAAAGATCCATGGCCCTGTTCACCATTTATCTGGTGAGCAGCGCCTTGGATGTGAATTCCATCCAAGTACACAGACAGCAGGGGCAAAGGGATGGCCAGTGCAGGTGATGCTTTTCCTTTGTAAATGAATTTCTGCTGGCGTCATAGCCCAGGGGTTGCTGTCTGCGCACTTGTATGAAATACACATCTATACAAGTGCACAGACAGCACCCCATGGGCTATGACACCAGCAGAAATTCCTTTACAAAGGAAAAGCATCACCTTAACTGGCCAGCCCTTTCCCCCTGCTGTGCACTTCACACCCCATGCTCACAAGCGATCAAGTGCTTAGGTGAAATCCCTGCCTTCAGGCAAGGATTTCACCTCGCGGCGCCACCGTAAAGGAAAACAAGAGGTGGGGGCAGGAGGTCACTCACTGAAGCAGAGGCTGGCTGGCTCGGGCTGCTGGGCCTCTCAGAAAGCATTAAAAAAATCATTCTCCGATCGGATGCTATCTTGCACCATTTCAGTGCGTGTAATCTTAGCCCGGGCAGAGGAGGCGACGGGGGGGGGGGGGGGGCTGAAGCCCGGTGAGCCCAATGGGTGTTGCGCGCCTGCGAGCCCTAAAAATATCAGTACAATTAAAGCTCCTGATAGAGGCTGGCAGAGGGATCAGTTGTCGATGTTTCGACCCCACGACAGGGAAGGGACAAGTGGGGCCCTTACAGGAGGGTCTTCCTCAGGACGGGGGAAGGGTGAGGGCAGGTTTCCTAAAGCGAAAACATAAATGAAAAGCAAAATCAGAGAGAGACGGGTCCCCTGGGAAACAGGGGTCCATGGGCTAATGGTAGTGAAAAGGAAAGGTGAATAAAAAAAAGTACTGAATACCGTGGGTGTCGTAGTCTCGCACGGGATTAATGGCATTAGTCACAATCAGGCATGGATCCGGAAAAATAAATGTGCACAGTATCAACCGCAATGGGCGTGCCCGAAGGCGGTTGCGCAATAGCCCGTGAATGGCTCAAAAAGAAATAGTGTCGATCTACTCACATAGGAAGCGTTTGTATAAATAAACACGGCTTAATCACAGGAGCCGCCAGGGTGGGGTCAGCTAACCGCGGTATCTGGAGAATAAACAAATAAAAGACCATATATTAAAGTTACACCCAAACTAGAATAGTTTGGTGTGTGCAAAGAGCAGCCATCGGGTCGTGGTTTGGGGCGGGAGACATACCTGCGTGTTATCCTAAATCCGGCATCACCAATGGACGTGTCATCACAGAGGCGAAGAAAGTGCGCCTGTGAAACGCTGCTTATGAGCCGAAACTGACGGCCTGCGGCGCGCGTGCGCGTCGTGCTCACGCTGGATGCGTGGAATAAAGGGAAAAAAGACTGATTGATGTCTTGGTATGAATAATGTAAACATGGAGGGTATCTGGAATATACGTTATTGTCACAATGTATCGGGCGGATTGCGAGAACAGCCCAAACGGGTGGAGACATAATGCACGCAGGTGGATTTGCAGCTCAAAACGCGTGCCTATCACGGAGGAAACTCTCCAAAAGGCAGTAGAAAAAGATGTTCCCATAAAGCCACTCGTATGGGACAATTAACAGAGCAAGTCAATTTGCGGGGAAACAAATCAGTAGTCAAATGGGCAAGCTACAGGCCTGGTGTAACGTTTCCGTTCCGTGCGTGCCAAACTGAAGGTGCCTGATTCAAGATATCCACGCACCAGGCCAAGGGGAGCGAAGTTGTCGTTCTAGTGACACAAATAGCCCACGCGCGCCTGTCACACACAACTGCATAGACGCAAATGTATCATTGGAGCAACAGGGGATAACAAAAGAGTAATTCTCTTAGCTAAAGTTGACATATCACATGGTATGATAAACTAAACACATATTTAGAGCAGATATATGACAGATTATGCCCACGCCATACCTACCTCGCAGGGAGGTAAAAGCACATTAGGGCCAAAGACAGTTAAAGATCAATATATGATCAACAGAGCAGAAGGATGAAGGTTTTTCAGATAGTAGAGTTGCAGCCAAGTCAAGTCAAGTCAAGTCAGAGAATTTATATAGCGCACTACATACCCAGAGGGTCTCAAGGCGCTTAGGAAGGGGAGGAGGATTACTTGTCAAATATCCACGTTTTAAGTTGCTTTCTGAATGCTAGGTGGTTCTGGGTAAGGCGCAGGTAAGCGGGGAGTGAGTTCCATGTTTTAGCAGCCAGGTATGAGAAGGATCTGCCTCCCATGGTGGTCTTGTTGATGCGAGGTACAGTGGCGAGGGCTTGGCTGGAAGAACGTAGTTGGCGGGAGGGGGTGTAGAAGGACAGTCGTGAGTTGAGGCATTCTGGTCCGATGTCGTAGAGTGATTTGTGTGCGTGGGTTAGCAGTCGGAAAGTGATTCTCTTATTGACGGGTAGCCAGTGGAGGTCTTTCAGGTGACCAGAGATGTGTTCGTTGCGCGGGATGTCTAATATGATCCTGGCTGAGGCGTTTTGGATTCGTTGGAGTTTCTTCTGGAGTTTAGCGGTAGTGCCTGCGTAGAGGGTGTTTCCGTAGTCCAGTCGGCTCGTGACCAGAGCATGGGTGACTGTTTTCCTGGTTTCGGTGGGGATCCAGCGAAATGTTTTTTTGAGCATGCGAAGAATGTTGAAGCAGGATGAGGATACGGCGCTGACTTGTCTGTTCATTGAGAGTGAAGAATCCAGGATGACGCCAAGGTTCCGTGCGTGGTCTGTCGGGATGGGTGCTTTTCCAAGGGCTTCCGGCCACCAAGAGTCGTCCCATGCAGAGGGGGATGTACCTAAGATGAGGACTTCTGTTTTGTCTGAGTTCAGTTTCAGACGGCTTTGTTTCATCCATTCGGTAGAGAGAAGCCCACCCGCCTCAAAGGAGCAAGGGCAGTGTATGTGGAGTAGGGATCTATGGGCATATGGGTGCTAATTGAGCGTAGCTGCCGTCCATCTCATTGAGACCATTGTTTATAGAGTCAAAGAGAGCCATCCATTTGGATTCCCGAATGTCTGGTATCAGTCCAATATTGCCTCCCCTTGGTCCCAAGGTGGCTTTTTCCAGTACAATCCATTTGAAGCTGTCTGGGGCATGGCAGGCTTGTTTGAAGTGCTCGACCATGGGTGTGCCAACCACTTCGCAACAAATCCGGCTGCAGTGTTGCAACACCCTCATTTTGATCTTTTGTTGGGCCTTCGATCATTGCGGGGGATTTTAATTGCACGTTCGAGCCTCTAGGTAATGAGGACGGGAATCTAACCAGTGATGATGACGCGGTTTGGGGCGTTCTGTCATTATCGTTCGCCCCAGTTAAGAAATGGACTGAAGCTTTGCTTCAGCTTAAAAGTCTTTCAATGTAGTGTGCCCTCCGTCCAGCAGAGGGTAGATCTAAATCAGATACGAAAGGCAACTTTACCTTCAGCAATGGGGCAAGGAAAAGTAGGATTTCTCCTTAATCTAAAACTCTGGCATAGGGTGAGGGATATGGAGGTCGTGAATAGACAAGAGATCGACTAAGAACCTCTTTTTCTGACACTAGATGTGATTTGCACCCAGAACCGGAGTGGCATTCCGGACACGGTATCATCAGATGTGATTATGTCCACTGACTCGCGCAGGTTTAAATGGGCGCAGGTCGCCGCGGATGAGGTCACTGTAAGTCTATTAGACTCTCTGGCAGCCCTTTCCCAATTTGATTTTAATGAGGACACCGTACTAGCCCTTACAACACATCATGAAGCCCTGTTAACCAAGCGTGGATCCTATTTGGTAAAACCTAGATGGCGAAGAAATAGGGGCCCAGGGTATAAAGCAGCAAAATTGTATGATGGGGCTTGCAGGAAGGATTACAGGGCTCTGTCCAGTGCAATCAGGGCAGGCTCTGTCCAGGAAGTAAGGACTAGGAGGTCTGAATACAGTCTATCCAACAACGGGCAAAAAAGGCCCATGATGAGAATCGATAGAAAGACCTGTTAGCAGCATGTAACAGCAAAAACTGGTGTAGTTTCTAGCACTTAATTAAGTGGGGAGGTTGGGGGGCGTGGCTTGCGCGCCGGACGGAGAAGACGCTCTTCCCGTGAGCTCCGTGACGGACTTTCTTCAATGATGCCGTGAGAGCGTAGTATCCTGCTCTTTTGACATCGGAAGCGGCTCCATTGACAGCGGAAGGCAACGCGACCCAGATGCAGCCGTCGGAGGTGATTTTCGTGCAAGGAGGACTTTAAATGCACAGCGGTAATCTTTCCTTCAGACGCGACGCGGGCGGCTGCCATTTTGTGCGCTGCGCCCGTGTTGCCGTTTTTTGATATCTGCTGCATCTCCCTTCCTTATACTGGGCATTATTCTTCAACCTTGCCCATATCTGCACTACCATGACGTCTTTTTTGCTGTTCCTGGCCTTTTTGGTTGCCTCCTAACTATGCTCTTGAATAACTCTGTGCTCTCTGTCAGGAAAAGGTGCCGCCATTTTTCACATGCCGTATTTGACGTGCTATGTATGTTTTGCTCACACACTTGACATTTACCTCAGCGTTACTACACGCTTCTTGTTCCTTTGTTCTCCAACGACCATCGGTTTGTTTCCACTGCCTCAATGCGTTGTTCGTGCTGCCTGGTGAATGTCTTGGCGCTACATTTCTTTTATTCTAACACTCCATAACGCCATGAAGGTTTGTCATAATGTCAACTATTTAAATCAGTGAATGCCTATTGTTTGTCCTCGTGTGGCCGTTTTTTCAACTGCGCACTGATAAGCAGTGCCTTTCAGTGCCCTCTTTTTTCTGCCACAAGGTGTGCACCTATTACATTTGGGTGTCCACATTATATTTTATTGTCGACAGCAGCATTGGTCACAGCTTCCTTCCATCAGCCTGCATTATGGCGAATCTCTCTACTTCGCCGAAATTGTCGCAAACAGGAACAAAACCTAAAAGGCAAAAGAATGATCCTCCCTCCCCCATTAACACTTCGAACAATCCTGTTCTTGACTCAATCCTTGAGGAGGTGCGAGGTCTTCAACCTTTTATGTCTGCTACCAACGCTAAGCTTCAACAAATCGAGGAACGATGGGTCGTCATGGAAAATAAGGTTTTGAACTTGGAGCAACGTGTTAGTGATGTCCAAGACCTCTCAACCCGAATTCCACTTTTGGAACAGGAAATCCACAAACTCAAATTGCACACTGAGGATTTGGAAAATAGAAATAGACGCAACAACCTACGCGTTTATGGTGTTCCGGAAAATTTGGAGGGGTCCGACATGGTCTCTTTTATTCGGAAACTTCTTCAGGAACTTTTGGAACTCTCCCCATCGACTCATCCTCTCAACATCCAGAGAGCACATCGTCTTGGCCGTATCAATTCCAACGCAACCAAACCACGTGGAATCATCATGCTATTCTTGGAGTTCACAGAACTCATGAATGTTCTAAAAGCTGCCAGGGCCAAACGTCGCCTTCAGTGGTCTGGTCACAACATCTTCATTTCTCAAGACCTCTCTTCTGCTACCAACGCTCGTCGTAAGGAATTCCTGAACCTTCGTCCCACGATGCGCCAACTCAATATTCAATATGGAATTCTTCATCCCTGTTTCTGCAAGATCACACACAATGGGCGTACCAAGTCGTATGATGATCCCCAGAAACTTCGAGACTATTTGATGAGTATCACTCCTTCTACCATGGAAACTGCCAGCTAATGCCTTTTCGTTTTTCAATGTTTCTCCTTTTCTAAATTCACTCCTCCAAGTCATATATCCACTCTTAACGTGTATCCCCTTCCTACCTTGCTATTAACCTCTCTCTCACATCCTTGTGTATATCCTTTGCTCATATGTCCGTATCTGGTTTGCTTGTGGGTCATGTCCTCTCCCTGGTGTACCCGCGTCTCGCATGTTTTGGTTACTGTTTTCTTCTCAGATCAAGCCTTTGTGCCTTGGTCTGTTTCTTCATTATCTTTCCATCTTTCTGTCTCTTCCCTCTTTTTTTCTCTTCTCTCTCTCTTCTTGCTTCCTTCTTCTCAAGCTACCTCTGCTGTTTTCTTTACTTCTGTATATCTTTTTCCCATGCTACTTGACTTTTCTTTCCCCTCTTGAAATGAGCGTTATCCTACCCCGAAGTTTAACCGTTATTTTTTGTCTTCTTCTATGTAGTGATCTCCTTGCTGTGTGTTGCATCCACTCTTCGCCCATTCCTCCCTTCATCCGACATGTGTAATTTTGTCTCTTGGAATGTTCGTGGTCTTGGTCATCCTGTCAAGCGTCAGAAGGTATTGTCTCACTTAACCAAATTTCATTCACAGGTTGCCTTTCTTCAAGAAACTCATTGCTCAGACATTGATTCCCTTAAATTGAAAAGACAATGGGTGGGTCAGGTTGTATTTTCTCCTGCGGTCAACAAAAAAGGGGGGGTTGCTATATTATTTCATAAGTCTTTGAATGCTCAAATTATTTCCTCTCACAATGATGATGATGGTCGTTGGGCAATGGCAAAGGTTGTTATTCAGAACAAGACGATGGTCTTATTAAATATTTATGGCCCTGTTCGTCCAGATCCCAAATTTTGGAAAGACATTAAATTACTTATTTCATCCATTGACTGCCCTAATTTCATCGTTGCTGGTGACTTTAACCAATGGCTAGATCCTTTTTCAGACCGATTGTCTTCAAGTAAATTCCAACCTGATAAAACCCATAAGGCTTTTCAATCTGCCATTGCCTCTCGACCTTTGCATGACTCTTGGAAAGTGTGTAATCCTGATTTACTTGAATATACTTTTTTTTCTAATGTTCACCACACACGCTCAAGGATTGATTATATTATGATTAGTAAGTCTCTCCTTCCCTCCCTTCAAAAATCTGTTATTGGCTCTATCTTTTATTTCTGACCATGCACCGGTCTATACTACCCTGGATTTATCCATTACTCCCTCCACTTTTAGTCGATGGAAATTTAACTCTTTTCTTTTATCAGATGCCACTTTCATGAAAAAATGTACTGAGTTTTTTAATAAATATTTTTCCCTTAATAACCCCGTTGACACTTCCATTCCTAACACTTGGGATGCTTTTAAGGCTTCTTTTCGTGCTTTTACGATTTCCTATGTTTCTGCCAAAAAGAAGCTTAACAAGCAAAAGTATGAAGACCAACTTAAACATATTAAAACCCTTGAACATACATATTTCTCCTCCAAATCCCCATCTGCCCTTCAGGACCTGATTCAGGCCAAAACTGAACTCAATAAAATTATAACTAATGAAGCTTGTCATACTCTTCTTAAAATAAAATCTAAATATCATGGGGGTCAGAACAAGGCAGGTAAAATGTTGGCCAACTACTTGAAAATCAAATCGGAACGTAAAGCTATTGGCCCAATTTTTAATGACTCACTCAATAAGCTGGTCACCTCTGATGAAGATATTGCTGAAGTTTTCCACAACTACTACCAAGCCTTATATACAGATGATACTCATCCTACAGATGCCAACCTAACAACTTTTTTTGACGGTCTTCCCTCTCCCCCAGCCCTTCCTGATGAATTTTCGCACCTAGAACGTGAAATTACCCTCCAAGAGATTACCTCAGCCATTCATTCCCTTAAAAAATCAAAAGCCCCCGGTCCTGATGGCCTACCGATTGAATTTTATTCCGCCTTTCATTCTTTTTTTGCTCCCAAGCTCCTTCAATTATTTAACTCCTTTATCTCTGACACTAAGGCCTCTGGATCCTTTTTAGAAGCCCTCATTGTCATCATCCCGAAACCTGATAAGGATCATACCCAATGTAAAAATTTCCGCCCCATTTCTTTAATTAATTATGATTGTAAAATTTTTGCTAAAATTCTTTCCTCTCGCCTTGATTCTGTTATACCTCGTTTAATCAACACAGACCAGGTGGGGTTTGTTAAGGGCAGACTTGCTGCTGATAACGCACGTCTTTTTTCCAATGTCCTCTCTTATAGTAAAAATGTCAAAATCCCATTGGCGGCCCTATCCCTAGATGCTGAAAAAGCTTTTGATCGTATTAATTGGCAATACATGTTTCAAACCCTTACTTGGTTTGGTTTCGGTCCAAAGTTTATAGCATTGGTCAAACTCCTTTACTCTTCCCCTCGTGCCAGTATTTTTGTTAATAATCAATTTTCCAGATTTTTCTCTTTAACAAGAGGCACAAGACAAGGATGTCCCCTTTCCCCTTTATTATTTATCCTTTGCCTTGAACCCTTTTTGCAACGTATTCGTTCCAATCCTCATATAACTGGTTTAAAATTTTCTTCTATTGAAGCTAAACTCTCAGCGTATGCTGATGATGTCCTCATATACATGTCTAACCCTGAATCTTCCCTTCCGCCCTTTTTAGATGAAGTTCAGTTATATTCCTCTATATCGGGTTATAAGCTCAACCTCTCCAAAACTGAAGTGCTTCCCCTTAATTCTTTGTGTTTTCAATATATGTTCAGTAACACTGATTTTGCATGGTGCCCATCTAAACTCAAATACCTCGGTATATGGTTTTCTTCCTCTCTAAAAGATACCCTTAAATTTACATTTGATTCGTTACTTAACAAAATTCAATCACTTCTACAGATTTGGTCTCCCTTATTTCTTTCTTGGTGGGGCAGATTGGACACCATCAAAATGATGATTACCCCTCATGTTTTATATACAGTATCTATGCTCCCTTTCAAAATTCCTAAATCCTATATTTCCCGTATCAATTCACTGTGTACAAAATTTTTGTGGAACAATAAACATCCCCGCATAGGATTACATAAGTTAGTGCGTCCTAAAAATGAGGGTGGTGTTCGTTTCCCTGATTTTTGCTCTTACCACTCTGCCTTCCTTATCAAACAATCCTTCTCCTTGGCTTATGATTTCCTTGATACTCCTGTTCCTAAATGGGTGCTCTTGGAACGCTCCTTTCTGAAGGATTTCTCATTTCAACATGTTCCTTTCATGTCAAATTGTACCTTTATATCCAAATATCCTATTTTGAAATATTGCCAATCTACATTGCAAAATGTTTTTTCCTCCTCCCTTTCCCCTCTTCAATGTTTTTTATCATCTGTAGTTTGGTACAACAAATTTCTCAGATATAAAGGTAAATCATTCTATTTTAAACACTGGAAAGAAAAGGATATAATGTTTGTACATCAATTTTTTCTTGATTCTAATCTCCTCTCGTTTGTAGATCTACAGAATAAGTTTAACTTACCTTCTTCTTTTCTTGCTGAATACTCTATTATAAACTCTGCTATTCAGTCTCATCTATCCTCATTATCCTCTTCTTCCGATTCTTTTTCTTCTTTCACTCCTCTCACTCCACTTTACCCTCTCTTCTCTTCCCAACAACCTAAAGCTGCTCTTGTATATTCGCTCTTATTATCTAATTGCTCTGTCCGAACTAAGTCTACAGTGGAGACTGCTTGGGAAAATGATTTGGATGTCTCCTTTGACATTGCGCTATGGGATCGTTTATGGTCTCGACTCTTCAAAGTTTCTGTTGCTGCACGCATTACCCAATCCTTACTTTTTATTTATCACAGAGTTGTTATTACCCCGGTTACTATTCATAAATTTTCTCCAACATCTTCTCCTTTGTGTTGGTCCTGTTCCACAGTTCCTGGTACTCTACAACACCAACTTTACTATTGTTCCCCAGTTTTGTCTTTCTGGACTAATGTTTGGAATATATGCATGAAAATGTTATCTTTTTCTTCACAATTGTCCTTTATACACATATTTTTAGGTTCCTTAGCTGATGATATTGATATTATTACACCTTCTTCTGCTAAACTGTTAGATCTTTTTATTGCTCTTGCATTTAAAGTTGTTTTATCGTGTTGGAAAGATAATTCGAAACTCTCGGTTCACACTTGGTGGAATTATATTTGTGACGAACATAGAATTTCTATTGCCTCTTCTACCTCTGTTCCTTTGAAAATTAAATCTGACTTATTATGGCTTCCCTTTACTTCATACCTCTCTTCCAATCCTCCCCCCTTACCGCGTGCTTCTCATCCCTCATGATCCCTCCATTTCTCTTCCTTTTTCTTCTTTCATCTTTCTCCTCTCTCCTCTTTTCCTGTCTTCTGCTTTCTCCCTTTTCCTCTCTCCTGTCTGATCCTTTCCTCTCTCCTTTCTATCTGTCCATACCTTTCTCTTTTTTTCTTCCTCTCTATATAAATTACTGTAGATTGATGTCTTTCATTATTATTACACTCATATGTACTTTTTCCTAATTTTTCATGACATATTTCTTGTATCACTCTTTAATGCCTAATAAAAATTTCTTAAACAAAAAAAAAAAAATTAAGTGGGGAGGTGACGATGCGGGTCCGGTGCCTGCTAATAACGTTTCACCAGAAGCTTGGGTTACATACTTTCAGTCCCAATTCTCCTCTCATGTACATTTATCAGAACAGTTTAAGCGTAAAGTATCAGAGGAGATATTATCATTTACCCCGCTAGAAATAGAATGTGCACTTGATGGGATGGCTGCAGGTAGAGCCCCGGGAGAATTGGCTGAAATACGTCTTCATTTTTGCCAATGGCTTAGCTAGAGGCACCCCCATCCCAGAATCATGGCACGGGCGGAGATTATCCCCATATACAAGAAAGGAGATCGAGACTACCCATCCAACTACCGGCCCATCAGTCTTATTGATACCATGCAAAAGTTGGTGGCTAGATTAGTGCTAAGCAGGGTAAATAGGTGGATTGTTGATAATGAGATACTATCCACCTATCAAGAGGATTTCGCTCCCATGTCAGCACTATTGACCAAGTCTTTAGATTTATGATGTTATATTGGAACACGTGGTCTAAGCTGGGGGCACCCTCTGTGCAGCATTTATAGATCTCAAGTCTGCATTTGACTTAGTGCCCCGTAATAAACTCTGGGTCACTCTTAACAAAGCTGGAATGCCCGCAGAGATCCTCTCATTCATCATTAAACTACATGACTCTGCCTATGCCCGAGTTAGATGGGGACAACAAGGGGCGACAACAGAACGTTTTTTGGTTAACAAGGGAGTGCGGCAGGGGTGTGTTTTAGCCCCCACCCTCTTCTCCATATTTATCAATAATGTGGTTTCATATTACTCCGACTATCCCACGGACGCTCCGACTCTCGCTGGTTCGAGGGTTCCTTTATTAATGTTTGCTGACAATACTTTAATTTTGTCAAACACTCAAGTTGGTCTGCAAAGAGCCCTCAACCGATTTATCTTGTTTTGCGATGACCATGACCTCATAGTTAATGTCGATAAGACCAAATTCATGGTCCTGCATAAAAGTAAATCAGCGAAAGCCAGAGTAGTAATGAATAATGTGCCCCTTGAACACACTGATTCTTTTACCTATTTAGGGGTCACTATGGGCAAAAGATTGAATTGGAAGCCACAGATGGATCTACTGGCTGTAAAGCACAATCAACTAGCGGGGGCCCTCCTGAAAGAACATTGTCTATCCTTAACTAAACCAATGGCTCCGGCTATGGCTATTTATCAAGGAAAGGTTAGAAAAAGGTATCTTCTTTAGTTCAAGTACAGAACAAGGTCCTTAAGAGCATTGACTGGTCTCCCAATGTCTACACTTCTAAGGACGTTACTGATGGGTCTTGGGTGTATTTCTTTTGAAGAGGAAGCAGGTTTTAGACCTCTTGCCTATTGATGACTGCTTTGGACCACCCCGGAGGTCGCAGCCTATGCGCAGGCACTTAAGAATATTAGAGAGGCTGATCAATTTAATAAGATTACATGGTTACATAGGATTAAGATGGCTCTTATAAGTATGGTAAAGTAGAGGTATCCCTTGGTAAGTTTCTTAACAACTCAAGCCCACATTTTAATATTGGACGTTTACACTAACAAAATGTAACAAAGACGTATATATAAAAAAGCTTTTTTCAAATTTATTATTTTGTTAAAAACATAGAAGAATCACATGGTAAAAGCATATATAAAAAATACAATTTAACTTCACACAAGGTTTGTCAACATAAAATGCTACTTATACAAATATACTAAACAATGCCCTAAAATTCATCAATGGAACACACAGTACAGGGGAGAGACAAAAAGTTGGGACAGTATCATTTGTCATTGGAATTTAGCACATCGAGTATTATAATCTCCAAACACCAATCCTTGGCGCTTTCAATTTTTATGGCCTGCAGGTTTGGCACGGTTACCCGATTGAGCAATTTATGTAGCGTCGACGCGTTTCGATGGCATAGGATTTAAATTTGCACCATCTTTTTCAAGACTGTTTTTTATGTGTCTCTCTCTTGTTCGACGGCACTGGTTGGTTGCCTTGTAGTTTTAGAACTCCTTTATATCATGATTGTTGTAGGGTTCTTCTCAATATTAAGCATCCTCATCGGGGGCTCTAAAGGGTGGTCTGCATTTTAGATATGGTCTATTTGTGTCAAATCCTCATGGGCCTCTTTGTTGACCTTTCGCTCGAGTGAGATGAATAGGAATCTGCTGAGTAGATTGTTGCTCATTGGGGGTTTTTCACTCTCTGGTTGTTGCACTACTGCTAACCCTTCTTTGGTCCCGTTTTATATCCGTGTTAGATTATATCTTGTTGCACAATTTGGGTGTCTTGGCGGAGTGGACAGTTCGGGCTGTAAAGTTGCAAGTTGCCGGTTCCGTATAATTTCATCGACTGGTCCACTCCCGTCCGCAATCCTTCGCGTTTCCTGTGGTTTCCGAGAAAAGGCACTCGGAAACCACAGGAAACGCGAAGGATTGCGGACGGGAGTGGACCAGTCGATGAAATTATACGGAACCGGCAACTTGCAACTTTACAGCCCGAACTGTCCACTCCGCCAAGACACCCAAATTGTGCAACAAGATATAATCTAACACGGATATAAAACGGGACCAAAGAAGGGTTAGCAGTAGTGCAACAACCAGAGAGTGAAAAACCCCCAATGAGCAACAATCTACTCAGCAGATTCCTATTCATCTCACTCGAGCGAAAGGTCAACAAAGAGGCCCATGAGGATTTGACACAAATAGACCATATCTAAAATGCAGACCACCCTTTAGAGCCCCCGATGAGGATGCTTAATATTGAGAAGAACCCTACAACAATCATGATATAAAGGAGTTCTAAAACTACAAGGCAACCAACCAGTGCCGTCGAACAAGAGAGAGACACATAAAAAACAGTCTTGAAAAAGATGGTGCAAATTTAAATCCTATGCCATCGAAACGCGTCGACGCTACATAAATTGCTCAATCGGGTAACCGTGCCAAACCTGCAGGCCATAAAAATTGAAAGCGCCAAGGATTGGTGTTTGGAGATTATAATACTCGATGTGCTAAATTCCAATGACAAATGATACTGTCCCAACTTTTTGTCTCTCCCCTGTACTGTGTGTTCCATTGATGAATTTTAGGGCATTGTTTAGTATATTTGTATAAGTAGCATTTTATGTTGACAAACCTTGTGTGAAGTTAAATTGTATTTTTTATATATGCTTTTACCATGTGATTCTTCTATGTTTTTAACAAAATAATAAATTTGAAAAAAGCTTTTTTATATATACGTCTTTGTTACATTTTGTTAGTGTAAACGTCCAATATTAAAATGTGGGCTTGAGTTGTTAAGAAACTTACCAAGGGATACCTCTACTTTACTGTTGACAAGTACCCTATTCCCCTGGTCACGGGGGTCTCTCTCTTTCCAATTTTACATCTTATAAGTATGGGCCTTACCCACCTATGGTGGGACCCAGAAAGGAACTGGTTTCCCCCAAAAGCGGAATTCAAAGCCTTATACAGGGAGATGGATGAGCTGGCAGAAATCCTTTTCTCAGGTGAACAGAGATTCCTTAACAGGCCTCTTTCTGTGCCATAAAACTGAGCATAGTATGGAGGCTTACTGGGACACCATTACCAGTTTTGGAGACAGGAAGCTTTACTACCAATTTAGAGTGGGAAGCCTCCCTATAAAATTGTTCACTAAAAACTGGGGGTCTGATCAAGACTCACTCTGTCACTCCTGTCTAGGTGAGGAAGAGACTCTGTCGCATATCCTCTTTGCCTGCCCTGCATACAAGGCGCCTTGTCAAAAATGGCTCAAGCCAGTTTGCTCCAAAATGGGAACAAGATCTTCCCAAATGGCTTTGCGTATTATAAAATCTGACACCAGCGAAGTCGTAGTGGTGGCTATTGCAACATTTTGGAGCTGGACGTGAGCCATTAGAAGGATCAGGATGCAGGGCACCATGTAACTATGCAACTATGCAATTATGTATTTATGTAATCATCTTAATACTGTATTTTCCATCAGGTAACTGGGTTGCTGAGCTTGGTGCTCCAGTACTGTCTAATATAAACAAGTTATTATGTGCTTAATCCTTGCGAATTTCCTGTTACATCTAATTGTGGATGTATCTTTTGGCTATGACCTTATTTATCCTTGGTGATGCAAGTCCTTGTATGTACTGAGATAAGATTTGTAAATGGATTTTATTGATTTTATTCTGGATATTGTATATGTTTTATCAAACCAATTTGGGTTTTTTAATGCCTTTTTGTACATGTGTCTTTTATGATTGTTTATAATCGAATAAAGACTAATTGAATTCAATTGACGACTGATTTGTTTCCCCGCAAATTGACTTGCTCTGTAAATTGTCCGATACGAGTGGCATCGCAGGAACTTCTTTTTCTACTGCCTTTTGGTGAGTTTCCTCCGTGATAGGCACGCGTTATGAGCTGCAAATGCACCTGCATGCATTATGTCTCCACCCATTTGGGCTTTTCTCGCAATCCGCCTGATACATTGTGACAAAAACGTATATTCCAGATACCCTCCATGTTTACATTACTCATACTAAGACGTCAATCAGTCTTTTTCCCCTTTTTCCCCTTTTTTCCACGTATCCAGCGTGAGCACGACGTGCGCGCGCACCACTGGTCATCAGTTTTGGCTTATAAGAGGTATTTCACAGGCGCACTTTCTTCGCTCTGTGATGACACGACCGTCGGTGATGCCGGATTTAAGATAACACGCAGGTATGTCTCCCACCCCAAACCACGTCCCAATGGCTGCTCTTTGCACACACCAAACTATTCTAGTTTGGTGTGTAACTTTAATATATGGTCTTTTATTTGTTTTTTCTCCAGATACCGCATGTAGCTGACCCCACCCTGGCGGCTCCTGTGATTAGGCCTTTTCCATGAGGATTTTTATTTATACATACGCTTCCTACGTGAGTAGATCCGCACTATTTATTTTCGAGCCATTCACGGGCTATTGCGCAACCGCCTTCGGGCACGCTCATTGCGGTTGATACTGTGCACATTTTTATTTCCATATCCGTGCCTGATTGTGACTAATGCCATTAATCCCGTGCGAGACTACGACACCCACGGTATTCAGTACTTTTTTAATTCGCCTTTCCTTTTCACCACCATTAGCCCATGTACCCCTTTTTCCCAGGGGACCCGTCTCTCTCTGATTTCGCTTTTCATTTATGTTTTCGCTCTAGGAAACCCACCCACACCCTTCCCCCGTCCTGAGGAAGACCCTCCTGTAAGGGCCCCACTTGTCCCTTCTTTGTCGTAGGGTCGAAACATCGATAACTGATCCCTCTGCTAGCCTCTATCCGGAGCTTTAATTGTACTGATATTTTTAGAAGCTTGGTTACCCTTATCTTATGATCATTTATGGTAATTGTTTCTGGCTCCTGTGTGAAGCCAGGTTTTGAGAAAGGTTTTGACTAAGGACGCTTGACCTATATTGTATCACATTACGTTACCCTGTACTACCTCCTATCACTCTCACTTCCCTTCCCACTACCTTTTGGGTACTACTATTTGTTGCTATGTGAACATATGCTCTGTGCCCAATTTTTTGTGCGTTGGAACTTTGTGATTAAATAACAATGTACACTTCAGTTGATTATATGTGTTCTTTATCTTGACACTAAGCTATTTCTATTGTGCACTCATAGGGGCATATTTACAATAACTGGCACTTTCCTGCTTATCAGCAGGGAGGCACCAGTTATTGTGCGCCGCAGCTCCGCCACCCTGGATGCGCCGCATTTATAATGCAGCGCACAAGGGGGCAAAAACGGCACAGGTGCGTCACGCATCTGTGCCGTAAAATTGGCGCATTGCTGGAGTTGCGTAACAAGCGCGACCCAGCTTCAGCAATGCTCTGGGGAGCTCTATCTCCACAATGCTGCGTCAATGCTTACGCCTGCTTCAAGCAGGCGCAGGGTTTTGATGCAGCATGGGCCCAAAAGTAATCTTGTAGATTTCACTCAGCCACTTTTGGGAGGCGTTCCTGCACCAGAACGCCCCTTCTCCTGCGATGGAATGCCTCCTTCTGGAGGAAGGCTTTACAATGTGACACAGCTGGGAGATGCATCACGTTGTAAATACCCCGCACCATGGCGCACCTTTTGCACCGCCGCTGCGTCACTAAAGTGACGCAACGGTGGTGTAAAAGAGGCACAAGGGGCTTGTAAATCTGCCCCACAATGTTCTGTGACCCCTTCTCTCTGTACCGATATTTACCCAGGTTCCAGCGACTTCTTTTGGGTTTATCCCTTTTTTTGTAACGTCTGTCTCTTACACAGTATCATTCAAAGCGCTGCTGCAAGCTGTGTCCCATAACACGATAACCACTCCTCGGTGGTCATGACACATGACATGGAAAAACTTGCCACATAGGATAAAAATAAAGACCCCGGGGCATATTTACAAGCCCCCTGCGCCTCATTTATGCCGCCTTTGCGTTACTTTTGTGATGCAAAGGCAGCACAAATTCTGCATCATGGTGCGGGGTACTTACAACGTGACACATCTAGGAGATACGTCACGTTGTAAAGCCCTGCGACACATGTAGGCGTTCCTGTGCAAGGGGGGGGGGGGTGCGTTCCGGCGCAGGAACGCCTCCCAAAAGTGGCTGAGTGAAATCTACAAGATTTCACTCAGTCACTTTTGGGCCCATGCTGCGTCAAAACCTTGCGCCTGCTTGAAGCAGGCGTAAGGATTGACACAGCATTAACAAGATAGGGCCCCCCACAGTATTGCTGTAGCTGCGTGGCAGAAATGCGCCACTTTTACGTTTTTGCCCCATTGTGCCCCACATTGTAAATGCGGCGCATCCATGGTGGTGGAGCTGTGGCGCACAATAACTGGCGCATCCCTGCTGATATGCAGGGATGCGCCAGCGATTGTAAATAAGCCCCCACATCCTTCCAATCACATATCCTATAGCCTGCTCCTCATACAGGCAACCACTAGCGCCTCACATAGGGATAGTAAGTGCTATGTAAATGCTGCAGTACAATACAATACAGTGTACTTGATACAAATGTGAGCACTGAAAACAAAAGGCATTGATGAAACTCAGTGGACATATTAAGAGGGCTAGGTTGTAAATGCGCATGTCCTCATGGATCTGCTCCAAGCATTGTCTGCTGGAGTGCCAATCTTCAGCAGCAAGCCATTTGTTAACAATAATTGTGTGCCCTCCCTCTTGTGTTGACTTGAGGCGACAAAACCACGCTCAAAAGTGAACTCTTAATATGTGCATAAAATATAGAAACACTCCACAGCTGTGTGTAGTGTTTACTGTTAAGCTGTCTTTCTACTACATGAATAAATCTTCTGGAATTCCCCTCACGTTGTGTGCAGGGCTCGAGTTGGGGTACCACGGGGGTGGACACGTCCTCACACTTATTTTACTGGGAGGTCGATAACTGGAGCAAATGGAGCCACACATTCTCTCTTTGGCCTCTCTGGGGCGAGATCGCAGCTCATTAGGAACGCTTCTCACGCGCTGGCTACTCTGATGCAATCGCATCTAAGGGCTGAGCGAGGGTAGGCAATGAGTCTGATGGTACAAGCCACTTTTCGTGATGTCACTTCCTGTCGTGAGGTCAGCGTCCCCCCACTTCTTTTATTAGGACTTGTCCCCTGGTTGTGTGTGTATTTCGCACACTGTGGATGGCCATGCACGGCTCAGCGGGGTTATTGAAGGGGAGTGCCCTGTAATTACAGGGATTGCTCTCACCTGTTGCCATGGACCAGTCACAGTGACTTATGTCATCCACATCAGATGAAATGCAGTGTTAGCGCTACTCATTCCGTGATTTCTTCACCACAAGACCGTGAGAATGTTGCACCCAGAACCTAAGAGCACCTGCCGCTGGGGCGTGGAGATGTGCTTCTCTTGTTGGGACATCATTCGTCTTGTGCAACCCTTCCGCCTCCACGTGAAATGATTATCTGGAAACTGACAGTAAAAGAGGCTAAATGCCATCATTAACATTTATAACAAGCAGGCCCGGACTGGCCATAGCGGGCACCGGGCAAACCCCCGGTGCGCCGCACGGGTGGGGGCCGGTTTTGGGCCCTTGGGGGTCGTTTTTGTTACAGGGCAGTTTTTGCAGCATAGCTGCAAAATCGGCCGGAAACCGGCCCCGGCAAAGAGCTCGGCAGCACCTCCTACCCCCCGAGTGGGAAGGGAGGGTGGGGGCACGAGCACTTTGCCGGGGCCGGTTTTGGTTCCCAGTCCGGCCGTGATAACAAGCCAAATACCAAACAGCAGTCTTGTGGGCAGATGTCAAATGTGAATGTAGCTGGCAGAAAGGCAAAAGCTTAATTGTATTGTAAAATGCATTATAGGGCACTTACTTCCCTTGATGAGGGATTGAAGCGCTTTATGGCAGGTTGCACACTATGCTATGGGGATGACCGATTGCCCATTTTAATCTATAGTGTGCTGCAGACTGATGTTATGTTATGTTAAAAAGCTTATAAAGTGCACTTATTCCCAAAGGTGTCCTGGTGCTAACCGATGCCTAACTGGATACAAAAAAAAAGCTATGAATCAGCGGTTCTTGGGAAAACAACCAAATTTTGAGCTCCCTCTTGAAGGCAAGTAACTCTGTGTTATTCCTGAGATATGATGCGGGATGATCCAAGTTGTAATTGGCACATAGGCAAAAAATAACTGAAGGGAGCTGACCCAAAACCCCTCTAGATACACTCATTTCTTATGTATTCATTTTTATTGCAAGACTCTGGCATTCAGTTAAAGTCACTCCAGATCAAGACCCTGCTCTTGTCCTCCCGCCTAAGGTTACTGAAGATTTGCAGTTTATTGTATTCCTTGGTTTTCAAGTGGATACCAACAGCAGATGATGCACGCAAACTGGTGTGTAAAGGAGCATTTATCGTCACACTCCAAAGCCAATCATTCCGGGCTTGTTCTCATGCCTTTGTCCCGGCCAATGTCAGATTAAACCCAATTTAGGTAATTTCGCGTTCCGCAGAGAACGCGAAATTGTCCAAAATTCTGCGTCCCGCGACTTTGCAAAATTTTTTGCTTGTTCGCGTTTTCAAATGCGTGTTCGCAAGATAATTCCCCCCGTTCACGCAAACAGCGATTGCGAACAGTAAAAAAGCATTGCAAACAAGCAATCCCGTGTGTTCGCGGAATTTCTGCGTGTTCGCAGAGATTTTTTACCATTTTGCGGAGATTTGCGTAACGCGATTACGCAAATTCCGCCCACCCCTAGTGGCGACTCCTAGGCAGTCGAAATTTCGCCACCTCCCCCCAAATTATCTTTTAATACCCGATGCAACAGATTTTCATTTTTTTTACGTTACAGACTGACAGCTGCTAGAAGATGAGCTTTTAAGAGACGAGCTGTTATGTGAATCTGATGTCTCTGGTTTATGTACTTGAAGTTGTTACTATAGAGTCTTTAATGTAAAATTTTTGTTTCTTTGAGTTGATTCATTTTTTTCTATCTTTTGGAAACAATTTTTAAGAAAGCTTGATTGTAATTTTCTTTCAAGATCAAACCAATATTATTTTGATCCGTTGTTGCTGGGCCCATAGGCCGGTGCCTACTTTGCCTATTTGGTAATCCGGAACTGGCCCTGGGGATCAGATGATGACCTCACTTGATACCACTTCTTTACGAGCGTTAGCGGTCAGCAAGCGCAGGTTCAGAGCCGCTACGTGCAGGCATGTCTATAAAATAAAACACAATATTTCCTCATTTTAACTTATAAATAAAGCGAAACAGCAGACTGCAGGAGAGCGCACTCCCATAATGCATTTCCTCTGCCATCAGCCCCTTTTGCTACGACCTAGGTGCCTAAATTACGCACATAGGGGCAGATTTACAAGCCCTTTGTGCCACTTCTGCATCACTTTTCCCATGTTAAAAGGGACGCAAAAGTGGCGCAAGGGGCTTGTAAATCTGCCCCATAGGTCGTAGCAAAAGGCGCAATTTCTTACAGGTTAGTACAATCCAATTAGTAGGCATGCACACTTCCCCCTTAAAGTGTACTGTGAGCAACAAGCGAGATATGCAGGATAATTCAGTGCCAGTAATTAGCAGGGCCTGGGACTGGGAACCAAAACCGGCCCAGGCAAAGTGCTCAGCCGCCCCCCCCCCCTGCTCCCCCCCCCGGGGGTGGGGCTGGGGGTGCGAATGCGCTCTTTTCCGGGGCCGGTTTTCGGCCTATTTTGTTACAGGGCCGTTTTTGCAGCAACACTGCAAAAACAGCCCTGTAGCAAAAACGGCCCCCAGGGGCCCAAAACTGGCCCCCACCCTTGCGGCGCACCAGGGGATTGCCCGGTGCCTGCAACGGCCAGTCCGGGCCTAGTTATTAGAGCAGCATGTTCAGCGGTGGTGGAGCTGCCGTTTTGTTTATGTAATTTTGCAGTAGTAGGAGGAATGTACATGATGCGACCATGCCCCTCCCCTGCAGAGCTCGTGAGGAAAGAACACAATAATGTAAAGTGCAGCGTCCCTGAAGTGAGCACCATGTTGTTAAAATAAAAGCAGCCCGGCGTTTAAAAGTATATGAATAAACACGTTTTTGTACACTTTAAACAGCAACACTAGCGGAAACTCAGGAAGTGATATTGATCCAGGGAAAGGCCAGGATAAGCATTTCACAAACGACAATTACTCAAAATGGGCCCATAAACACATTCAAGTTTCCTGACTGTTTCGCTGAGGGTCAAGTTTTATTTCATTTGATCTGAATTAGTCAATGTATAATTAACCCTAACAGATCAATACTCTTCCTTTGGTCAATGGGCCATTAGCCGAGTACTTTATGATGATATTAAAAAATTCATTAATCTATCCTATAACTTTTCAATTAAATAATCACAGACTCAAATCAGGATTCAATGGTTTTATCTAATTATTCATTCAAATGAACGCTCATTTATACAGATTCACAGTGCAAACTCCATCAACTTTCATGGGAGAGAAAAATTCATTTATCAAACATCATTCAAATACACAAACACATTCAGCAATCTTAACGCTTTAGGAGTGATAGGTGAAGAGACAAAAGACACAATAAATCGCACTTTACAAAGGTATGCAAATTCAAGACAGAAATATAATTACCTAATGCTGAAATGATGGAAACCCAGCCACTGGCCAAAAGGATTGGTAGAGGGACCCTGATAGAGGAGACAAAGACTATAGGTCAGGAGCAGGGTAGGATTATACTTACTACATTTCTCTAGCACCCGACACACCGGAGCGCATCCCTCTCTTAAACTCTCTCCCTCCTTGATATTGTTCCACAAGTCTTCAATCTTCAATCTAATCAGGCTGTCTTTAGTATTGAATCTTCCAGGTCTGTTTTTCTCCAGCAGCAGCTCTCGCCCACTCCTCACTCAGCATTGACGTTATCGACCCCTTCACAATTTAAGTCACTCAAGTTATACCCTTTAATTCTGCATGTCCCACACTCAAATGTTGCAAGTATTTGTGAATCATAGACTGCGATTGGGTAAGGGCAGGGGAGTTGTCATCACTTCATGCTGTCATTCTTTATTTCTTAACCAATTTTTTGTCTAGTAAACCCTTCCCATTTAATTTATTCATGTCAGAAGAACTTCCTTTCACACGCTTTCAGAAAACAGAGTAAATACAAAATGTATATAATTCTTCAATTGAAAAAACATTCTCAGGCATCCGTCCTTGGTTCTCGGCAGCCTGTCAATGATACGGTCACCAAATCACCTCAAAACTTCAGTGCGCAGACTTAACTTGTGTTACATCTCAACCGCCATCTTTTCTTTTTGGCTTAGCACATCAGGCCCAAAGGCACACTGTTGATAAAGGAATCATAAACAGATGTTAATTTCTCAAACATATTAATATTACTGTATACCAGCCACTTCTACTCTATCCCATGTTATTTTCTTCTTTGTTAAGCAAAAGCATTAACAGCATTAGCTCCCTTTAAAATCCAGGCAAAGACATGCCAGGCACGTGGTACCTCGAGACCTACAGTTAGTGGCTCCTTGCACATGCATGAGAGTTTTTCCTCTCACATGGGTTAATCACATGATTATTTGTGCAGGACTGGTTTGCACATGTGCAAGACGATTTTCGGTTTCAAGCTGGATTTCAGTTGCGTAGCACATTATTCTTTGTTATTTAAGCAAGCAGAAAGCCTTTTTTCCCTTGTATGAATGTCATGTGTATGTTAATTTTCTTTTATCCATTGTTTCTGTTTATTAGTTTCTGTTAATGAGAGGTTAATTTGAGCAAGTTTCTTTTCCTCGAATCCTTGCTCCATCAATCCCCCTCTGATGGCATTTTAGAGCCATCATAAAATACAAATCATTACTAATTGCCAAGTTGAACATTAAATCTTAGGGGGTCATTAGCATGACTGGCAGATAGCCACCGCTGGGCAAGCGGTGGTCACCGCCAGGCAAGCGGTGGTCATCGCCGGGCCGGCGGTGTCGATCCGCCCGCCATATCACCCCTGCCATATTTGGATGGCATGGGGCACCGCGGTGGACGGAAAGTCTGTCTGCTGCTTTCCCGCCGGTCGGATTCCTGACCGGGTGGAAAAGGCCCTTAACATTGTGGCGGTGCCGTACAGGCACTGTCATCCATATTAGCATGTGGCTTCTTCAATGCCTTTCCATGGCGGTGACTCCGCCATGGAAAGGCATGCGGATTTTGCTTCAGAGGCCCGTTGCGGGCCCCAATGGGGGTGGGAGGTAGGGGGTTGCACTTGAGGGGTACCTATGGTATCCCCCAACATTGGCATGGGCAAAGTTGGCAGGCACCACGCTGTTCCTGTCACGTTGTGCAGGCAATGCACAACATGCATTATTGACATTGCGGCGGGTGCTGCTTACAGCAGCGCCCGCCGCAATGTTGATAATGCGGGATGCGACTGCCAGGGTGGCGGTCGCATCCTAATCGCCATGGTACGACCTCCGCACCTCTTGGGGGTGGTCCAGTTTGTCGTTGCGCCCATCATTGTAATAGATCTCTTAGTCTCTACGTTAGTTTTTTCAATTTTGTTAATTTTTTTCTTTTATGTTATTTTCCCTCATTTCCCCATACAAATTGTCTCTCACTTGCTCTAACTCTATCTCCTCCCCTTTCTCTTTCTTCCCATTCTTTTGTTCTTCATTTCAATCATTGACCTTGTTCTCACGTTTCCCTTACAACATTTATAGGTCATTACTATCATTAATATCCCTAATCCTTTTGAAATTTTTGGGATTAATATTTTACCTAATAAACTTTTTCCTAATGTGGAAAAGCAGTTACCTATTTTAGAAAGAGTTTTACTAAACTTTTCCCATGCACCGTCAACCTCAAGTTGGGTCAAATGATTATGAATCTTTGTAATATTCTTGATATAACCCTCAATACTTGATAGATGTACAGCAGTGTTGGACTTTCAGCATGCCACAGACTCCACCATCTTTTGCTAAAAGAATATCAAGGGCAAGTCTATTTTGCAAAATCATAGATCTGATCGCAACCATTTCAGTATTGATCATTAAGAATCCTCTAGCAGTATCTGTTGATAAACGGTCAACTACATTGGACAATAAACTTATTTTATGAGAGTTTAATGTGACTCCAACTGATGGTATCAATGCACCAAATATATGACTTACTATTTCTGTAAATCTTGCTCTTCTATTTCTTGTTAGTCCTTTGCTTATGTCGCTCATTTCATTGTTCCTAGTAATGTGATATACCTTTGGAAAGACGATGGCAATATAACAACGGCCATACCCGTCAAGCGGTAACCTATAATATGCATTTTTAATAAATTCCTGAAAATACAAGATCAGTTCCTCCTTTTAATCCCTATCCCCCCATTATTAGGAAGGTATGTTCGCTTTAGCTAGTACCAATGAATATACTATTATATTCAGTTTTTAATCTATGAAGACAGTTTTCGCACTTTTGACAAGTCCAGTGACATTGCAGCATGAACCTCGCCTTTCTTCTATTCCCCCTTCTAAAGCAGCCCATGGAGGTATATGGGTCTTTTGCTCAACTGCTTTCTTTTGAAAATCCTGCCTTCTTTCTTCTACTAAATTTAAAAATATTTGTCTTCATCAAGCAAAAGGCATGTTAGATTATTTCTATGTGCATATGTCATGTCTATAGGGTTTGTTGTTAAAAAGAATTCTCCCATGAACTCTGCATGTCTAGCATTAAATACTGGATTCATATTTCTTCTAATAGGATTTTCTGAAAAGACTAAATCCAAGTTGCTATAGTGATATTGCTACTTACCAGTAACATAAAACAACTTGTTACAACACTACAAGACACACCATAAGTTAATGGAAGGTGGTGACAGGTTACACCTTCCGAGACAGAAGTAGGTAGTTCCATGCAAACATAACAGTCACTCGCATCCATTGTGTCTACGTAGTGATTAAGGAGTTTAGTGAATACATTTAATGACGAATCTCTTTTTGATTTATCATGATAATACATGCTTTATCCATGTGTGTTAATTCTGTAGTAGTAGTTCTCCCAGTAACCCCACTTACTCTCTAACTTACATTTGTGTTATTCTGATTATTAGTTATCATTAGGACAGGTGTCACGAGTGTGAACAACAATCACATCAATATTAATATTGTAATACTACGTAGACAACATTTAACACATGGTCACCTTAAGTTACATTTTGGAGGTTCAGTCACTTTAACTTCAGCCATTTTTAGTTTCCAAAGTTAATCCTATATTTAAGGTGTTTCTAAAAATAAAATATGTTAAATCTTTGTGTGATCCCACACTTCAAAAGCTTTTCTGCTTTTTTTAGGGTTCTTGTTTCAATGTCTTCTCAATAGAATCCACCTTTTATACAAAACTTAAAATGAAAAGTCTTTCATTTAAGGTAGTCTCACTTCCCTCTCATCAGTCGTGTCAATTTTTGATTCTTCATTTAGATCAAGATTGTTTTCAAAATCTTCAAGGATGATGTATGTTCACTCTGGAGCCTTGTACTTTCTACTTCGAACATTCACTCTTTTTGATGACCTTAATGATCTTCTCCTTGTTTGTTCTTGTTCAGCCTGACTTGATACCTCATCTACTTGTTCTAGTGCTTTCTCTGGTTTTCTTCTTAGAATGTATCTTAGTCTTTTCACTCCACTTGGCCAACGATCTTTATTTCTAACTCTCTTTGTCTGTACTACCCTTTCACCTTGCTCACCTATTTCAAGTGTTCTTTTATTTTCTCTTTCCTTTAGTTGGTTTTGTTCTGAATTCCCTCTCTTTCTTCGTCTGTTGTTTGTTCTTGTTCCTGACTTCCTACTCTTCACTTTTCTTCTTCTGACTGCCTCTGATCTAAAATTTCTTCAGATGATTCTTTTTCCTTTCCTAACTGACTTGGATTTGAACTTTTGTCAATGGACTTCCCTTCCATTTCTACTTGTGACTGAATTTGATCTGAGTTTTCTGCAATGAATTCTTCTTCTGACTGGGCTGAATCTGGGTCTTCTGCAATGGATTCTTCTGGATTTTGCTCACTTCATTCTGGCCTTTCAAGTTCAAATTCTCTTCTGGGCTTTACAGCAGTCTCTTCCTTCCCAGTAACTGGTGCCCACTCTAGTCGGTTGTTCATCAATAGGTTCTTCAGAGTCTGTTTCTCTGATTTCTTTGACTTCACAACTCTCAGCTTCTGGTTCTTTTCTGTGTTCTACCAATTGCTGTTCTGGTCGATCAGGTGGACTTGGGACTCTTTGAGTAAGTCTGGCGTGGATCCAATTCAGAATCTCAGCACACTTTAAAGCCGTTGTCGTGACCAATATGACTTGATGAGCTCCTTTTCCCCTGGGTTCCAAGCACAACTTCCTCGCATGCTTCTTAATCACAACCCAGTCTGCAGGACACAAATCATGAGCTAGATTTGGCAGTGCTTCGTTTGGATCTTCCCCAACCTGGTGAGACACTGAACGTACCAGATCGGCCAACCCTTTGCAATAGTCCAATATTGAATCATCAGTTATATTCATCAATTTGTTTCTATGTATAGATGCTTGTCTCATTGCTCTTCCCATAAGGATTTCATGAGGACTTAATCCTGGTCTTCGATCAGCAATGCTTTCAAGGCTCATCAATACAATGTGCATGTAATGCCTTTTGCTGTAGGATGTAACACTGTGCTAATCTTGTCTTTCAGTTGCATATCTGTGGCTATAAGAGAGTGGATATATGCATACTAGATCAATATTAATCTGTGCACCCACTGACCCCCCTTTTTTGAATACCCTAGGATTGTAGACATCGTGAGCTGTAAGATGTGTGGTTTGATGTCATCGAGGGTGCCCAGTAGCAAAGACATAATGAATAAGACCTTCTCTTTTTTTTATTTCTACAATTCTTTTGAATGTATTGACTAATATCTGGTGATACAAAATGAAATGTCTGTCTATGCTTGATTCTGATGTAATGATTACATATCGTTTAAACCCAATAAATAAAGTTTTAAAATATAAATAAATTTTAAAAAGAAAAGTCTAGTTGCAATCTTGTGAATGGTCCCTCTGCTCTTCGAATTTTTCCTCAACTAACCACTGTTTTCCTTCCCGTGTTTTGCAGTTGGCACGTCAAACATCTCTGGAAGAGGCTCTCTGCAACCATCCTGAATTTGGGATTAAACCAAATCTGCCTAAAGAATCTAAACATTGCATCCCTCCAGACATGTGAAATTCCATGATATACCATCTGGACATACCCACACTTCATAATCAGCCCTTCTTGTGCAACTTGTTTTAATCCAGCATTCCTTTTCTTTCATGTCTGCCCCATCCTGTAATTGCCTAACTTCATCCCATGTTTCAAAAGCAGAGAAAAACATGTGTCTGCAATTGGTAACTTATTTTTCCATCCCTCTGTTCAAATACATTGTACTGATTACCTAATGTCACATAATGATATCCTGACTTATATGCGGCACATTTTGCTACTGCAATTTCTTTTGGCAATTGTAATGCTTCCAATAGTTCTTTAACATCTTTGCCATTTCTTATGGGAAATCCTAAAGAAGTCAGAAATCCCCTCTGTAGCCACAATTGGACAAAATTATGTACAACCCCAAAACAATATTGACTGTCCGTAAATATGGTTACTCTCAATTGTTTCCCAAATTTGCACGCCTCATCAATGCAAACTATTGAGCTATCTGGGCAGACTTGACTCCTCTTAGACAGGAAGCTTCTATGATGCCTGACACAGTACATACAGCATAGCCAGACATCAGCTCTCCATTATCCCTTCTTAAACATGACCCATCAACAAATAGTACAAAATCTGACTCTTCCAGTGGAACATTAAAGAGATCGAGCCTAGGCTTTGTACACATTTCTGTCACATCCAAACAATCATGATCAAATTCCTCTTTCACTTCCTCACACTAGAAATTGGACAACAAGGTTGCTGGATTCACCATGGTACATCTTGTCACACTTACATTTTCAGCACCCAAGATCACTCTTTAATACTCAGTCAGCCAACTAGGGGTCAAATGTTGAGTGCGAGTCCTTGTTAAAAGGATCTCAAATGAATGTGGCACATACACTTTGACGGGATGTCCCATCACAATTGATTCACTCTGCTCCAGACTCACACAAGTAGCAGCTGCTGCTTTCCGACAACCAGGCAATGCTGCATCCACTGGATCAAGAGAAGCTGAAAAGTATGCTACTGGACGTCATTATAATCCATGTCTCTGAATTAGCACTGAGAATGCACACCCTTCTCTTTCACAACAGAACAATGCAAATTATTTTGTATAGGTTGGCATTCCTAAAGCTTGGGCCTTACACAAATAAAATGTCAGTTTTATAAATGACTCCTCACCTTCATCATCCCATTCAACAGGATCTGTCATCTCTCTTCATGTTAACCTTATTAAACTATTGTGTGAGTGACACAAGCTTCTTTTGTCTTTGATGCCACCAATAGCTCATCAATGTACTGAAGCAAGACTGAGTTTCCCGGCATTACCAATGTCTCTAGGCATTTTTCAAAATCTGATTGAATATCACCAAGACTGTTCCCGACGTCCTGGCAGCAGTACCTGAGAATTCCTATATTCATCAGGCTAACAAACCACCGGGAAAAGCCGGGTTGGGGTGACGGCCATTATCCACCAGAATCTCCAGATCACGTTAGAGATCACAGGTATCCCCTCTGTGGAGAGCCTCATACTCAAATTTGAATCTCTACAATTCCCCTTTATGTGTGCCTTATTTTATAGATCCCCCAGCAAGTGCCTACATTTCCTCAACTACTAGGCAAAATGATTTCCCACCTAGCTATAAATCATGCCAGAATCCTGGTAATCAGAGATTTCAATTCTTGGCCTAACGATGCACGAGAGAGTGTGGACTCCATAGAAGTCACCAATTTCCTCCCTGGAATGAATTGTTCTCAGCATGTGAAGGCAGCTTCCCACATAAAGGGGCATTTCTTAGACAAAGAATGGACTTCTAAATTGGAAATCTCTGAGTGCGCTATCTCACCATGCACTTGGTCGGATCACCATCTTATCACATTTGTAATATCCAACATCCCTCCTACTAAAAAATTTCAGATATAAAACAACCTGGCTAGAAACTGGAACTGTGCTAACATGGGCGACTTTTGCTCAGTATTGATGGTCACAGCTCCTACTACGAAAGAAACTTTTCATACCCAGGCAAAAAGTATTACAGCTTGGCTTGAATCCGCTTGCGATCGCATTGCCCCTTTTAAGAAAATTAAGACTATGCGACCCCACAATGCCCAACGATGGTTCTCCAATGATTTAAAATTTTAAAAACTTACATTGCGGCAAGCCGAACGTAGGTGGAGACTCGACTACTCCTTGGATAAAAGAACCTTCTATGTAACTCTGCTCAAAGATGATAAAAATGCAATCCTTAAGACTAAGGCTGATTATTTCTCTGTGAAAATTGTAAATTCAGCTAATAAGTCCAAAGAAATTTTCTCCATAGTCAATGAACTCACTAACACAGACAGGGTCATAGCGAAACCTGTTCCCACGCAATCCTTATGCGACTCGCTCAATTCTTATTTCATCAACAAAGTTACTACGATCAAGGCTAGTATTCCTCCAGCCACCTCCTCCATACCCCCCCCCCCCCCCAGCTCCTGGCAAAAATTCACTTGTACTTAATCAAATTCCCCCAATCTCAAAGGAAACCTTCTTCGGTCTACTAAAAAAAGTTAGTTCTGGTTCCCCCACTGACTATTGCCCACCTCATATTCTACGCTAGGCATTCCTCACATGCCCTGACACCCCCACTTTCATTTCTCAATAATTCCCTCAAACTTGGTATTGTCCCTGGCACCTTCAAAAGTGCTGAGCTCATCCAGATTCTGAAAAAAACCAACTTGGATCCCGTGGTGCTCAGCAATTATTGGCCCATCTTCCTGCTTCCTACCTGGGGAAAATCCTAGAAGCTCATGTGGCAAACTGCCTAAGTTTCTTCATCGAACAGTGTCACTTCCTGGACTCTCACAGGCGGGTTTTCGGGAAGCACACTCAACAGAGTATGTCATCCTTGCAGTTATGGACAAACTCAGAGAGGGGATGGACAGAGGCCTCAACCAGGCCCTGATACTCCTGGATCTGTCAGCTGCTTTTGACAGGGTCAATCACAACATTATGATCGACCTTGTCAGCAATGCCGGTATACAAGTCCTGGCGTTAAGGTGGCTTTCCTCCTGTCTCAGCAATCGTTTCCAAGCAGTTCACCTTGCTAATTACGCCTTCTCCCAGAAAATTAAACTAACGTGTGGGGTCCCTCAGGGGTCTTCTCTCGTGCCCCTTTTTTTTAACTTATACCTACTTCCTCTGATCTGGTCTCTGCGCGAGCGCAAGGTTGTTACTTTTAACTATGCTGACGACCTTCAGCTGGTGTTTGACATCAATCCGTTCACCTCCTCAGCACTCACTTTCTAGTCTACGTTGATTAGTGTCTGGATGAATGACAACCAACTGAAATTAAACCCTGATAAAACTGAGCTCATTCTCACAGGGGGACCAGCAAATCCATGGAACGCTAATTTCTGGCCTCCTATGCTGGGTAGTCCCCCACTACCAGCAACATCTGTCAAGAGTCTAGGGATAGTGATCAGTTATGATCTGTCCATGAAGGCCCAGATAGGCTCAGTGGTCTCTGTGTGCTTTTCCTATCTTCGCAGAATCCGGAAGATCAGCATATTTGTAACCACTGAGGCCTTAACTTTGGTTATCCTTGCCTGGGTAATGTCGTGTATTGATTACGCCAACTCACTTTATGCCGGCATCCCAGCATATCAATTACAACGTTTGCAGCTGGTGCAAAACCATGCGGCTAGACTAATCACACACCAGCCCAGACGACACCATATTAAACCCCTGATGACGAGCCTTCATTGGCTTCCAGTGGCTAAACACTATGCCTCTGAGTTGGGTTGTACCACCTTCAAAGCCCTAAAGGAGAATGGCCCTACCTTTATCTCCTCCAAGATTCAGAGCTATAATCCCTCTGGAGAACTGCGCTCCTCCAACTTAAATTTGCTGACCACTCCCTTATTTAAATGTAAAAAACACAGGGCTCAGGTTTGCGGTCTTGGCTCTGCAGATTGTGAACTGTGGAAGTGAGGCTGACAGCCCCTTATGCACAGTTCAGGAAAATGCTTAAAACCTTTCTTTTTCCCCAGGGGTATCAGTAAGCCAACTGCACCACTGTTGCAGCTCCTTCCTTGCTCTTAGCGCCCTGAAACTGTTTGGTGGACGTGAGCTGTATAAATAATTTTAACTTAACATAACATATCGACATACTGTCTGTGTACCCTTGAGGAACTCTGCATCATGCCAAAACATGGTCTCCAAACTGGAAAGCAAAAAGATATTGGCTATCGGATGTAGTGGAATTGAAAAGAACGCTTGGCACAAATCACTCACAGTATACCTACAAGCATCCCATGGTATCGAATAAAGAATCACTGCAGGGTTTGGTACTGCAGGACAACAGGGTACTACTATTTTATTGATTTTCCTCAAATGTTGTACTATTCTATATTTTCCACTAGACTTCTTAAGTTCCATGATTGGCAAATTACAAGGACTGCCCAATATTTCCTTTAAAATTCCCTGTTCAATCACTTGGTAAATTACTAGGGCTACTCCTGCTTTTACTTCAGAGCTCATTTTGTATTGTGGGGTATTCGGGTATATGGCGCCTTCCTTTACCATAACTTTGATGGGGTCTACTTTTGTCATCAGGCCAACTTCTTTTCCCGTAAAATCCCACACATCTGACCTCACTGTAGCTCTTAATTCATCAGGCAAATCACTTTCCGTAGGGAGTGAAAACATCTCATCCACTTCAGTTCCCTACTTAGCTAGCATCATCTTTAAAGCTACATCTTCATCTGGTGTTTGGAAATCTACACCATCAGGTATACAAAAGATAGTGCAATTCATCTTGCACAACACGTCCCTTCCTAATAGGTTTACTGGACTCAAATCACATACCACAAATCGATGCATATCTCTGAAATTTCCAATATTCACTTCTATTGGTTTTGTGTGATTAGGGTCCTAATCTTATTATTTGAGACTCCTACAACTTAGATAGTTTCTCCCGAGAGGGGTAGGTTTGGGATTTCTGCTATTCTTACTGTAGAAAGGGTAGCACCAGTATCCATAAGGAAAGTGATATCATTGCCCTCAACCTTCCCATCAATAAATGGACCTGACTGATCTACCGCCAAGTGTGCACCAAGTACGCACTTCTCCTCCCCCCTCACGCACCGTCATTGCAACATTCCCGACTCAACTGCATCCAAAATTGCTGAATGGTCTGTTTATTCTTACCACTTTCTCCTCTGAATCTGGTGTTCACACTGTATGTCTGCACCTCAGCATTCACATTGTTGGGAAAAAGGGCTTGGGGCACCTGCAACTGAGGAGTAACTATATGCTGCTGCTGTTCTTGATTCACAACTACCCCATTCTGCATCTGTGGATTTAAAATGTGATTTTCCCCATTGTTCTGTTGAATGTTTCTACACTCATTCTTCCAATGTCCAAACTTTCCACACCCATGACAAGGATATTTCTTTCTCGCTTCTTCTCTACTCATTCTTCCTTTTCCTTTGCTTTCATTCAAAACTTGACCACTTTGATTCTGTCCATTCATCTGATTATCAATTTGGGAACTTGTTATGTTATGTTAAATTGCTTTTGTAAGGCGCGCAGCTACCAAACAAGGGTTTCCCGGTGCCAGCCAGGCAATGGGGTAAGCGTTATAATTATTGGTTAAATAGCCATGTTCTTAGGTTCTTGCGAAAACTTGCAAAATTTGTTTCAAGCCGAAGAGATGCAGGTAAAGTGTTCCACATAGTAGGACCGAGAAAGGAAAAAGAACGACCTCCCATCCGTAAGAGTCTAATCCGGGCACCACAAACTTTCCCTGAGTAGTGGACCGCAGTTGTCGTGAAGGATAGTATGGTTGTGCCAAGGACTGCAGATACTGGGGAGCAGTGCCAGACTTGATCTTGAATAAAAAACTCAGTGCGTTAAACTAAATACGACTTTCCACCTTCAGCCAGTGGAGGTCGTGTAAGTGGCAAGTGATTGAAGTGAATTTGGGAAGCCGGCATAATAGTCTTGCTGCGGCTTTTTGTACTACTTGTAGCTTCCGCACTATGGAGGTCATTATGATGGCGGACGGACCTGCGTCCATACGCCATCCCAGAGGTGGAGGGACTGTCCGCAGGGGCAGTGGCGGTCCCACCGTGCAAATTAGGATGTGACCGCCTTTAGGCAGCACCCGCCGCAATGTTAAAACTGCATGCAGTGCATTTGCATGCCCAAAGCGGCAGGCACCGCGCGGTGCCTGGCGCTATGTGCAATCAAATGCAGGGGGATACCATAGGTACCCCCCATGTGCACCCCCACCCCCGTTCATCCTGGGGGCCCGCAACAGGCCCCCAAAGAAAAGACCGTATGCATTTTCGTGGCGCCATTGCCGCCGCGGAAAGGCATGTCCGAAGGCAAATCCTAATATGGCTGGCGGTGTCTGACAGACACCGCCACCATATTAGAGCTTTTCCGCCGTGGGACTGCGGCGGAAAAGCTGCAGACGGTTCTCCCGACCCCCCTGCCATCCTAATCTGACGGGGGCGTCTTTTCTGACACCGCAGTGGTGAATCCGCATCCTCCGGGCCGGCGGTGGCTTCCGCCGGCCCGGAGGATGCGGATTCCCTGCAATCCTAATGGACCCCTTTGTCTTTATTGGCCCCTAGATAGAGGACATTTCCTTAGTCCATTCTTGAGGTCACAAACTTGGACCACCGTTTTTTGGGTGGAACAAGGAAGCATCCAAACCACTTTTTTTAACCACTTTAATATAGTGAAGCAGGTGGCTGCCACTTTTACAGCTTGCTGTCTCATGGACAGCTGATCATCAACAATAAAACATTGTTGAGTGGGCTGGGGGGCATTACCCAATTCAATGGGCCAGTGACGGGGTCCCCAGAGTTCTTTGTTACTCCCAAAAACAAGAACTTTGGTCTTGTCACCAAGCATGTTTGTTTGCATCCATGCAGCAACTTTCCTTAAGCCATCTTGTAAAGCGGATGGACGCAGTACCATCACAACGCAACCATTACAACGCAGGTGTCATTACAACGCATACCATTACAACGCAGGTGCTATTACAACGCATACCATTACAACCTAAGTATAGGTAAGTATTTAATTTTATTAATATTAATTTAATTTTAATTTCTTTTAATTTTATAAAATAAATTACATTTTTAAAAATATTTTTAATTTTAATGTAAATTGTTTTGCTTCATAAATTAATTTATTTAAAATAATTGTAACATTTTAAATACATGTAATATTTTTTTAATTATAATTTCATTTATTTATTTATTTTTTAATTTTTTTATTACATTTATTTTAGAATAGTAATTTTTACCCCTACACTATCCAACATTTATCCTACTATTACACCCCACTGGAGTTAGAATAGTAATGTTTACCCCTACTCTATCCAACACTTACCCTACTATTACATCTCCTTGGAGTTAGAATATTAATTTTAACCCCTACACTATCCAACACTTACCCTACTATTACACCCCCCTGGAGTTAGAATAGTAAATTTAACCCCTACACTATCCAACACTTAACCTACTATTACACCCCACTGAAGTTAGAATAGTAATTTTAACCCCTACACTATCGAACACTTACCCTACTATTGCACCCCCCTGGAGAAAGAATAGTAATTTTAACCCCTACACTATCCAACATTTACCCTACTATTACACACCCAAGGAGTAAGAATTGTAAATGTAAATTTATTTTAAAAAATTAAAAATTAATTAAAAAAATGTAATTAACAATTTTTGTAATTTAATTAAAATTAAATTAATATTAATAAAATTAAATACTTACCTATACTTATGTTGTAATGGCATGCGTTGTAATAGCACCCGCATTGTAATGGCATGCGTTGTAATGGCACCTGCGTTGTAATGGTTGCGTTGTGATGGCATGTGTTGTGAATGTATGCGTTGTAACGTCATACATCCATCTGGGTATCATATGCATAATAGAATAGAGATAACCCAGCTTTTTATACAATGGTTGCCAATGGTTTGAGATAAACATTGAAAAATAGTGGCTAAGAATGGAGCCCTGTGGGATTCCACACTCGGAAGAGTACAGTTTTGAAGTGGCGGCATCAGAAAATATTTGAAACGTGCGATTGGTTAAGAAAGAAACCAAATACCAAACAACATGAAAAGGGGAGTCCCCAATTATAAAAAGGACAGGAAAGTTCCAAATAAAAATCATACCGCCCACAGAACAGCTGAATATTTTTCAAATTTGTATTTTATTTTTATGCCCGCTGCGCATTCTGTGCTGCATCCGGTTTTATCGCGGGAGGTAAGGGCCGCTAAAACGCCAACGTCCTCGCGACCGGAAGTGGTGCAAATCAAGCAAAGTCCCTGCACAACAATCGGGATATACCCGCGGGGGACCGAGGACCGGGAAACCAGCCTTAGGTGAGTGCAAATGGTGCTAATTACTTTTTTTTAAATGATAATGAGGAAACAGTCTTTAAAACATTAAACAATTCAGGCAAGAATTATCGCTAGTCAATTTAAAATATAGCTTTGACCCACTCTGACAACGAGCAGCGAGCACTTGAATTTGCTTCTTGGCGTTCTGCTATCTTCAATTGTGCCCACATCATTTTCTCCTTTAACTTTTTATGCTTTGCATCAATGTTATCACTGCAGTATTTAGCATACTTCAGAATGTCATTGATCGGCTTGCTTCCCCAACAAAGCATATGCTGCTGAATGATCTGGCTAATCTTTAATCTTAGTCCATAGACAAATCTATATACCAAATGTCCCATAACCTTATCACCAATGTTCTCAAATCTACTATACTGTTTAAACACCTGTAGTAACCTTTCGTAATATGCATTCACTGACTCCCTAGGTTCTTGAGTTGTTCTGTCTATTTTAACCCGATCTATTTCTTTAGGGGGAATTTTCATTACGTCCTCTGAGGGTGCAGCTGTTTTCGCATCTCTAGGATATTATTTGGTGGGCCAATCAACTGTAATCTTAGATTCCGTCCATAAATCCGTTGATACCACTATATCAAACAGACCATCCAAATCTTTCAACTAAACCTTTGAGACCTTGACAAATCTCTCCACCTGCTTAAATCATTCAGCTGGTTTTTCTCTCAACCTAGGGAAATCATTTGTATAAGATAAAATATCTGTCTACTCCACGAAACATGAAAGTATCCACCCCCTGGAACTTCTCTCCTCGGACACATCTTTTCAACCTGTTCCACTGCTCTCAACAAGGAATGTACCGTGTACGACAAGTAGGCTGGGCCCGGATCAAAAAATTGGCCGCCGAGTAGGCCCGCTTGGCCGCGGCATCCACACGCTTGTCAACCGGGTCCGATGGAGAGGCGTTCTCAGATATAATGGAACCCTGCGAGGCCAGCCCCGCCATAAGAGAATCCACCTTCACTGATGGAGGGAAATCCTTGGCAAAGTCCTTTATGGTGTACCACTTGACAAAAACAAACAGGGAGTGTAGGGTCAAAGGGAAAAAAGGTTTAAAGACCTACTACTGGTTCACTTCCCCAGCAACATCACATGAATAACAAGCAAGAACCTAGGAGGTCTATCGGCCAAGCAAATTGCTGGCAACACTGGCAAGTCTATCTCTACGTCAGTGGGTGCTACAGTCACCATACAACAATGTCTAAAAAATTAAGAGAGAGCAAGAGACACATATGTGAGAAAAGAGAGTGGTGATATATCTAAATAAGAAAACTGGTCAAACCAGATCCAGTACACAATAATTGTGGATAACCATCAAACAAACCAAGTGATCGGTCATATCATTTGGCCGTCCACACTGTGACCTGGCGGGTCCTTCGATCATTTAGACCTCATGCCACACAGTAAGTAATCTGTACTGGATTAGGTCCACAGTGAAATTGGAACCACAGATTGTGGGTCAATAAATGCTGGTTAGTGAAAAGTGGTGGCTGACACCTGCGCGGGGGGCTCGCAGAGACTACCGTAGCCCCTGCGCACCCCCGACTTCACCGGAGGGCTTAAAAGGAGCCCGGGAGCCTACAACACCACCGGAGGGCGCGGTAGGAAGAGCGCGCCTCCGGGCATCATCTTACCTTGTGCTGACCCTTCGCAAGGGCCTGAACAGGGGCCGAAGAAGTGAGGTAAACCCCCGGGGAGGCTCCAAGTCCACCCTCCCCGCGGGAGACTATAGTTGGGCCCCGTTGGCCCCAAGAGATACTGAGGACTGGGCAGGAGCCCTAAGAAAAGTTAACCCCTTAGCAGGGGAAAGGTTGTTCTACTGTGGTGCCCTGATAGTTAAGGGAATTGTCATACTTCCTGAGAGTCATGTTCTGCCTATTATGACCAAGAGAAATGCTCATATCTAAGTGTTTAATTGCTTTATTCCAGCCTGATGAAATGCACTGTATTTGCTGATAAATGGCTCATTTTTGCAGCTAGGAAATGTTTACCCTCCATTAGTGACTGCTGCTGAGCAATGAGATGTTATTTAAAAGTCTGAGAAGGAAATTCTTTGCAGGTGCTAACTAGGAGTAAGGCTGTTACCAGGCCTACCGTTATTTAATATTTAATATTTATTTATTTACATATTTATTGCTGAGCAATGCAAAAGCTGTGTTTTAAAGGAACGGCAATGAGTTAATACCGCTGTGATTTTTGACTGCTCTGATTCTAATTCAAGATAATTCAAGATAAAACGTATTTATTTGAATCAAGCATTCTGGTGTGGACTCAGTCCTTCCGTGCACTTATTGTCTCAGTGGATGAGTGTGTTGTATAGTCACTTTACACCTAAGCTTTCGGGTGCCTGCCGGCTTGGTCCAAGCTACCCCCCGGGGACCTGGTGAACCCAGTTCCTACAAGGTGCAACTGGTGATGAGAGTGGTCCATTTGACATGTACGTTTAACCTCTCCTGAGGAGATGATGAGTATAGTACATTGTGTACATGTCATGTATGTGAGACGTGTTGTGTACATAATGATGAAGAGTAGGCATGGGCGAATTTTGTGAATTCTCAATTCGCGAATTTTGCGAATTTGCGAATTCACGTTCCGCAAAATCAGCGAATTTGCGGATTCACGGATTTTGCGGATTGTGTGGGGAATGGCCGGGCGGGAAAAAGGTGCACATCGCTAGTGTGAGGGGCAGGGCCAAACGGGCGAGGCTTTAATGCGAGTTCACATGCCTCTTGTGTGCATAAACGGACCGGCACGGATCAGAGAAGCTCGTGGTCACAGAAACTGCACAGGGATTGAGCTCGTGAAAGTCAATAATGCAAAGGCTTCCATCAAGCATCATAGCTATTTTTCGACGATAGATATGGGGAGAACGCACACCTGCCCAGCCTCGACAAAACTCACATTTTTGGGCGGGCTGATTAACTTTGCCATCACACCAAAGAGCGCCGGGGTCCCTCGAGTGAGCTGTCCATCAAGTGGGTAAAGGGCGCGAAGACGGTGCACACACCATTAGTGTGTGGGGAGGGGCCAAACGGACGGGGCTTATATGCGAGTTCACATGCCTCTTGTGTGTATAAAAGGACAGGCATGGATCAGAGAAGCTCGTGGTCACAGGAACTGCACAGGGATGGAGCTCGTGGAAGTCAATTATGCAAAGGCCTCCATCAAGCATCATAGCCAATTTTCGACGATAGATATGGGGAGAACCCACACCTACCCAGCCTCGACAAAACACACATCATCCTAACTAACTATTTTAGGATGGCGCCGGCAAGCTGCCAGCGCCATCCTAAAATAGTTACTAAATTAGCTTCATCAGGAAGCACTAATAGATAAAATAAAGCAGGTGCTCGAGCACCTGCTTTATTTTATCTATTAGTGCTTCCTGTTGAAGCTAACTTAGTAACTATTTTAGGATGCCGCTGGCAGCTTGCCGGCGCCATCCTAAAATAGTTAAAAGTTCAACAGGCTTGAACTTTTTCCCCCGAAATCCGCCACTCGCGGATCTCGCGGATTTTCAGTAAATTTGCGGGAGTTCGCGGATCGCTGATTTACCGAAAATCCGCGAAATCTGCGAGCGGAACGGATTTTCCGCTCATGCCTAATGAAGAGTGGTTCTGTGAATGTAGGTGTGGATGTAAGAAGGGAAACGCAGGTGTGAAATTGTAAGGATCAGTTTAGAAGAGTTTGAGTACAATGCTTGAACTTGTGGGGCAGACATGCTTTTCCATCTAGATGCACCAGATAGTGCATTTGACAGGCTTGTGTATGATAGTTTTGAGAGATGAACATGCAGTTTGGGGTGGATGTGAGAGGGGTCATACCCACACAAGTAGAGTTCATGCAGGCCATGATGTAATATTGAAATGTACTTAAGTGTAGATTATGTGGATGCAAGTAGGCAAAAAGATTTACCAGATGAAATATGAGGATGTTGTATGTGATTGTTGCAGCTTGCTGTATTCCACTGAATGTTCATGACTGATTGTTGGAATGTCCGCTTTGAGTGCAGTGGCATATGCAAAACCTACTATCCTCAAAGGACAATTTGCCTCCACCTAGCCTTGCCTTGGCTGACTTTTGCCTGGGCAGATGTGGGGAGTGACCCTTTGTAGGTATGTGTAGTCACTGATTGTTCATTCTTGCCCTTGCTTACTGCTCTTGTTTGGAGGTGGTGATTGCTTATATCGTTATATCAGGATTCCAGAATATTGGATAAAAGTCCATTGCTTAGAGGGGTATAGCCCCCTAAAGTGAGAAGTCAATGATGTGTGTTGTTGTGCCACCTGGTGTTGGACTACTCCAGATACGCACCCCCACACTTCCCAGTACACTATTCACACCTGGACTGTATGCAAACACACATGTGACACTGGAACATTACACCCAGTTCCAATGAGTGTTTGCATTGACAATATTTTGCAAACTCTAATCTGGTTTGGCAAGGGTAGCCCTTGTGTGTGTCCATGGTGGCTTCCATTTTGCTCATTAAACACTGCCCTTGAGCATGAGGGCAATATGTCTTTGTGGAAGGTCCCCTTGACATTTTCATAGATTTTGAGACAGTGATTCAGTGCCAAATGTGTACAAAGCAGACTTCATTCTGCACATATCCTTCATCCTCACAAGATGAACCAATATCCCCTGGCTTGAGGATGGCTTTGTCGATTGATATTAGGGGACACAGATTGAGCTACCCCGCTCGCATCCTCACCAGTGCTGGCAGCTTATCTTACACAATAGGCTTTGCACCAGACCCTCCAACACTGTTGGTGGATCCTACATCCTGAGACTCATGCATACTCCTACTACTCTGCAGCACACAATCTGCACATTCCAAATGTTTTTTTTTTATTTAGCACACACTACAACCTGAGGAGCTAGATGCAGAATTGGTGGGAATGACATTCTCAGAAGATGCCTGTGCACACCTACAGATTGGGAGTTGTGTGAAGCACACCCAGTCCACACCTGGTAACAGTATCCTACCTTGTTGTGGTGGCCCATGCTTCTTTCAAAACCAAGATGTATTTTGTCTGCAAATAATTCAGTGGCAAATGTGATACAACCACTTCTAGGTTGTTGTATTGGGGGGGCACTGAAATCAGTACAGATTGGCTGGGACTGTGGGGTAGTGTATTGTCTGGGCCAATATCCTCTGAGCTTTATTGTACACAGTACTCACAATGTCATACTTTTGTGAGTACATTGAAGTTTGGTTGCCCTGCGATGTTTCAGTGTGTGTTGTGGTGGACTCCTGCATTAGTTTTATGCCAATTCCTGTTCTACTGTTAAAAGTATATTTCTCCTAGTATTTGGTGGGCTAAGTGTACGTACCTGATGATGACATACCCTCATTGGACATGCACAACATGCCATGGCCGGATTGGGATCCGAGTGATGCTCGGACACTCTGTAAGAAAAAGGCAAATATTCTGTGATCATCTTGTTCATTTTAGCCTCTGTGCTTTTATCTGTCAAGGGAGGTTTCAAAAAGGCACGCTGCTTCTGATCAAGGGGATGGTGTGTAGGTTTGACTGTTCAAATGAGACTTTCCTCCCTTCAAGGCCCCCTACATACAACGCAACCTCCTTGCACCTGCCATGACCTGAAAGTGATGGGTATATGGGGGAGATGACACTGCTTCTGTCAAGGCATGCAAGGCATTGCACCATGGTGAGAATGCTCCAAAGGATGTCCCCCAGCCTCAATTTACAGCACAGCTGGTGAGCGGACAACATACTGGTGCCACTGCAGTGGCCTGTGAAAGTGAGTCAGTCTCTTGGTGTGGTTTACAAAGGCCACAAAACCGTGGCCCACTGGGTGACCCTTGTGCACCGGCCCATCGGTGACCCTGGTGCACAGGCCCATCGACCAATGTTCAATTTTCTGCATAGCCAATCCAAGCCTATCCAGAACACTTTCTGATCAAAGTCAACACCCATAAGGCCCTATGGGTTTCAGCCCTCCCGTTGTGTGTGTCAGCTAGGCTGAGGCAGCTTCCACATGCACACATACAGTCCTTGAGCTGCTGTGAGTGGCTGGTCTGTAATGTTTGTGCATCGGCACCTCAGTATTTCATAGGTTTTAAGGGACCATTTACTAGATGATGAGAATTTTTTTGGTTTTCAACGGTCCCTAGAGCACCAGCCTCTCCACTCTACCCATTTGTCAAACTTGCCAGTTACTCCTGCTGCCACTGTGTGGGAATGCATTTCCTGCAAAATAACCTTTGGGTTTGTTTTAAAAAAGAAATCCTGCAGCATGTACTCTAACTGTAGGTATTGAGAGACTCTGCATGAGAACCAGTAACATTGTTCAAGTACACATTGATGTGGGTATTATCCACCAACCCTAGACTTGCCTCTTTAATGGCTGGGGGTATTAGACCCCCAACCCAAGATTTGCCTCTACATTGCTGGGGGTATTACTCCCTCCAACCCCAGATATTGTCCTTGAAGATCCCTTTCACGGACGCCTTTTGTCCGTAAGTTTGGGCCTTGCAGGGAGCAGAGCTGTTGCCCTGCGAGAGGACTCAGCTCCCTGATGGGGCCGCCTCGCACTCATCCTTGGAGCACAAGAGCAGCCTCACCCCACCCATTGTAATTCTGTTTGCTGTCTGATTGTCACATACAGAATGACAATGGACCAGTTTGAGCTGTTACAGCATGTGGTGGCCTCCTCCTGCTGCGGTCTTGGGCAGGGCATTCTGTTAGGATTAGATGAAGAAATATACAAAACAAATGTACAAAAACTCCCATGCTGCTATGTGCCAGTTCATGAAAAGAAGCTGGCAAAAGAAGTTGAAAAGAAGAGGCTATAACTCTTACACAGTCTCATCATTTCAGAGCTGAAGCATTTTTAATAATATATACAACGAAGCCATAGTTGTTGCTATTTTATTTATTTTATGCAACTAACATCCATTGACAAAGCCAATAGTCATGGCTTGTTGGTCTAATGTTTCTGGATGCAATGATAAAAACAGTAAAATACCAGTCGGGCCGCACATTATGCTCAGCACATATTTTAAGCTTAGGTGTTTTAAGCCACACCCTTAATTACATCAGACACCCCCCTTGGAGAGACCCGCAGTTTTTTTATCCCACTTAAAGCCTTGGAAACAACACCATGTCACAGTCACCTCACGTCCTGGCACTGTGCATCATGCATGACTCATGACTGCAAAGGTTTTCAGATTGCCTGTGTGCAGGGGCATAGTGAACCCACACCCCACCCCTTGCTTAAGGAACTACAGCGAGGGTGAAGTTCTTTATGGACCTCTTCTGTCTGCAACTCAGTAGACAAAGGTTTCAGCTCATAATTAATGTGAAAAGGTGAGTGAGTGAATAAGTGAAGGAATGGATAAATGGCTGGATGGTTTAGTGAAAGGATGAATGGATGAGTGAAAGGGTGAAGGGGTGGCTAATGAGAGAAATGATAGATGGATGCGTGAGTGGAAGGATGGATGAGGGTAAAGGGATGGATGTATGGATGGAAGGGTAGATGGAAGGGTTAAACGGTGGATGGAACAGTAAAAGGATGGATGGATGAGAGAAAGGGTGGGTGATGGGCGTGTGAATGGGTGGACTGATGGATTGATTATTTGATAAGTGAAAGGGTGAATGAATGGATGGATAGATGATTGAAAGGGTGGGTGTAAGGATGGACAAGTGAGAGAAAGGGAGGGTAGATGGACAAAAGGATGGATAGATGAGTGAAAGGGTGGATGGGTGAGAGAAAGGATGGATGGATGAGTGATAGGGTCAATGTATGGATTCATGAGTGGATGAGTGGGAGGATTGGGGAAGGGTAGATAGAAGGATGGGTGGCTAAGGGGAATGGAGAGAGAAAGGGAGGATGGATGGATGGATGAGTTAAAGCATGGATGAATGATTGGCAGAATGGATGAGCAAATGGGTGCCTGAGTGAAAAGAAGAATGTAAAGATGGATGAGTGAAAGAATGCATACATGAGTGAAAGGGAAGGTGGGGAGCTGGAAGAGAGAATGGATGGTGGGTGAGTGAAAAGTTGAATGGGTGGACTGATGAGTGACTGAGTGGATGGATAAGTAAGTGAAAGGATGGCTGGATGGGTGAAAGGGTAAATGGTTGGATGGATGAGTGAATGGATGGATCGGTGGAGGGATAGATGAGTTAAATGATGGATGGGAGGATAGATGATGGATAAGTTTGCAAATGGTTGAAAAGGTTTGGATATGGATGGGCACACAGATGGAAAGATAAAATGAATGGTGAAAGACTGAATGATGGATGAAAGAATTAATAAATGACAATATGTAGATTTGAAATGGTGGATATCAGGGGTTAGATGGAGGGATGAAAGGCTAGATCCTTGGACAAGAGAGCTCTTCTGCAGAGGGTTTTGATGATTGACTTTGCTTTCTTTGTGATATAAAAGCTTTTGTTCAAAGTGGGAGGTATTTAAATTTTCTGGCTACTCCCTTGCCTATGTGTCATTATTTTCTATTTCCTGTGTGCTTATGTGTGGGATCTATTCATCATGCATATGACACTTTGAATGACACCCAACTAACTGCTACTTGAATGATACACTAGTAATTATAAATGTTTGCATGCTTTGTTTTAGGCGTAAGGTTTTAGTGAGAGCCGCCTGTGCTTGAGATGTAAATTGTGTTTGTAGCAATAGGCAAGGTTTCAAAATAAACTATTTAATAGTGTATAGACAGTGACTTATTGAAGAAAGATGCAGGGGAAAAGCGCCTTTGTGACCTCCGTCAGCTTGTGTAACTCTCTGCAAATCCCCCATAAGCATAGTCAGATTCCATATTTTAAGTTCCACTTGCTGAAACACCCATAATGCATTCCCTATAGTGGGTTATCCCAGCAATCCTCTCTTTAGTTCACCTATGTTTGCCGATTTACATCTCACAATGGCACTCAGATAGGAGATGCTAGTAACAAAGTCTATCCGAGCAGATCTTCCTGACCACTTCTCTCACCAAACTTTCCTGCTCAGGACCATGAGTTGTAAACAAAATATCAGACTGGACAACCCAATGCAATAACCATATAAATAGAGTATTATCATATGAAATACCACAAAAAGATCTGCAGAGCTGTTCAAAACTGCATGCATACCAAAAAAATGTGAAGGACCCGATTGTCTCATCCTAATATGACCTTATTTTGACTTGTACTTAAGTGGCTGTGTATTTACTTACTTTTATACTATCGCACAACTTCCTCTGATGTGTCTGTAAAACCTACCTTTTGTCCCAAAGTTTTGTCCTGAATTTTGCCCTTCTGTCTTGAAGTTTTGTCCTGAATTTTGACCTTCTGTCCTGAATTTTGGTCCTGAATTTTGACCCTTTGTCATGAATTTTTACACTCACCATCCTGAATGTGCACCCAGGCCAGTTGGTCACCCTATGCTGCCTGCCATCTTGTGGTGGGAGGAGGATTGGCAGTTTTCCAGTTACGTTATATTTGGTCTTGCCAGTGATGTTGCCAGTGTTTACTTTCTTCGAAGCGTTGTCCTGTGTGATTATTATTATCATTATTAGGAGCTTATAAAGCGCACTTCTACCCAAGGGTGTCCTGGCGCTACATGTGATGTGTGTCGGTGGTGCCGCGAGGCCAAGTACAAACTCCTTCAAGGTTATGAACTTCATAACCAGTCATGGCAACGAGCGAAGTTTTGATCCCTGCCCAGTACAGCAACAGAGAGCCTCGGACCAGCATATGAGGGGGACCTCAGCTTCAAGTGAAGAACTACATCAAGGCACTGATGGGGGCTCTGGGGTAAATCCTGCTAATTCTCTCAGGCGTAAAATACGCTCTATTTCAGATATTAAACTGAATAAGTTTACGTGTGCAATGGTTTCTGCGGGTAAATAAGAATGTTTTCCTTTCTAAATCATGCAAGGGCCTGGATACATACATCTGCTTCCCATAGTGGGCAGAATTTACTGCACAGTACTTCCATGTGCTGCTTGAAAGCGCTCTAAAGGCCCTTGGTTAGACGCCTGCTGTCGCCCATAATATGAAGTTTGGAGAACTGCATGTGCAGGTTGGCCAGTTGGTTGAAAATGCCATTATTCGTGCAGTGAGCTTTATTTGTGTTGACATTTTTTATTGCTGTTTATAATAAAATACATGGTAAAAACAAAATTGATACTAGCAATGTATTGTTAATAAATGCTTACGAAATATTATAAGAATAAAGGTAACAATGAATATGTAATATTTGCGATAAATATGGAAGTTTATATATGGAATATATAAGTAAGCATACTGTATATAAATAATCAAATAAATAAATAGATAAATAGTGAAAATGACATAAGTAAGAAATTGATATAGCATATATTATTAATCGGCAAAATATACATGAATCAAATATAAATATGAGACAATAACTTTACATAAAAGCATCATAATAATAATAATAGAGAAAAGTGCTATCAAAGAAAATACTCATCTTGCAAAAGTTTAGAGCACAATAGTTTGGAAAAGGATAGTGGAATAATATAAGGAAAGAAAAGGACAAGATGAAGACAAGAAGAAAATAGTAAACTTGAAGTATAATGTGGAGAAGTGGAGCCAGAGTAAGGAGAGGGAGGGAAGAGAAATAGAAGGGAAGGGAAAGAAATGGCAATGGAATATGGGAAAATGGAGGAAATAAGGCAAGTAGAGATGGGAAAAACTTAATGTACAAAGATGTAAAACTGTGAATTAGTTTGCTTGACTGTGTGTATTAGGAGAAACAGAGAAGGGAGCAGTATCATCAACTTTAGCTTTTAGGAAAGGAGACCAGGTCTGGAGAAACATATCAACTTGGTCCTGAAGGTTATAAATTGAACGTTCATGTACAGCCGTCTGTATCATTGCCACTAACCATTCTTCCTATGACGGTGGTGACGATGACGTACAATGTCGTAAAACAACTTTTAGCTGTAGCCAACGCAGTATGGAAGAGACGGATTTGTCGTTTAGAGAGCTTTGGAGAATAACTTAAATCATGTAAAAGAATGTTGGCAGGTGTGAAAGGTAGATGTAAGGGCATTGTGGAATGTAAGGTTTTGTCAACATAGGTCCAAAAAGCTTGTATTCTTGGGTATTCACAGATAATATGAGTTATGTTGCAGCCAGAAGTAGAATACCTCCAGCAATCGGTGTGTGAAAGTAAACCAGCTTTATACAGTTTTACCGGTGACCAGTGCCAGTCATGGAGAGTTTTAAATAGACAACATGTAAGCCTTGCTTCACTGACTCCTTTATGTAAACCCTCCAATATTGCCAATTAAATTAAAGATTATTAGAGGGGGTTAGTGAAAAGAGGTGAAGTGTAAAGGTTTTAGAAAGGCCAGAAGTCATTCCTTTATGTTTCCCCCATATATTTAAGTAGGATAATATCGGAGATACTTGAAGAAACCAAGGGGGAGACCCCAAATGTTTTTTCAAACATTGTTGGAGTTGAAGGTATTTAGAAGAATGTTGTATAGGAAGATTAAATTCCTCCCTTAAGTGTGAGAAAGATTTGAAGTCGCCATTATGTAGAAGTTATTCTGGGGAGTGGATGCCAGCTGTTTGCCACAAAGGCCAAGATAAAGTAAGACCATTAAAACGTATACCTGAATTATTCCACAAGGGAGCCTTGACATAGGTTCGTGAGTTTTAATCTAATAAACAATGTCGTCTTTACCAGGATTTATGCATAACTGATAAAATTGGGTTTTGGGGATCAGAACGACTAGTGCCGCTGCCATACAAAAGAGAAAGACATGAGTCCAAGGATAAAAGATGACGCTCAAGGAAAACCCATTGCAGGATATCTTTGATTCCTGGCAAAAAGTAAGAGTATTGAGAGATGTGCAATACGAGCGAATAGTGTTCATTAGATGGGAGACCCATTCCTCCATATAATTGGTGGACTTTAAATTTTGCCTTTACAAGTCGAGGCCTAGCTGAACCCCATATAAAGGACTTAATCTTGGAATATATTGATTGAAGCGTAGTTAAAGGAATCTGCCTAAAATATCAATGAAACGCGAAAGAGTGACCATTTTGATAGCTTGAACTCTGCCCCAAAGAGATAACCCTACAGATTTCCATTTGTCACAATCACGCTACATTTGAGTAAAAAGAAGAGCTAAATTATCTGTAACCATTTTTTTCAAACCCTTATTAACTAAAATTCCTAGGTATTTAAGGCATGAAGACTGCCAATGAAAAGGAAAGCAATATACAGCTGTCTTTGTAGTTCCATCAGAAATGGTGGTTCCATTTTCTAAAAGAGCAAGCATTTACAATGCAATACGTCTTGCCTTCGAAAAAAGTTAGAGCTATTGGCATTATAAATTACAAACTTTTTATTTATGGGTTGGTTTTAAAAACAGGTAAATAAATGGCATTGTCATTTACAATGCCAATAGCTTAATCTCTTGCAAATGCGAGACCTATTGTATTTCCGCACACACACAGAGCCACACACACATAGAGCCACACACACACATGGAGCCACACACACAAACACAGAGCCACACACACACACAGAGCCACACACACAAACACAGAGCCATACACACACACAGAGCCACACACACACAGTCTGATTATTTCAATGGGAGCAAAGCGTGACTACAACACCCAGAATGCTTTAGTGACATAGAATACAAATCTGTAGGTTACACAATTGGCTTTGTGGAAGGCACGTTAACCGTTTATGCTACTGTAGGAGTCAAGACTGTGAGTAGACAAAACCCTAGATCTCTCCAAAGAGAGCATTAACCACAAGAGTTCTCTTTGCGTTATATGTGCTTATTAAAATTGCTGTGGACACAAAATCTGCAGATGTCTGGGTAAGAATCTGTTGGGAAGGAGTGAGGGGGGTGGGAGGGGAATTGAGGGCCTGCAGGGCTTCTGGGTAATGGAAAAGGAAGTCAACTCTTAGGCCTCTGTGCCTAAACAGGGCTGACCTGTCACCTTGCAGCAGCCTTAGCAAATGTATGTAAATGTAAATGTATAGGCATTTATATAGCGCACTACTTACCCGTAGGGTCCCAAGGCGCTTCGACCGCTGCGAAACCCTTCCTGGCTTCCCTGAGAGATGGTCCCTTAATGGGTATCTCCAGGGTGAGACCAGGCATCCCCAGCGGTCTGGTGGGGCCGTTAGTGAAGATGAGGCAAGCTAATGCCCAGAGTTGCCGAGTGTGATCGCTGATCAGAGTGGGCACCGAGGCGAGAGAATTATCGAGTCCGCTGACCCTGGTCCAGAAACCTGCCGCGCCGGGAATCGAACCCTGGTCCCGGGCCGTCCTCTGCTCTCGGGTCTGCCGCCTCTAACCAGTGAGCCACACTACACCTACACCCCTCTTAACCCTAGCAGCCCCTCAACCAACCAGGACCGGAGCCTAATTTCGCAGACTATTAAGGTTCCCCGAGCTCCTGCCACATTTCAAAAAATTCAATCGTAATTGCCATTATCCATCCCCACCACCCCCGCTGGTCCAGCTCCTATCCGTCTGTTTCAGTAGAACATTTGTCCTAATTAACAAGTTCTTTAAATTAAATTAAAATAATAATCATAATCAAAGTATAAGTTGATTGTCAGACGCTGCTTTTCTAGATTCCACCCCTGTGAACTCTGTCCCCCTCGTCGCTGCCACACCTTTACCACCAATTTATGGGTTTCAGGAGTAAATAATTTACATTTCTAGCACGACTAATGACTCACCCAGACGGAGAGGCCGGCACAAAGGCTGTTTCCCCTTACCACTTGTGCACCTGTGCCATCATCACATTGTTAGCATCTTCAACACCTATCCTATTGGTGTACCCCCACTCATCAGGGTGTACATGGCGGGTATAATTAATGTAGACCTGTCAAATAGTGAAGATATTACACTATGTGAGAAGTGCCTGAGGCACTTTAACTTATGTCTCCCCTCCTCCCACTCTTCTCAGAGAAGACCTTGCTTTTGAGGCTGCCACCGATGCTCTGGGGAGGTTGTTGACGCTATACTTGACATCGGCTGTGCAGACCCTCGAAACAATTAGCTGGAAACCTGCTTGTCTGTATGTGTTTGAAGCTTGGTGCATGCCGTGTGATGTATACAACCTGTGTAAAGGGAGCCCCACGCTGTGACAAGCAGTAGTACCCTGTGAGACGGAAGCTCTATTGCTATCAGCAGTGTCCTATCGATCCGCGCCGTCACTGTCCATTTTACACCATAGGAATCTTTATGCTTATGACATCAGTCCTCCACCCCTGAAGACGTTCTCCGCCGGTCTAACCCAGCATCAATCTAGGCTTTTCAACAGGCCCCTCCATGTGACCGCCAAACACTGGAGCTCCGGAACATTTTAAATCACTTACAGAAACATGAGGCTCAGCGACACAGTGCGTACGAAGTGATGATCTCTTCAAAGACCCCTGGGACAGATTCATTTTTCCGCAGGCGGAGCTCCTAACACGGGATTTACCTATGTGAGAGGGGTCGCTCTGTGGTCTGAACAGACACCCCGGTGACAGAGGCCAAGCCGGGAGAGGCGAGCACAGCTCTGGGTGGAAGTATGCAACGTGGACCGACATTGCGTGAGAACAAACACAACCCTTGCTCTGACATTCACTGCTCTGAATTTGTTTCCCTTACACATCTCCCGAACCGGAGAACATCTTGTTCACAGTACAAGCAAATAATTAAAGCCTAATCCCCGAAAAATCTGCCATTAACAGTCGTTTAAGTGCTTTAGGCAGCGCTTGGCGCCGTTCAAGCCTGAGCACGCTTTCCTCGAGCGGCGACTCCGATCTCTTCAGAGCACTTTATCACTAGTGTCAGCCACTACCCACTGTTTATAGCCTCCATCATTCCCAATCTTCATTTTCCTTAAGAAAACAAGGACTCTGCATGTTCCGACCAGTGCCAATCGCATCTGCAGGCCCGCACAGACCGACACTGTTAGACGCGCTGTAATGGCAGCCCTGCTCGCTGCCACGAAAAAAAGATTTGGCAGGCCCAATTCCCCCAAGGTAAAATATTTGGGGGGGAGGGGTCTGGGAGACAAATCAAAAAAATAAGCATTTCCCATTTTACCTGCTTTCTGCTTCAGTAATAACCCCTGAACGGAATTATACAAACAAGAACTAGCGCTCGTCATGACGTCGTCATTTTCTCTTTGTAGTCCGTCCCACTTGGACGGACTAGGCCTGACTTCCTGCTGACGTAAAAGATTTATTATCTTCTTTATGGGGCCATCTGTTTGGACCCATAAAGAAGATAATAAAACCTTTTACGCCAGCAGTAAGTCGGGGAAGTCCGTCCGAATGGGACGGACTACAAAGAGACAAGAGTACGTCACCGTGACCTCTTTTCCAATGGTTGGCCACTGTTTAGCATGAACGGTGACGCCAGCCAATGGAAAAGAGAGGCAGGGCTTAACCCTCGCTAGTAAGAAAATCCTAAAAACATAAGATCTCGCAAGCGGACTGCGCATGAGCAGCCTACGTTAGCCGAGACCTACAAAGGAGGGGAGATAGAGGGCAACCCTGATGCGATGAATCAGAAATGCATCAGATAGAAAACCGCTGCAATTCACTTGAGCAGAAGGATTGTCATATAGTAAGCGTGCTTTATTTATAAATTGGTCACCTAACCCAATTCATTGCATTATTGTAAAAAGGTATTCCCACTCAATGCGATCAAACACTTTTTCTGCATCAAGTGAAAGGGCCAATGCATCCTGTGAAAGGTGTTTAGCAGACCAAAATATATGGGCTAATGTACGGAGATCATTCCAGGAGGAACGCCCCGGGACAAAGCCCACTTTAGTGTGATGCATTAAAGAAGATAAGACTTTGCGGAGGTGAGACACTAGGATGCTGGCTAATATTTTGATATTACAATTTGGAAGATGGAATGATAACTATTGCACAGCAAGGGATCTTTACCAGGTTTCAGTAGCACAGCGATAATTGCCTTCTTAGAAAGGGGTCCCAATGAAGATTCATTATCTGCCTCCTGAAATGCAGAATGCAGTGAATCAATAATATTGTGTCCTGCCCATCTATAGAATTTATTTATTTATTTATTTATTCAAAGTTTTATATAGCACGAACAAGATCTTTGCAGATATCAGAGCGCTTTACAGAAACAGGTGTAGGGGCAACAGGAGGGTAATTAAATACACTATTGGGTACAATATGGTAGCATAGTAGAATAGGATAGCAGCAAGTACATATATAAGACCAGTAAACGACCAGGTAAATAATAGTACAGAAACAGTGCAGAGTCTTAGATCCCGCAACAATAGAGAACAGGTGAACTGAGGCCCAACGGATGGCATTTACCTCTTTCTTAAAGCTTGCAGGAACAAGGGGTGGGGGCAGCAAGAGGGTAATTGGAACCAACTATTAGGAGCAATATAGTAGTCGGTAGTGAGTGAAATAGCATAATAGGATATCAGTCATGTACAAATATAATACCAATAGACAATCAGGTAACCAGTACTGCAGCAACGGTGCAGAAGTCTCTGTTCCAGCAGCAGAAGAGTTCAGGTGAACTTGGCCATAAGGATGGCTTTTGCCTCTTTCTTAAAAAGTGCCGTGGAGGAGATACGCCTAGTTTCAGGAGGGAGTGCATTCCAGATCCTGGGTGCCATTCCTGAGAAGGAGCGTTTGCATGTTTTTTCCTTCCGGAATCTACGAGGTTTCAGGAGTACACTTTTTGTGCTTCTATTGGATCTCGAGCCTCCAGATATAGTCAGCTTTTGGGTGAGGTAGCTGTGTGACTTGTGGTGAACGGCCGAGTGTGTCATAAAGGCTATTATCAGCTGTATTCTGGCCTCAAAGGGCAGCCAGTTCAGGGATTTTAAATCCGGGGATATATGCAAATGTTTCCTTAAACCAGTGATGAGTCTCGCAGCAGCGTTCAAGGAGGCTCTTAGGGGTGCGGTTGTTGTAATGGGGAGTCCGCTAAGGGCCACAATTCCGTAGTCTATGCGAGGGATAACTAGGGCCTGTACAGCAGTTTGGAAGTCCTTAGCTGGGAGGAAGGGTTTAAGTTTCCTCAAAGTGTTGATTTGGAAGTTAGCTCCTTTAGTAGCTTTGCTAACGTGCTGCTGCATATTGAGCTTGGCGTCAAGTGTAATGCCTAAGGATTTCGCAGATTCCACAATGGTGGGTTGGACATTGAGCGCCCTTAGGTGCTTGAGCCAGGTCTGGGTGATGGCAATCTTCGTGGGAGGTGAGATCAGAAAGAACTCAGTTTTCACAGCATTTAGTTTGAGGTGATTATCGGCCAACCATGATTGGGTGTTTCTGAGTGTGGAGTTCAGAAGCTTGATGTCTTCTGGGGATTGTAGCTTGAGGTAAAGTTGAGTGTCATCGGCGTACATATGGAAGTGTACATTAGATGCTTGAAGCAAGGTGGTGAGTGGTTCCATGACGAGGTTGAACAGTGTGGGGGATAGGGAGGAGCCTTGTGGGACGCCTAAGGTTACAGGCACCGATGAAGACAGCACGTTGTTGATCTTGAACTTCTGAGACCGGTTATGTAGGAAGGAAGTGAACCATTTGAGAACAGTCCCGGATAAACCCATTCTGGTATTTAGCAGCTCCAGTAGGTTCTCATTTTTGACCGTATCAAAAGCTGAGGAGAGGTCAAGAAGGATGAGGAGGCAGGAATTGTTGCGATCAAGGATTTGGAGGGCGTCATCAATTATGTGCGTCATAGCCGTTTCCGTGCTGTGTTTCGCTCGGAAGCCTGATTCATGAGGGTTGAGGAGGTCAAACTGATCAATGTGTTTTGTCAGTTGGAGTTGTACACATTTTTCCAGTAGCTTGGCCAAGGTGGGGATATTGGTGATAGGGCGATAGTTGTTCAGGTCAGCCGGGTCAGCTGTAGGTTTCTTGAGTATAGGTGTGACTTGCCCCACCTTGAGGGAGTCTGGGATGAGACCTTGTTGAAGGGAGCTGTTAATGATTTTGGTCCAGAGTGGGAGGAGCAGGGGGGTGAAGTCTTTCACATCATTAGCAGGTAGGGGGTCTGTGAAGTGATTAGAGGGCTTCAAGGTGTCGAGCCGTTTGTGAATTGATTCTTCAGTGTAGGTGTCGAATGACGTCCATGAAGCGTTGTTTTTAGGGTGAGTGGTAGTCATGCTGATGGGGCTGGAGTATCGGCTTACATCATTGAGGAGATCACTTCTTATGTTGTCTGTCTTTAGCTTAAAGAATGCAGAAAAGTCTTCACAGTGTGGAATATCGCTTGTTGCGCTGTTTGATTGTAACGGTTGCATCTTGGTTTGAGTTTTGACTAGTTCGAACAGTTTTCTTGGTCGGTTCTTTGCTTGGTCCAGCTGGAGGCTGAAGAAGTCAGATTTCGAACGCTTGATTTTCCTAAAATAGGCATTTCTCTTGTTCTTCAGCGTTTTTAGGTGCAGTGCTGAGGGATCAGATCTCCAGGTGCGCTCTGCCATTCGCATAGCCCGTCTGTCTTCATTGAGTCTGCCATCGTACCAAGGGTTCGAATTCTTGGTGGAGACTCTCTTCAGTTGCAGGGGGGCAGCTTCATGGATTATTGAGTTTATAGAGTCGAGGTAGTGGTCAGTCAATGCTTGGACATCGGGGGCGCCCGTAGGGGGAAGGAGGAGACTACAAGTGTGAGAAGGAAGGGAGTTAGGGTTGAGATTCTTCATGTCCCTTTTCCAGATCTTGGATTTGGTAGGTTGAGCCGTGTTAAGTTTAACTTTTTCGTTGATGAAGAAAGTGATAATGTGATGGTCTGACCAGTCACTGGGTTGGATCGACCCCAGTTGGGTAGAGCCTTCTTTGGTGATGATAAGGTCAAGGATCGAGCCTTTGTCGTGTGTCGGGCTGTTGCAGATTTGGGTGAGGTCGAGCGCATTGAGGAAAGTTTTGAGACCATTCAACACTGTGTCTTTCTGATCGTTCCAATGGAGATTGAAGTCTCCCAGGTAAATTTGAGTGATCAGCCGACCGGCATTGGATGAGATCGTGTCCATGAGTTGTTGGGTGAAGGTGAGGTTGTCCCCGGGCGGGTGGTAGAAGACATGTAAAGAGCAGACAGGTTTGCCCTTGCTGGAAATATCGAGGCAGAAGAGTTCACAGGAAGTGAGGGAGGGGGAGGTGACTTTGGTAACAGAGAGGTTGCTCCTAAAAATGCATGCGATTCCATCGTCCAACTTGCCGGTCCTATCGAGCCTAATGATGTGGTAGTTGGGGGGGACTAGTATGTCCATTATAGGTGTAGAAGTTTCAGTTAGCCTGGCCTAGAGAGTCCTAGATCTAAAGACAGAAGGACAGGAGAGTGATCAGTCAAAGCTGCTTCTAAGATGCGAGACTCCGTGACCAATTGAACCACTTTATGTGATGTCAAAAAGTAATCTAAGCGAGAAAATGTGCCATGAGTGGGAGAGTGAAGAAAACAAGAAACCTTCTCAGGGGTCCCACTGATACTTGGTCCTTTTAAACCAATAAAGAAGAAATTGGCACAGAAATTGATATATATAATACATATTTGTTAAACCTCAGATGAGGGAGATTACGTCACACAGAAGCCTTAGCAAATGAAACAGGGGCCTTATATATGCTTAGGGTTACATAGTCAGCATAAGACCAAGGAGCAGTCCTGGCTCATGTAAGCATGCAAAATTACTAATATGGACATACAAGATCTGCTTGCTCAACAAAGTGGGAGGAGCTAACAGTGGCTGTTTTTGGCAAACACATCCTGACATTTACATACTAGGAACAGTTACAAGGACAGCTACAAGCTCAACTAAGCATGTGCGAAGGTGGAGGATGCTGAATATAGTTTGTTTCTAGGCAGATTACAAGAGCAGTCAACACCGAGGGAGGACAGAGCCCATGGCGAGCATGTGGTAGCACATGGCTAACTAAAATGGCTGCCAGAAATACAAAATGGCTTTCAGCTCATGCTAACAAATCCGTCCAATATTTAACAAGAGAAGAATGTGTATTCTGTGTTTGAGTTTGAGTTTAAAATATTTGTTAGGCGCGCGTACACCGAGCGGTTTCATGGCGCTGATTGAACTGAGCCCCTGAATCTTCAGGACCGGGAGGAAAGAAAAGGGGGGAGATTTAGGAGGGAAAAGCCTGAGTGAAGAGAAAAGACTTTAAAGCTTTACGAAAAGGTGCGTATTGAGGACAGGATCTCAGGTGATCCTGGAGGAAGTTCCCGAAAGTGTGTCTGTTGGATGACGAAGACACCAATGATCAACTAATCTGTTATCTGAGAGTATATCATTTAATATAGCTCTATCCATCGCATTTCCTTTGTCTAACGGACCTGTTTTGTCTAGAATAGGATCTCATACCAGATTCCAATCCCCACCAATGAGATATTGTGATGCAGTAATTTTTGTTAGTAGACGGTTCAACTGGAGGAAGAATGATTTTTTAGTTCCTGTCGTAGCATAAACTGATCCTAAGCAGATGTAAGAATTCCCAATACGCAATTTAGCAAACAGATAACGGACATCAGGATCTGACCATGTTTTGGAAAACCTGACTGGAAGTGAGTTGCGAATAAGGATTGCAACTCCACACTTGCGGATAGGGCTAGTATCTGTGGGTTCACTTTTGCGGATACTGCTGTGAATAGCCTTCCCCAGCCAATCCGTGCAGAGTTTATCAGATTCTAGCACATCTAGGTGTGTTTCTTGTAATAAAGCCACATTTACATGCTTGGATTGGAGATAAGAAAGTTCGTTTTTTCCTTTTAATGTAGTGGGTGAGGCCATGAACATTCCATGTAATGGTTGATAGAGGGTGAGTGCTCGTCATACTGAAGTACTGTCAAAATGAATTAATAGTTCAGGAATCAATATACTTGTCAAAGTAAAAAAAATAAAATTAGTGAGAAGACAATGGGAGGATAAAGGGCAGTATGAAAAAAAGGGGTACTCTGGCTTACCACAAAGACAGCAGTAAATTGATATTAGAGGACAGTCAAGAAAAGAGAAAGAATAGTCTAGATAAATAGTAAAGTGGAAACGATGCAGTAAGTTATGTGGGAGTATAGAATGAGGCTGAAATAATAAGGAGAGTAGAAATGAGGCAGAACTGGGGACCCTAAACTGTAAATCCCGGGTCTGGGCTCACTGGAGCAACACCGCAGGGATGAGCCTCATCAGAAAGTGAGATAAATGGTAGGGTTAACAGTAATTTCAAGACAAAAGCTTATGATAGCATGCTAATCCAACTGAGGAACACAAAATAGGAGAAAAAATATGAAGTTCATCACAATAAATGAAGAGAGATAATAATGCCATGAGTTGTTTTGGGGAGGATATATAGTCAATCTAATAAATATTAAATAGAATAATATAAATTGAAATAATACATTGCAGCTTAGAATAATAGAATGCAACATAATAACTGAAAAAGCGAATGAAAAACATGGGAAAGAAAAGCATTTTAAGTGTAGCCTAAAGTAATATAATATAATATACAATATTAAGAGCAATAGATGAAAGACTAGCTAAGACAGAATACTAGTGGTGTAAAATATAGCAATGCAATGTGTTATGAGATATTAATAAAGATTTGAAGAACGGTAACCTATTGTAAAATTTAAGTTGTGTATAATGTTCATGCTGGTGGAGAAAAGGTCCTAAAAAGTCATCTGAGACTTACTCTAAGTTAACATTGTAAATATTAGATATAATTAATTTAAAATCGAGGTAAAAACTACAGCTTAAAATTAAATGATATTGAAAAAAGCAAATATCAATTTCTTGCAAAACTAAGTGATTTGTTCATAATACTTATGTAAGGGAGAGAGATTCAAGGCTTACCAAAGACCTTCCTCTAACTAAAATTATAAATATGAAATAGAATAATGTAGATTTAGGATAACATACTGCAACTTAAAATAAATATAAAATGGTATTATACATGGAAATGGCAGGCGAAGATCATGAAAGTATTATAAGTACATGTTTATATAAGTATAGAATAGCATCATATAAAGCATTACTACATACTAAACGGAACTTGAACAACATTCCCTGTAAAAGTATATGAGGTGATGATATCACTTATAGTAATGAAAAAGGATCTTAAATTAATGGGAGACTCTCATTGAATTGCAGTTGAAAGTAACAACAGTAGACTATTCAGCAAATGGTCAGTCCACATGCGAAGTGGATTTAAGAGGGCACCTGGATTTGTCTCTATGTGATTCCTGTGTAAAAGTAGAAAAGGATTGCAGAGCTGAATTCTTGTCATCTTGGGAGCGGTTGGATCTTTCCAAATCCATGCCACGATGTCTGGAGCTTCTGGTGTTTCGTCTCATGTTATCCAGTAATTGTGAAGAGAGGTGAGGGGTAGTTTGAGATTGACCTTGGTGCGAATGTTGAATTTCCATATCTTGTATTTTCATACAGTCAAGGAACTTTTGCAGATCTTCTTTCGTCGTAAAAGTCTTTAGATTCTCAATTTCTGGTGACACTGAAACGTGCAGATTCGAATAATCCATACTTGACTTCTAATTGTCGAAGTTGAGTTTGCATGGAAAGAAATGTCTTCCGTCTGTTGTTTGTTTCCTTAGAAAAATCAGCAGCCCTGGAGATGACGTGGCCATGATAGGAAAAGGAATTTTGTGAGCGAGCTGCGGCCAGTAACTGTCTTGTTTGTTCGTGTCTAAGAAAGCATGCAATAAGCAGTCTTAGGCGAGCTGCAGGATCTTTGCGTGGTGGGCCTGTACGATGAGCTCTCTGGATTTCTGAAAGTGGTATAACATTTTGGGAGAACGTCACAAGGAAATTACCTGTTTTTTTGGCCTTCAACATTTTCTGGAAATCCAAAAAAGCAAATGTTGTCTCTTCTGCTACGATCCTCTAAGTCAAATAGTTTACTGCGAAGTGATAGAAGTTCTTGGTCTCTAGTTTGCAATGAATCAAGACTATTCTCCACCGTCAGTATTCGTGAGTGAAGTACTTCAACCTTAGTATGAAAACCTGTGATGTCTGCTCTGATTCTTTTGGTTCTGCGGCCATAGTGGCATCCATGCCTTTCCAGTCGATGGCTGATCCTTGAAACTTTGTGCAGAATAGGCTCCATAGTCTCCATTGATATAGAGGCAGTAGAAGGAGGTGCAGTTTGGGATGACGTAGTTACAGAGGAGGACTCTCCCTTCGTAGGCATGGTGTTAGATTGTTTGATAACTTCTGTAAAACAAAGTGGTTTAGAAGGTTTGTTGCCGCTTTTATTACCAGACATTTGACCTCTTTTTTTTGTAAGTTTTGACCAGAATGTTGAGGTAACGTAAGGGTGATATTTTGCGCCTCAATGTGACTGTGAACAACCTATTTTATGCCCTTTTGATGTTGGTTGTTGATGTCTTGATCTTAATACATCCTCTTCCTGCAGCCTCCAGCATTGCATTGGTTTATGGGTATTAATTTTAGGAAAAACTTGTTTTTTTCCTAGGCACATTAAAAAAGAAAGAGCTAAATGAGCTGACAAGGATATTTTTATCATGTATCCGATTGTGTTAAGTTTATTCCGCCTTCTTTAGCCAGAAGCACTATATGAAATCTTCCGTATTAAATAAAAAAGAGCGCTCTACAGCCAAAAGCGCAATATGAAATCATGCGCATCAATTAAATACAAGCACAAAGTCTTTGGAAGAAGAGTGACGTAAGTTTGACATGAAGAGGCTGTGTAACGTGTGAGGTGTTCCTGTGAGGCTTTCACATGTTTAATAGTAGAATACAATTTCCAATGATAATACTGAAGCTGGCAAATAAATTATGAAATATACTATTGCGCGCCTCCTTTTCAGTGCAAAGCGCTATATGGGGACATGTTCACCAGTTAGTTATAAGCGCGTGACCTTCAGAAAAGGAGTGAGGCAAGTTTAATGTGGCTGACAGTTCTGAAGTATTCCTGTGAGAAATTCACATAACTGAATTTTAAGTATTGTGCTGCTGAGAAAACCCCACAAATATAGCTAAAATGTGAGTTTGTTTTGTCAAAGAGGCTGTTTTCACTGACAAGAGGCGTATCTTCAAGAGAGGCAGGAGGAGTGGCTTCGGCGGGAGCAGGAAGGCACGGTCTTAGCAGAGAAAAAGAAACGCTGCCTCGGCATACGTGGTACGCGAGGCGCGCGAGGGGAAAACAAGGCCTCAGGAACTCGTGGCCGCCATCTAATCCCGGCATAAACGTCACCTGTTTTCGCCGGAAAGTCGCCAAAACTGTTCTCGGGGCTTCAAAGTGCCGTAAGTCATAAAAAGGAAATGCTGCAAATGCTGGAGATAGCATCTCTCTCGTCAGGGACCCATCCTGCAGCGGAGCTCTCCTATCAGGTGGCCATATTCCTTGGTGGCCAGACCACGCCCCGTAAGGGAGGAATTGTCTGCATGGAACATTCGAATCTTGCACCAGTGTCGCAGATTCCAGAAGGCGCTAGTTCCCGAATCAATGCCCTAATTGGGTCCATTCCCTGTGGTGCCCAAGTATGTCTGGAAGTTATAATCTTTATTTATGTTAACTAATTGTATTTAATCACTGCTCATCATACAGCGTGTATGGGAATTGAACGCAGATTGTCATGGTTCATACATATCAACGAAGATCTACAGTGTCGGAGGCAGAACCTGCATACACACCAGTGATGGTGCTTCTACGTCCTGTTGCATTTCATGTGATTTTCACCAAAGGCAGATGAAATCTTTAAAGCATTTCTGGTGCTCCCGTCGGTGCATGCCATTTTTAGGTCTCGCCTGTCAATGCGCATGCGCATCGAGCTTGCGAGACTATGGGGGCTTATCCACTCTTGAACCAACTTGCAAGGAATCGTGGCGATTCCTTGCAGTGCACGAGAAATTTAAGCTCAATGCGCATGCGCATTGAGCTTAAAAGCGCGTGCACATGCCCCCAGCCGCCTGCCTTGCCTACTCTCTCTCACTGCCTCCCCCAGCTCCGCCCCCTCACTTCTTGATTGCACGGCCGCTAGGCCGTGCCTCCCCTACTCTCCTCCCCCCTCCTCCTCCTACTCTCCTCCCCTGCCTGCCATGTCGCACCTCTCCCCTCTCCCCGCTCCGCCCCCTCCCCTGCCCGCCCACCAAGGGACGTGATGCATCTTTACGGCCAGGTTGCGGTTATTTGCATGCAGGGCCCGATTATATTTTTCCACACAGTCGTTTTGGAGTGAGTTAATTTTCGTCTTTGTCCACGTTAGCATAAAGATGACAGAACAGCAATAACTAATGGTATAATAAAAAACGGGAGAAACTAAACGCTAGACGGCAGAACAAAAAGCAGGCGCAGTTTACAGGAAATCAAAGACGGCGGAAAAGAAAAGAAACGCTTCTGTCCTAGAGCTCGAAGCGAAAACCCCTGAACCCAGAACCAGGTTTTCTCATTAACTTTAGTCTGGCACGCAGCCTCAGTTTGCAGAGTCAGAGATGCAAACCATGTATTATATTATTGCGCTCTCCATAGCTACACAGTCCTGGACGGCTGCATTGCCCATTGTTGGTCCACCGGGGCAAGAGCTGTGCCACCCTTTGAGGATCCCCGCTGGCTTTGTAAATAAGCCCCGTCTGGGTTATATATATGCCATTTGGCTATCATTAACATCGAGCAGAAGACCTTTCTGTGCCTCCCCTACTCTCCTCCCCCTCCTCCTCCTACTCTCCTCCCCTGCCTGCCGTGTCGCACCTCTCCCCTCTCCCCGGTCCGCCCCCTCCCCTGCCCGCCCACCAAGGGACGTGATGCATCTTTATGGCCGGGTTGCGGTTATTTGCATGCAGGGCCCGATTATATTTTTCCACACAGTCGTTTTGGAGTGAGTTAATTTTCGTCTTTGTCCACGTTAGCATAAAGATGACAGAACAGCAATAACTAATGGTATAATAAAAAACGGGAGAAACTAAACGCTAGACGGCAGAACAAAAAGCAGGCGCAGTTTACAGGAAATCAAAGACGGCGGAAAAGAAAAGAAGCGCTTCTGTCCTAGAGCTCGAAGCGAAAACCCCTGAACCCAGAACCAGGTTTTCTCATTAACTTTAGTCTGGCACGCAGCCTCAGTTTGCAGAGTCATAGATGCAAACCATGTATTATATTATTGCGCTCTCCATAGCTACACAGTCCTGGACGGCTGCATTGCCCATTGTTGCTCCACCGGGGCAGGAGCTGTGCCACCCTTTGAGGATCCCCGCTGGCTTTGTAAATAAGCCCCGTCTGGGTTATATATATGCCATTTGGCTATCATTAACATCGAGCAGAAGACCTTTCTGTGCCTCCCCTACTCTCCTCCCCCCTCCTCCTCCTACTCTCCTCCCCTGCCTGCCGTGTCGCACCTCTCCCCTCTCCCCGCTCCGCCCCCTCCCCTGCCCGCCCACCAAGGGACGTGATGCATCTTTACGGCCGGGTTGCGGTTATTTGCATGCAGGGCCCGATTATATTTTTCCACACAGTCGTTTTGGAGTGAGTTAATTTTCGTCTTTGTCCACGTTAGCATAAAGATGACAGAACAGCAATAACTAATGGTATAATAAAAAACGGGAGAAACTAAACGCTAGACGGCAGAACAAAAAGCAGGCGCAGTTTACAGGAAATCAAAGACGGCGGAAAAGAAAAGAAGCGCTTCTGTCCTAGAGCTTGAAGCGAAAACCCCTGAACCCAGAACATAATCTTCACAAAATTATTTTACAAACGTTTAAGCTATTGCCATTATAAATTACAATAAATTTTATTTAAGTATTAATTATTTACAAAATTAAAAGCCATTGTTATTTGCAATATCAATACATCTAAGTCACGTAAAGACAACACACATTGCATTACAAATGCTATAGGTGGCACATTTGCGAAAGTTAAAACTATTGACATTGTAACTGACAAAGATATTACTTTTGCTATTTTCAAAACCAACACATAAATAAAAAAAGTGTCCTTTACAATACCAATTGCTCAAACTTTCCTAATGCGAGACCTATTGCATTTCCAATGCTTGTTTTGTTTTAATTCACGGGGTCAAGTCTGTAACCGGATGTGCATGTTCTGTAAATGCATGCTACACGCCACAGCCATATTGGGACTGTTTCCAGGCAGTACGGGCCAGTGGTGCTGGAAAATTTTTCAGAGTGGGGGTGCTGCCATTAATGTTATGTCACTGAAGTCATAAGAATTGTGAAAGATCCAACCGTCATACAAAGAAAAAACAAGTGTAGCAAATGTGCTATAACTATTCAGCCGGAGAATGATAATGGTGTGGTATGAGGGGGGGGGTGCATTTCTGTTGGAGAATTAGTGAGGTAGTGCACTGTCATTTACAAACAGCGAATTTTCCATTGAAATGGGCAATACATTTGCATAAACATGCAGTTTTACTGGTAAAAATATATAGCACAAAACAAATGTGTGGAAAGCTGGTTTTACTTCATATTTATCCAGTGCTTAATTTGAGCCTGTGGTTTCCAGTGCTCAGCACCAGCACATAGTTCACAGGACTGGGGCTACGGACTGCTGATCCCGCAGCTGGTTGTCTCGATATACATAGTTCAACTTCAAAATGAAATGAACAAGATACTTTGCTGAGTGGCTGTCTTCAATGTGTTCACAGGTGGGCCTACTCCTGCCCAGGCAGGCATGATTGTGTGTCATCACGTTAGTGCTAATGTCATCATGTAGCCCCATCTCTTTGAAACCACCTCCGTCTCTCCACCAACTACACATCCTTCAGAGGGCAGAAGTTAAAAACAGCACTGTTCTGATCACCTGATAATGGTGTCTAAGGCTGTCATAGCGCGGTGATACCCTGGTTGGGGTGATTCATGCGCTCTATAAATTACATAAATAAATAAATAAATCACGTCTGCCACAATTCCAAGAAGTTGTCTTCAATCAATGATATTCATTCCTGTTCCCTTAGTCTGCGGTACCCTACCCCTGCCTGAGCCCAGCCTCCCATTGGATAATTGTATCTGGGGGCTGGCTAGAGTCCAAGTTGGGGCAAGGCAGGCTGGGAGAGGACAGGTCGAACTTGGCTGTGATGAGCAATAAATGATGTGCGGACGTGGACTCGTTGACTAGCCAGCCCAGCAAAGCCTGAGTTGCTACATACAATGCACAACATGATCAAGGCGACCACAGCCAACTTTAACTTTTGTGCATTGTGCAGTGTCTCCTTTGGAAAAGTGTGTACTATAAGGCAGCGCTCCATTTGGACACTGCCCCTGGGATCCCGCCATGCCCTCGTGGCTCTTGGCTGAGGGATTGGTTGCTGCGAATGGCGAGAAGTACTTCCGGGGCGACACCGACATCACTTTCTTCCGGGCCGGTAACGGGGGGGAGAAAGCAGGGGGCATATTCAGGGCACATTGCCAGCCCCCATCCCCTCTTCCTCACAGCGTCGGCCCCGTGTGCTGTGGACTGCGTGAATCTGGACTTCTTGAACCTCAACGCCGGCGCCGCAGCGGAGGTGTCACACGAGAGGTCGGAAGCAGTCGGGAAGATGACGGCAGGAGTCCAGAAGAGGATGGAAGGGAATCCTGATTGGCAGCAGAGTTTCTCCTTCTCTTTCTCGTTTTTTCTCGTTATTGATATTACCTTGCAGGGCACTGAGCATTGGAACGCACCTCAATGGGAATCCGTTGGGAGGCGCCGCCCCGCCCGAGGACTGTGGGCCGCATGGGCTTGAGTATTACTCACCCAGCTAGAATGAAGTGCCAGGCGGAGGCTCCATGCGGGGGCGGGTTTGCGCGGTTTGTTAAGGTTAATCGGTGAGTGTGATGGTTCGGGCCACTTGCAGCGTACCATAGCATGGGTCACGTTTAGCCTAATAGGCGTGGGGGACCATATTGCATTGGGAACTGGTGAGCCCCCCCCCTCCTTTGTTGTTGTAAGGCAAGGAGATTGAGAGATTGCGTTGGGGTGTTGGTTGGGGGCATTTCCGCACTGGAACCAGCACATGCTGGGGCCCGATTGCTTGATGAGTAGGTGCTGGCCCTAGTTGGCGGTACAAAAGGGGGTGGTGAGGGACGGAGCATCCGAATCAATCAAACACTCACACCCAGTCAAAAGATCTGGGTTTAATCCATCACTGTTCTTTAGCCCACTCTGCCACCCCAACTCAGACATGGCTATATACAAATCAGTCTGACCCTGTGCCTCATGGGAACAGTTCAGCCCGAACTGCCACGCCATGTCTTCCCTGGACCGGAAACAAGCTTCCGAGGACCGGTTTCTGGCATTCCAGCCGTCTTCAGCCCGGCTTGCTTGAATCCAGTGGCGAAGTGAGCAAGGGACTCACGTCTGAGCATACCCTGCCACACTTATGGCGGCCAAAAGCGGTACCAAAGGGGGTGGTGATGGACGGAGCATCTGAATCAATCAAACACTCACACCCAGTCAAAAGATCTGGGTTTAATCCATCACCGTTCTTTAGCCCACTCTGCCACCCCAGTTCAGACATGGCTATATGGAAATCAGTCTGACACTGTGCCTCATGGGAACAGTCCAGCCCGAACTGCCACGCCATGTCTTCCCTGGACCGGAAACAAGCTTCCGAGGACCGGTTTCTGGCATTCCAGCCGTCTTCAGCCCGGAATCGAAGTAACGTCCTATGCAGACAATACTCAAATAATCGTATCTCTCGACAATGACAACACAGAGGCGGAACTGAACTTTGAATGCTGCCTATCAAAAGTTATCCAGTGGATGAGGGATAACCATCTTAAAGGTAATACCGATAAACGGAAATCCTTCCCATTGGGAAAAATGTAACTTTCCATTCGGGCATGTGGTGGCCAGAGGAAACTACTCCCCCACCAGATACGGTCAAGGTACCAAAAAATCTAGGGGTACAGTTTGACATTGCGCTTTCCTTTCTCCTGCACGCGTCAGCCACAGCAGGGACCTGCTTTAGCCTAAGAAAATCATTAAAGAAATTCTTTGATCTAATGCCACTTCCGGCCAAGAAATCCGTAGCAATGGCCCTGATTCTCTCACGCTTGGACTACTGCAACAGCCTCCTTGCAGGAGCCAATATAACCACGATAAAAAAAACTGCAAGTGGTCCAAAACGCTGCGGCGCGCCTGGTCCTGAGGCTCCCACGCAGAGCGTCAGCGGCACTTAAAGCTCTGCATTGGCTCCCGATTCATAAAAGAATCCTTTTTAAAATCTTTCTAATCACTTATAGAGCCATGCTCAAATTAGGACATAAGTATCTCTCAGCAAGTTTCTCCCCCTATACCACTACCAGGACTCTTAGGTCCTGAAACCTCCCATCTTCAGACGGATAACAAAAGGAGGAAAAACTGTAGCCGTTCTTAAGTATTACTTGGGAAACTCTATCTTACGATTGTGAATGAATGGGGAGGGAACCCTGACGTAGCGTAAATATTGAAAGGCAGAGAACGATGTTTATGCAAATTGGTGGTAACGACGGCTGGCATCAAGAACTAGGCAGTTTGAGATGGGTGTAGAGTGTAGACAGAGGGAGTTGTTTGTAAAGGTTCGAAGGGCAGACAATGTGGCCTTAGGCTAGATCGGTCGTCAGCAAAGCTGATGAGCCGGATTCGAATTTCGGCTGGAACGCTCAACATTGTGCGATTCTGTGCAAATCACTTAATTCCCCAATTTTGGTGTGTTCTTCTGTAACGCACTGGAGCTCGTGCGAGGTGCTCTGATACCCACATGATTGGTGGTAGTATTGTGACGGTGTGGCTAGTGAAGAAATCTGATTTGTCACATTGTTGAGATTGTAGAGGACCCCGGGTTGGGTTTCAAGTTTCAGCAGGGTCGCGCAACATCTTGCGATTCTGGGCAACTCACTTACCCCTAGATGCATCATTGTAACATTTTGCGATTTCTTAATTGCGAAAATTAAGGAATCGCAATTAAGAAATCGCAAAATGCTGTGCATCAAAAAATCGCAAATTATTTTGTGATTCGGTAATTTTCCTTAATTGCGATTCACAATTTGCGAATCGCAATTAAGGAAAACCCTTCACATTGATTCCTATGGGCCAAAAGGCCCATAGGAATCAATTGGAAGGCATTCACATTTTGCGAATTTCAATTTGCGATTCGCAAAATGTGAATGCAATTTCAAGGGTGCAGGGGGGGTTCAAAGAACCCCTCCCTGCACCCCTGAAATTGAACTGTAAGTGCAATTTACACACACACATGACACAAGGACATGTGTGTGTGTAAATTAAAACTTTCAAATGTTCAACTAGTGCATGTTTGAAAGTTTTCTGTAAATTAGCATGAAGTTCAACTTCATGCTAATTTACCCCTTCAAAATTGCGAATTCGCAATCCAAAATTAATCATGCATTGCATTTAAGAAATCGCAATAAAATTGCGATTTCTTAAATTGCGAAAAAAGCAAAATGCTTCATGCATCCCAAAAACGGGATTTGCATTCGCAAACGGCCGAATTTTGCGATTCGCACCGTTTGCGAATGCAAAATCCCTTGATGCATCTAGGCACCTATTGCTGCATTGTGTGTGTTCTTCAGTAACGCAATGGGTGCTCATGTAGAGTGCCCTGATTCCCCCATTTTTAATCGGGTTGGGTTGCCAGATTTCGTTGACGTTGCTAGTGAGGACATCGCAATTGGCGCACCAATGAAATGGGGGAGAACCCCGTTTTGGGGTCGAGTACGGCAGGGACGCTCAGCATGTTGGGACTGGGGCAAAGCATTTGAGGTGGCATCACCAGCATCGGGATGGCATCTATAAAACGAGGGGGAGGAAAGGTCAGTAGGGGCACATATGTTTGCAGCAGGAGATGAGTACGCCTAAGTAGTAAGGGCTTCAGGAACTTCATGTGGGGGAGAACAGAGGAGACAGTGAACACAGCCCAGGCAGTGTTGAATGGGGGATAATATCCTAGATGTACACTTCAGGGGGCTTACAATAAACTGCCCATGTTCCTCCCTGGGTCCCCTGCCCCTCTGCTGCATTACTCCCTCCAGTGGAGAGTGTTCATGGGCTAGGGGTGGTACTGCTTACTTTACACAGGCATGCTTGCTGGCATGGAACATTCTCTGTCCCTTTCTTTCAGAAGTCAGAGGCGCCCTTATCACAGGGTCCACCATGCATTCCAGTGTTGGCAGCGTACAGACAGGTAACATCATTGCATTAAAATGGTGCTTACTAGGCAGCATGTTCAGGTTACAGGATTTCTTTAATGTCACCTTCAGAATGCCAGTCGGTCGTGTACCTTTAATTGGATAGTTGGGTGAGGTAGAGTGTCCTGCGATGCCACTCATCTAGTCATCAGTTAATTCTGTTGTGATTAGCCACACCTCTTCTTTGTTCATTATTTTCAGGGCTTAACCCAGTTTACTAAAGGATCAGGCCTGTTAGGGATTTATGGCTTGATGTAGTTTCCCATGGCTGGGCCAGAAATCCTCCCTTTAGTGTAAAAGTGCACGCAATGCACTCTTACGTAGCCCGTCATTTGTTTGGTTTGAGTCTCTTGTTCAGCCAATAAGATAGATTAGCTGCTGCTAGCCAGGTCTAGGGCACAAATAGGGCGCACCCGGGTAGATGGCGCCTTCCCATTCTTTGCGTAGGGTGGATGCGCTCCACCCGGCCAAGAGGGTGGGAGGCACAGGAATAGGCTGAACGTTCTTGTCCGGGTATAGGTGTTGGGCACTGGGACACTTTCAGCTGCACTATCAGTTTTGCTGTTCTTCTGAGTAGCAATGTCGGCCGGGGAAGAGGCTTAGCCGATTCCAGATGCGCGCATAACATAAGCGGGAATTAAGGGGCCATCAGGCCTCCATTCAAGCAGCGGCTCAGATGGCTAGGTTGTCAAGATCTCTTCGGTGGATGGGAGTCCGGCCCTATCCCAGTTGGTAGGGGCCTTGCGCTGTGAGCGCACTCAGAAGTCATGACCGAAAGTGCTTAGGCCTTCCAGGGCCATTAAAAGTGTCAGTGGGGGAGGAAAGCCCCCCTTGTCCCACTGGAGGCCCACTTGGGGCAGCATGCAATTATGGGGATCATAAAGGGGTCTTGTATCTTACGTGAGAGCCCAACAGAGAGTGGTCACTTCCTTCGCCAAGCTAGGGGAGGTTCTAAGCTGAGCCTACTAGGAAGGGGACAGTAGTGGAGCGCGACTCGGCATGAAAGGGGATGAAGTAGGCTGGTTGACGCTCATGGGGGCATACATGCCCATCCGTCATCAGGTGCAGACTTGTGCATAGTTTGTACATAGCACATTTTGGTGTACCTACCGCAGCGGGGATCGAGGTAGTTGGTCACTCTAATCAGAATTGAGGCTGCGACATGCGCAGTAAGCCGGATATTTCACCGGGCGAGATTGAGGTATTATGTCTGCCAAAGCAGTGTAGGTGCTGGGTCACTTGCCCAAGCGTTGGGCCTGTATCGCTCGTTGGCTGCAGCGGCGTGAGTTCAAGCTGGGGGCTGTGAGAATGTCTCCCTCGGATGAGTGACATTGGTGATCTTCAGATCCCACACATTAGCAGCTGGTGGAAGACGTCATGTGCCATGGGGGACTGCAGTTCCCTGACTTGGTTTATCCTACATTTAAGAGGTAATGATATGTTTGGACTGGGTCACCGTGCCGCGAGGGAAGCTCTGTCTGGGTTTGCCCAAATTGGGATAGGAAGTTTCCAAGACAGTGTGGTCTCATAGTGCCAGGGTGAAATTGGGGGCCAGGACTAATGTCAAATGCCCCTTTAATGTTTCGGCCAAGTGCCTGGAAGGCCCGAATGACCTAGCGGTGCCCGGGGCAGGGGCCTGCTTGGTAATGCGCCCACAAATCGGGAATGGGAATCGTATGGTTCAATGCAATGGTGGGCACATGTCGACCTGGGACCCAGACTGATGGATCCGGGCATTTGAATTTGACATGGCCCTGAGCCTGTGGATTGTTGGAATTTGTTTGTTCAGGAGTGGTCTGGTGGTGGGGCGGTCGAAGGGTGGTGGGCCCTGGTCACCCCTGTGGTGGTAATGAGAACACATAAGTTGCCTTGCATTGTTAAGAGGAGTCCTCCTGCACACTCCCTAGGCCAGCACTGAGGGGAGAGACGGTAAGTTTATCCCAGAGAGAATGGAGACACCAGCTGGGGGCAAGGGCACCAGTTACAATCTAGGGCACGGGGCATCAGCCCCTGGTTATTTCCTACGAGCCCCGATGGGCAGCCTAGTGGTGGAGGGGTGGGCCCCTCAGGTGGCGGACAAGGACCAGATGGCAGGGGCTCACCTCTCAAGGATTCAGGTGGGTTGCGCCTTGCGTGGTTCTCAGTTGGGGGGCGCGAGCCAGAAGGCCCCATAGTGCTGGAGCGAATGAGAACATTCTTTGTCGATAAACTAAGTTCTGTCATTTCTACTGATAAATTATGAAGTTATGATCAACATAAATGAAAATATCGTTTAGTGATCAAAGTTGATAAATCTATGTTGTATGAAATTTGAAGTTTATTGGTGATATATTGCCATGCTTATATGTGATGGTTTATAATAAACATGGCCTATTTTTACCCACAGCTCTGGTCGTCAAGTCTTGATTTGTGGGTTATTATGGGGGCGGGCCCAAAACAACCTGGGGGGTCCGGGTCCTAGTACCCTGGGCTGCCTCCCTGCACGCCAATTGCTGAGCATGCATGAGTCCATTAGGATGCACCAGCCAGACACACTTGCATTGGCAGCATTGGGGCTGGGGACAATGCTTGTGCTGTAGCGGGCGGGCAGAACACGCTGAGCAGTGGATTCCGATGGCATGCCCTCCTGCCTAGACTGATTGAATAACAGGCAGCACCAGCTTATGGTGGCATGAGCTGCTGAGATAAGTGTAGCTCTGGAGCAGACTCCTGTTGCCCAAATAAACGAATCGGTCCACACCTATATGTTCCTTCAGCCCCATGTGTGCTCTTGGCTTCTTCCCCAAGCCATGTGACATCTGAAACTAGCAGGCAGTTTCTTTCATCCTGGCTTACCCTGGTGAGTGGAGGAGCCTTCACCACACGTTGGCACTTTGTTAACTTTTCTTTTTTAAATAATCAGTGCAGAGAGTTTATGATCTGAAAAGGCTAATTGTGAGCTTCCCCACGTAGATCAGTGCAGGGACTGCCTGCCTTTCAAATATTGGTGGTCTGCTCAGCACACTTTGAAATCCTGGCCAGGCTGCCTCAGAATTACGTCCATCAGAAAGTTGGCAAAAGGTGACATATTGGGTAATGTCCATTTTGTGTGGGCACATTTTATGCACTTAGAAAAGTTTGCAAAGATTTGTATGCTTCCCTGTATATTTTGCAAAACCTGCCAAAAGTAACTTTTGTTTGTGTATGTGCTGAATTGGGAGTTTCTGCACATCCAGTGCCTGCGCCGTGTGCTAGATGGCACACTATTAGTGTTACTGCTGTGGTGTTTACAGGTCCCTGAGAAAGGCAAATTACGTGCCTTGATATTTTTGTGCAGTTTTTCACGGTAACATAAGCTCTGAACTGTAATTACAAACTATTTGATGCAGTCAATCTGTGTGTGTGGGTGTGTGCGTTTCAGAAGCCCCTTAAAAGTGCTTGTGCAAAACCCAGTGGTGCAGCCAGTGCGTCATGGTCTCGAAGTGCAAGGAAGGAAATAGACCTCTTGGACGCTGTTTGAGCTGTGAAAAACAGCAAGAATCAGGGTAGAGTGTGCCCCACGTGCCTCTCAGCCCTGGTGCCTCTGCACCTGCTGCACCAATGGAAGCTCCGCCCCTCCCCACTGGACGATATTTCAAACACATGAAACTGCTCTTCTTGTCCAAGGAAACTTTAGGGCCTCTCTTTCTGCTGGCAATATCAGCAAAACAGGGATTTCTGTCTTTATGAAACTGTCAGTCCTGAAGAGGTCTGGGGTTGGTAAAGTGCCAGCAGCAGCTTCCAGGAGCGCAGTCAGCACAAAGGAATATTGTGGGGCTGGGTCAAGAACTTTCTAGGTGTGTTATTTGGACACAGGCGTCTCTTTTAGGCTACAGATGACATTAAGTTCAAATAGCATTTGCATTGACCGACCAGTGCTAAAACATTGCACTGATCAATATGTGGCAGACGCTTTTGTTGTCTGTTCACAGGACTGTCGATAACGATAAACAAGCATTGGAAATGCAATAGGCCTCGCATTTGTTTGATTTTGAGCTTTTGGCATTGTAAATGGCAATGTTTTGCACCCATATGTAATGGAGTGTGTGTATGTGGTGTGTAGTGGAATATTTTGAGTTGGATTATAATTGCTATTTGTGGAGCACCCAGAAGCATCAGGAAGGAGATTGTGGAGGTGAAGAGCAGCACGAGGCACAAGGAGGGAGAGTGAGGAGAAGAGAAGCGTGAAGCACAAGGAACGAGAGTGAGGAGGAGAGCAGCATGAGGCACAAGGATGGAGAGTGAGGAGAAGAGAAGCGTGAAGCACAAGGAAAGAGAGTGAGGAGAGTGAGGAGGAGAGCAGCATGAGCCACAGGAATGAGAAGAGCAGCGTGAGACACAAGGACGGAGAGTGAGAAGAGCAGCATGAGGCAAAAAAAAGGAGAGTGAGGAGAAGAGAAGCGTGAGGTACAAGGACGGAGAGGAAGGAGGAGAGCAGCGTGAGGCACAAGGAGGGAGAGGAAGGAGGAGAATAGCGTGAGGCACCAAAATGGGGGGGAAGGAGGAGAATAGCGTGAGAAGAAGGATGGAGACTGAGAAGAGCAGCATGAGGCACAAGGACGGAGAGTGAGAGCAGCGTGAGGCATAAGGACATAGTGAGGAGAAAAGGAGTGAGGCACAAGGATGGAGAGTAAGGAGGAGAATAGCGTGAGGCACAAGGATGGAGAGTTCGAAGAGCAGCATGAGGCTCTAGGACAGAGAGTGAGAAGAGCAGCGTGAGGCACTAGGACAGAGAGTGAGGAGGAGATCAGTGATAGGCATAAGGACATAGTGACTAGAAGAGCAGCACGAGGCACAAGGACGGAGAGTGAGGAGGAGAGCAGAGTGAGGTACAAGGATGGAGAGGAAGGAGGAGAATAGCGTGAGGCACAAGGATAGACAGTAAGGAGGAGAATAGCATGAGGCACAAGGATGGAGAGTGAGAAGAGCAGCAGGAGGCACAAGGACAAAGAGTTAGGAGGAGAGCAGCTTTAGGCAGAAGGAAGGAGAGTGAGGAGAAGAGCAGCATGAGGCACAAGGATGGAGAGTGAGGAGAGTGAGGAGGAGAGCAGCGTGAGGCACAAGGACGGAGAGTGAGGAGGAGAGCAGCATGAGGCACAAGGACGGAGAGTGAGGAGAGTGAGGAGGAGAGCAGCGTGAGGCACAAGGACGGAGAGTGAGGAGGAGAGCAGCATGAGGCACAAGGACGGAGAGTGAGGAGAAGAGCAGCGTAAGGCACAAGGACGGAGAGTGAGGAGAGTGAGGAGGAGAGCAGCATGAGGCACAAGGACGGAGAGTGAGGAGGAGAGCAGCATGAGGCACAAGGACGGAGAGTGAGGAGGAGAGCAGTGTGAGGCACAAGGACGGAGAGTGAGGAGAGTGAGGAGGAGAGCAGCATGAGGCACAAGGACGGAGAGTGAGGAGGAGAGCAGCATGAGGCACAAGGACGGAGAGTGAGGAGGAGAGCAGTGTGAGGCACAAGGACGGAGAGTGAGGAGGAGAGCAGCGTGAGGCACAAGGACGGAGAGTGAGGAGGAGAGCAGCGTGAGGCACAAGGATGGAGAGTGAGAAGAGCAGCATGAGACACAAGGACGGAGAGTGAGGAGGAGAGCAGCGTGAGGAACAAGGATGGAGAAGAAGGAGGAGAATAGTGTGAGGCACCAGGATGGAGAGGAAGGAGGAGAATAGCGTGAGGCAGAAGGATGGAGACTGAGAAGAGCAGCATGAGGCACTAGGACAGAGAGTGAGAGCAGCGTAAGGCATAAGGACATAGTGAGGAGAAGAGCAGTGTGAGGCACAAGGATGGCGAGTAAGGAGGAGAATAGCGTGAGGCACAAGGATGGCGAGTAAGGAGGAGAATAGCATGAGGTAGAAGGATGAAGACTGAGAAGAGCAGCATGAGGCACTAGGACAGAGAGTGAGAGCAGCGTAAGGCATAAGGACATAGTGAGGAGAAGAGCAGTGTGAGGCACAAGGATGGCGAGTAAGGAGGAGAATAGCGTGAGGCCCAAGGATGGAGAGTAAGGAGGAGAATAGCGTGAGGCACAAGGATGGAGAGTGAGAAGAGAAGCATGAGGCTCTAGGACAGAGAGTGAGGAGAACAGTGTGAGGCATAAGGACATAGTGAGGAGAAGAGCAGCGCAAAGTAGAAGGACAGAGAGTGAGGATGATCGCAGCATGAAGCACAAGGAAGGCGAGTGAAGACAAGAGCAGTGTGAGTTACAAAGACGAAGAGTAAGAAAAGCAGCATGAGGCAAAAGGAAAGGAGCGAGAAGAGCAGCATTAGGCATAAGGAAGGAGAGTGAGAAGAGCAGCATGAGGCATAAGGAAGGAGAGTGAGAAGAGCAGCATGAGGCATAAGGAAGGAGAGTGAGAAGAGCAGCATGAGGCATAAGGAAGGAGAGTGAGAAGAGCAGCATGAGGCATAAGGAAGGAGAGTGAGAAGAGCAGCGTGAGGCATAAGGAAGGAGAGTGAGAAGAGCAGCGTGAGGCACTAGGACTGAGAGTGAGGAGGAGAGCAGTGGTAGGCATAAGTGTGGAAAAGCAGTTTTTTACTAGATATTCTCAAGCACTGCTCGGCGTTAGTCGCCTCTGAACCACTCAATAATTTTCAAGTAAAGAGGCGGGCGCTGGAAACTGTAAAGCAGGAGGCAGGTTTTTAATTTCTCCGGAGCAAAGCACGTCAGATCGGACAAGCAGGGTATCGTCTCGAGGTGCTCTAACTGCATCTCTTTGGCCTGGCCTTTTATACAGTGGTTTATTACTTTATTACAAGATAGCACATTCCAGACATTACTTTGAAGCGCAGTAAGACATTTCTGGAATCCCCGCTTCAGGCTCGTTCCCACACGTATTCACAGTAGAGGTCCCCCACCCCAATCTCAGCAGGTGATGACTATCGCGCAGCTGGACATTCCGTCAGTGTCAGAACTGAAGAAACTTCGATTATCTCTAGCAGCACAGGAACAGAGATGCTCAGTCCCGAATCCACCCAGAACAACAACCCAGAGCTCAATAGCAACGAGTCTCCAAATTATTGTTTTTGGGGGGAAGGGGGATATTGGATAAAATAACAAACAGAGAGAGAAGAGAAGAGGCAGTCTTGGTTGGTTCTTTTCTTCTAGTCTGTCCTGCAGACCTTCTTAACGGGAACCCTGAAAAAAATAAGCACATTCATCTGAGACCTCCTACTCTGTTCCTCCTTAACTCTCTCTTTCTCGTCTATATGTTTTTATTTAATTCTCTAGTAATCCACCTATTACTACCACAGACTTGCTTCTCTTCTACTGTCGCATTAGAATCTGTTCTAACCACTCGTAACCCGCTGTAGTATGTTCTCAGTGGAGATATTGTGTGGCCATCGTCGTTCTCTAATGGCTCTCTCTTCCTTCTAGTCGGATAACTCTGCACATGCAAGTAACATTATTTTACACCCCTTCAATACCCCTTTTGACAATTTAACTATTTTCTTATAATTGTTTTACTCACTATTTTGTTTTATCTGACTGGATGTTAACTTCTTCTTCTTTCTTGTTTTTATTTCCTGATGTATTATCCTATTGCTATTTTATCGCTATCAGTGCTTGTCTTTTACAGTGGATTTATCACTTCTTTTCTAGGATATCTTCACCAACGAAATTGCATCGACTTCTATCATGCGCTACTTACAAGTTCATTTCCTAATACAAGGTACGTTTTTAAATGTATTTCTTCTGTAAAGGAATATTCTCTGGCAAGTATTTAATTCGCAGATTATGACTTAGCTCATGTCCTTTGTCTTTATCTCTTCACAGATACATGAACCGGCTACTTGCTGAATGACGTCTGCTGACGAGAAACGAACTCTGTGGACTAATTCTGCACACTGATATCAGCTACTCAACTAACGTTATTAATACTGTCACTTTCTCTGTAAATGGTCTCTTGACTAAACTATGACTGAATTTACTCCGAACTCCAACGACGCTTCTTCTCAGATCAGGATCCTCTGTGAAGTGCACAGCTTCAATCTAGCGCGTGCCTCACCTGGATTCCGACGATGACCTCACTTCATGACTAGACTGCTGACCCGAGCGTGAACCCGGTGGCCATCTTAGAATGCCGAATTCGCATTAGCTCAGACCATGAGCGCCTTGCCGATCTTTCACTTGATCTACCGTGGGTGACAGACGCCACTTGCGCTCTGTGAGTTCTAGGGGTCAGGAACCGAAATGTGTGCAATCGGTTAGATCTCATGGGGTGGTGACACTGATTAATCCCGGCTCCTTTGATGAGAGGCGAGTTCCTAAAGTATGGGGGCAATAAACTGTATCCGCAGGGTTGGGTGATGGCCTGGGATCGGGTTGAACAATCAGGTGCAGGGGAAGGGGTTGTCAAAGGGGCTGCTCGTGTGAAAGAGATGAAGGGGTATGTGGGTCCGGCACGGGAAGTGGCTTCGGGGCATGGTTGCGCCGTGGATGCGTTTATTGTTCAGGCATGTGTGCATGGAGGCTGCCAGTGCACAGGGGATGTTAGCGAGGTCAGGGAGCCGTGCAGGCGATCGAAAAAGTACGAAGTGGCCATGGTGTTTAAAATGGCTGCCGCTTATGCGCTCGTACGGGCCTAGGTTGGGACAAGATGGCGCCGGTAATGTTCACATCGAAATCTAATTTTCCACATAAGGACATAGTGACTGGAAGAGCAGCATGAGGCACAAGGACGGAGAGTGAGGAGGAGAGCAGCGTGAGGCAGAAGGAAGGAGAGTGAGGAGGAGAAGAGTAGTGTGAGGCAGAAGGAAGGAGAGTGAGGAGAAGAGCAGAGTGAGGTATAAGGATGGAGAGTGAGGTGAAGAGCAGCGTGAGGCAAAAGGAAAGGAGTGAGAAGAGCAGCGTGAGGCACCAGGATGGTTCGTGAGGAGAAGAACAGCGTGATGCACCAGGATGGTTAGTGAGGAGAAGAGCAGTGTGAGTCACAAGGACGGAGAGTGAGGAGAACAGTAGTACAGGGCCCGACTAGCCATAGCGGGCACCGGGCATTTCCCCGGTGAGCCGCTAGGGTGTGGGCCGATTTGGGCCCCTGGGGGCCAGTTTTGTTACAGGATCGATCGGCCCTGTAACAAAAACGGGCAAAACGGGCCCTGGCAAACAGCTTGGCCGCTCCCAGGGGTCCGGCTGAGCTCTTTGCCAGGGGCAGTTTTGGTTCCCAGTCCGGCCCTGCTGTAGTGTGGGACGAAAGGACGTAGAATGAGGAGAACAACAGCGTGAGGCACAAGGACGAAGAGTGAGGAAAGAGCAGCGTGAGGCACAAGGACGGAAAGTGAGGAAAGAGCAGCGTGAGGCACGAGGATGGAGAGTGAGGAAAGAGCAGCGTGAGGCACAAGGACGGAGAGTGAGATGAAGAGCAGAGTGAGTCACAAGGACGGAGAGTGAGGACAGAGCAGAGTGAGTCACAAGGATGGAGAGTGAGATGAAGAGCAGAGTGAGTCACAAGGACGGAGAGTGAGGAAAGGGCAGCGTGAGGCACAAGGACGGAGAGTGAGATGAAGAGCAGAGTGAGTCACAAGGACAGAGAGTGAGGAAAGAGCAGAGTGAGTCACAAGGACGGAGAGTGAGGAGAGGAGCAGCTCTGCATGTATAAAACCAGGTGCTGGGCTCTACGCTGAGCCAGCAAAGCCCGTCATGATGTGGGAAATTAGATAACGATATGAACACTACCGGCGCCATCTTGTCCAAACCTAGACCCGTACCAGCGCGTAAACGGCAGCCATTTTAGGCACCATGGCCACTCCATACATTGTCGATCGCCTGCACATCTCCCTGACCTCGCTAACATCCCCCGCGCGCTGACAGCCCCCATGTACACATGCCTGAACCATAAACACACCTACAGCGCGACCCTGCCCCGGAGCCAGTTTCCATGACGGACCCACATACTCTTTCATCCCTTTCACACGAACAGTCCCTTTGATTACCCCTTCCCCTGTACCGGATTGTTCGATCCGATCCCAAGCCATCACCAAGCCCTGCGGATGCAGTTTATTGCCCCCATACTGTAGAATCTCACCTTTCATCAAAGGAGCCGGGATTAATCAATGTCACACCACCCCATGAGATCCAACGGAATGTCCAGCTGTGTGTTAGTCATCACTTGCTGAGATTGGGGTGGGGGCCTCTACTGTGAATAAGTGTGGCAACGGGCCTGAAGCGGGGATTCCGGGGATTTCTTACTGTACTTCAAAGTAATGTTAAGAATGTGTCTTCATGCAATAAAGCAATAAACCACAGTATAAGCAGCCAGGCCACAGAGATGCAGTTAGAGCACCTCAAGACGATACCCTGTTTGTCCGATCTGACGTGCTTTGCTCTGGAGAAATAAAAACCAGTTTCCTGCTTTCCAGTTTCCAGCGCCTGCCTCTTTATTTTGATAATCATCGAGTGGTTTAGTGGTGACTAACGCCAAGCAGTGCTTTAAGGTTGTCTGGAGAAAACTGCTTTTCCACAATTGGCGTCCCAAACGTGGGGCCCATAAGCGACACGTGGATCCAGCGAGAGAGGTCCTGACGACAGAGTGAACGACTGCAACGATCGGGAAGAGCTCCTGCCCGATAGACCCTCGTCTGGCGGCCGATCATCCGACCTTTGCCGGTTCTAAACGGACCTCTCTCAAGTGATCTACGGTCCTGACTGGGAGCCCTCAGGAGTGCTGCGGCAATAACGGAGAACAGAGGACGATCGGGTGCTGGAAGTGGAAGACGAGAAACTGCCCATACGGTCCGGGTAAGGTCGTGCAGCACGACACTTTTTGTTTGATTGATTGATTGAACGATAATACTAGTATTACTTATTGATTGATTTGTTTAGCCTTCGTTGCTACTCGATATATTTATTGGTTCTTTTGAGATATTCTCTGTTTGCAAATAACGTAGAATAGAAATATTCTGTCTAGTCTTTGCAAGTAGTGAAGGATAGGTAGTGCGGACCTTTGTCCACCTTTATTTGAGATCTTCACTTGTCCGATTTACGTCATGCCTATCTTCTCCCCACTGATTGGTAGTTGGTTTAGCCCGGGCCGTTTATTAGAGGTAGATCATCCAGCTCCAATGGAAGGCACCCCTAATGAGGACATGTTTATGAAGTATGGACTAGTCGCTGTAGCTTATAGTAAGTTATGTCATAAAAACACAAAAAAAAATCGAGAAAGTCAGTGGCCACTGATAGGATCTTTTGAACTCGATAAAAATAGAAGCGCTAGAGATAGACCTTCATAAAAATAAAACCACGCCAACCATGCTTGATAGTCTCGGCATGTGGCGCAAAGAAGCAACGCAACGCAGAAAGAGAGACGAAGCAAGGTTCGATAAAGAGCTACGAAAAGCAGCTCATCTAGCAGGTAAACAGCTAGAAGGGGAAATCAAAGAAAGAGAATGAGTAAAAAGAGAACAAGAATCAGAAACCTCGGGCCAATGCCCTGTTAGAACACCCTCAGTGCTTTACCCTGAGCTCCCATCAAAACAAAGAACAGATGATGATTTACTTTTAGGTCCCCCAATCATCTATATGCCCCCTCCTTATCCCCCCACCCATCCTTTAGTACAGCACCTACAACCCCAGAGCATAAATGAAGGTAGTGCCAGGGCCTCGGTATCCACGGCCTCCGCACTGACCGAGCCTCTCGTACTAAATATTGTATCAAAAGATGCCTCAGAAAAATCTGAAACGAAAGAAAAAGAACCAGAAAGAATCCCCCGCTTGAAAAAAGTGAACGAGCGGGCAGCGTTAAGATAGTTAAAACGCTAGTGGACCGAAAAGAAACGGAAGAGTATATATCGGACATATGTAACTCATATGCGACAACCATAAACAACACTTTATTGTACGCTTTTGCTACCATACCCTCACAGCATACGAAGAAAGGTATAGAGATAAGGGACCCGAACGCCTTGCAACTCTGTACAGGAAAATAGATATCGGGATGAGAGTGAGTGTGATGTGACGGAACTTTTCTCGCATACGCTAGAGGTCTTCCGCCACCTCACAGAACAAAAATCAATAACCAAAGGTGCAACCCCTGTAACGATCGAACCCCCGGTAGAAAAGTTAGACACTATGATGCCCATAAAAGAAGCCGCTCCCTACCGGGTCCCCCCACGAGGTCAGGGAACTCATGATGATATCAATCACCAGGGCGCTAAAGGTAGGGTAGTGTACAATTGGGTATACCAACCCTGGGATCGGCAAGAAATCCTGACCTTCCATAAATCCTTGCCGGACTTGCGAAAGAACCCCACTGCCTTTTACACAGAATTAGGTACCGCCTTAGGATCAAAAATCATGACCCTAACTGACATAGACTTGTTCTTTGGGCTATGTCTGACAGCTGACGTGTGGAAGCAAATCCGGAAAGTCGACCACCTTGAGCTGTTCGGACATACCTGGGGACAACTCGATGTCATAGACAAATGACGAGATCCTGGACAGAAACCCCTGAAAGCTATATTGGAACTCCCAGATAAAATCGTGCAGAAAATAAAGACTCTAATCCCCGAGAAAAAGGTAGACTGGTCAATAGTAACAGCTTGCCGCCAGAAACCCCAAGAAGATGTCTCCGAATATTTCTCTCGGTTCGAAGCGGTGTTCTCCGATTACAGCGGTCAGGACATGACTACTGCAACCGGACATCACTTATTCGTGCAGAATTACGTTAAGGGTCTGTTGCAGGAAGGTTCGCAGAAACTGCAGACTAGCAAGAGTAGTTGGGCGGTCACAAAGCCCGCGGCCATCCTTCAGATGGCCCAGTACTATGAACACCAGAAGAATGAAAATGCTAGAGCCTCAGAGAAGAAAAATAAAGACTTAAAGGAGCGAGTCATGATAGCTCAGTTGCAAGGAGTACATTTTGGGAAGGAACCCTACAAAGGAAACTACAAGCAAAATGTCCCTAGAAATCCACCTCCTAGAAATAATGCATCCGCACCCTACACTGGACGTAGAGATTTAAGCGAGAACCAATGTGCATTCTACAAAGAGCACTGACATTGGAAGTAGCAATGCCCGGTCCTGCTAGAAATAAACAGAAACAAAGAGACTAGAGACTTAACGAACGGACCAGTCAGTCAGTCAAACAAGCTTTATTGGACATAGTCATAAAAGCAATACATATGTAAATTTGTTATATAAAAATAGAGTTAAAATTTATACAAAAGTTTAAAACAAGGAATTCATTATAGTAATATTTAAAAATAATCAGGTTAAGATACATCAAGTATTCAGGTATAAAGTGCATTTTCAAAGACCTACCCCTTTACATTTTTGTTTCCAATAATCCAGGCCCATCCTAAATATTTCGCCACAGCTATAGATATTACAGGGCTTGGGTTTGTACAGATGATTCTAGTAGCCACAATTCCACTCCGAGTGCCTAATAACTTAGCCATGGGTCGCAGCCAGACTCTGCGCGGGGCAGAGTATGCCGGACACACAAAGAGTAAGTGGCTAACTGTTTCTTTGGAATCTAGGCAAGATGGATATGAGCTACTTCCACCATTAGACCATCTGGATGTGAAAGATCTGACAGGTATACTACCAATTCTCAATTGAAAGTAAAGTTTTCTATCCAGTGGCTTCGTTATGTCGTCCCAGAATGTCTCGAAATGAGTTTCATCCTTAAACTCCATAAACACGCCTGTTAGTGAGAGTGGGGGAATGGTCCTAAAGAATTTCGAAGATATCATCTCCCAGTACAAGCCCTTGATGACCTTTTATGAGGGAAACACAGCATTGGTTGGGTCTTCCCATGTCTCCGCCAGACCCAGCTCTCTGAGAACCGCTCTAATTCCAGAGAGCCATTTTATCCAGTGAAAGACATCACTTTTAATAATGTCCAGGAGTCCCATGGCGAATATTTTCAACTCCGGCGTTACCCATATTCATCTCCAGTACAATACAGGACGGAGATTTGCAATAATCTCAATCGGTTTCATGCCTAGGTCCTTTAAGACCGGGCCCATGGGGGTACTGTGTGGGAGCATAACATGGTTTCGTAGGAACCTGTTTTCAGAGGCCGTTAGCTTACTTAGGTTCCCGTGTCCCCACATCTCAACCCCATAAAGTGCTGCACTCACGGCCTTTGCATTATAGACCATAACTGCAGGTGCCATCGGTTTTTTCAGTGATGGCGCATGTTCGCGGGTCAGTGCCCCTGCGATTTGCCTATGCTTAAGAGTGGCCAGGTCAACCTGTTCGTTCCATCGTAGGTCGTGCTGGATGGTAACGCCTAGATATGAAAACGATTTTACTTGCCCCAGGGGTAAGTTATTCATCAGCACTTTTCCTCTGAATAACTTGTGTTGGTTAAAAGACATAAATTTGGATTTTGAGACGTTAATTTCCAGGCCATGGTCAGTGCAGTATGTTTCGAAGATCCCAATTACTTTTTGCAGACCACTTTGGGGTCTTAGAAATAATAAGACAGTCGTCGGCAAACATTAAGATTAGTATTTTGGCGCCTGCTAAAATTGGAGCATCAACATTTGCCTCTATCAGGGTCTTTGCGACGTTGTTAATGTAGAGGGAGAAGAGGGTAGGCGCTAACACGCAGCCTTGGCGCACTCCTCTCTCTACCGGGAACTGATTAGTAACATGCCCTGGGGAGCCCCATCTTATCTGTGCGTAATTATGCTCATGTAATTTAATGATCAAGGAAAGAAGAGTGGGGGGCATGCCCATGTCATTCAAGACAAACCAGAGGTTGGACCGTGGTACAAGATCGAAGGCTGCCCTCAGGTCAATGAAGGCAGCATACAAGCTACCTCCCCCAAGTTGAACGACCTTCCAATAGAGCATTGCGAAATGTAAGACTTGATCGACTGTACTTATGCAGGCTCTAAATCCTGCTTGGAGGTGGGACAGGATATTCATCTCCCGCTCCCATTCTTGGACCTTGTTTAATACCAGTCTACCATAGATCTTCTGGATGGTATCAATTAGACTGATCGGGCGATAATTGCCTGGGAGCGATTTATCGCCCTTTTTGAAGACGGGGATTATTTCTGCCCCATTCCTAGATTCGGGTATTGGGGAACCGCTGGCTAACATATTTGCCAGTAGTAGTATGTACTTCCCCCAGAGTTCTCTATTATTTAGGAAGATGTCAGCTAGGACACCATCTATACCTGGCGCCCTTCCGGGTGTGATAGAATCTAATGCGTGTTGGATGTACATGATAGTAAACGCATCTTCCGTACAGGGGGTACATACAATCCCTTCTCTCTGTTCTACGGGTAGTTCCGGCCCTTTAGCGTATTGGGGCCTAAAATGAGTTACCCAATCATCCTGGGCTACCCAATTTGGGGGTTTTTCGGGGCGTCCTTCACAGCCCCATTTCAATAGGTCCCAGAATTGCTTACAATATTTGCAAGAACTTGCCTCCTTAAGCTCCTCCCATCTTTTTACATCCCAGGCGCGCTTAGATTTTTGGATGATAGTTTTGTACGCGCTCCTGGCAGTGCGAACACTAGCACTGGGTCCATTTTTAATGGCTTGACCTAATTCCAGTCGTGCCTTTTTGCATTCTTTTTTATACCATCTCGGAGATTTATCGGTCATGTTTTTGTTCGGGTTATTTGGTTTAACAAATAAACCTTTTATTTGCAAAAAAAAGGGTTTCATGGACCTTGCTTGCGCTTTCTCTCTCTGGGGTAAAAGGTTCGGCATTGGACAGGCGCTCAGTTCCATAGTGGCTTTCTGTAGATTCTTTAAAATAAAGTCAATGTTTGACTGGTTTTGGGCAACTTTGGCCCACTTCAGGTGGCGCATGTCATTAGCCAATACAACGGGTTGAGAACTTCCGTTACTTGGGTCCTCTGTTGTCACTGGGGCTTCCCAGTAGGAAAAGATCATGCATAGGGGGTTGTGGGCACTCTCAAGGCGGTCAACAACCATCATATCCACCAAGTGGTGCCATACCTCAAGGTGGACTAGTATATAGTCGATTCTACTTTCTCGGTTGCCGCTCTTGAATGTGACAGCACCCATCTGGTCTTTCGGGGTCCTACCATTGGCTGCCCTTAGTCCTTGGTTCAGACACATTGAGTTAATTTGGATCACCAGGTCGGTCCATCTTTTCACTAGGTCCAGTTCTAATTTAGGGACCCCCCACTGGCTATCTTGATCGTCTACAAAATAAGAATCGCCACCAGATAATGGTTCAAAGTTTACATTAAAATCTCCAGCAATAATCAGCCGTTAGTGTTGAGAAAATTTTTCAATGAGGCCTTCGAGGGCAGCAAGGGTATCAAACTTTCGCCCCCCTGTGATCCTGGCATACACATTATAAATGTATAAAGGTTTGGCTCGGTTAAGTACAAGGTAGAGAATCTGTATATCCTTATGATTAGAGGTGAGCTCCTTTACGATGATCTCAGAATCTTGTTGGACCCAAATAGTTAGTCCCCCCGAGGGTCGACCCTTGTCGCCTTTTACAGCGGCAACACTAAAATTTAAAAACCCTGGGAGATACTGTGGGTCAAAGAGCCACGTTTCTTGGAATATACAGATAGTGAACTGACTGACAAACAAAGCCCATTCTGGACTTTGCACCTTAGTACTCAGCGCTGCGATATTCCAAGACATAATCGAGCCAAATGTATAAAAATCTGTCAATAAGCTTGCATCAGGGTTCAGGTTATACACCCCTGTGTCTGATAAAACGCGAGATTTTCTCGTGTGGGTGTCCTGGAGTACAGATACATCAGGGTTCCGGTTTGATGGGCTATCCTCCCCAATATGCACTCCTTTTTCTAGTAAAGCACAAGGTGTTCCTGTATGGGTTCCCTGTGGTGCAGTTAGGATGGATAATGATGCATCATCACAGTATTTGTCGTTAATATCATCTGGGGTTAGTCAATCGTTTGATTCCAGGGATGACCCACCCACTCCTACCCCCTGTGATTGAGTTCCCATTTCTTTTAGCCACTGTTGGGGGGGTGAAGATCTAATTTGAATGGTTGAATGATCGGGGGAGCAGGACCTGAACTCCAGCATTATTTGATTTTGTGAAATGTTTACATTTTTAAATGTGAGTTCTATGCAGTCAGCACCGTGTCCTGGGTGCGAAAGCCTAGAGGCCCTAAGGATGTCTTCCCTTATCACTGATCGGCATCCCCTGGTATGCCTAATCCAATGGATAGCCTTGTTTGTCAGTGAATCTTTAGTTTCCAGGTTTTTACCTACGCTTTTTTTTGGGACGTTCACCATATATACTTTGGATAAATCAGGAGGTATAGGTCGAGGCAGGGAAGGACATCTGCCGTGGTAAATTTTGGGGTGTACCTAGTGGTATTGGGGGTATTGATAGGCCTATCAATGAGCTTTGCATGCCCATTATTTTTAGCTCTGTCAGGATATTTAGATTTAGATATTGTCACAGGCAGGGGCTTTGCTAACACCTCTGTAACTTTACCTTGTTTGCTGAGCAAGATGTGTGCTTTGGTCTGGGTACTACCCCTAGGTTGCTTCAATACTGGACACTGAGCTAATGCCTTTTGCTTCTCCACAGTACCAGTGCTCAACTGCTTTATAACAGGATTACAAGTGGGGCAAGTGTTCGCATTAGTGATTACCTTGTGGACTTTAGAAGTTAAAATGTCAACTTTGTCTTGCATGCAATGTATAAAGCTACATAGACGGTTCACTAGGCTACTTTTTTCTAGCTAATGTGTGTGGCTGATTCAAGAACCACAACTCGTTTTAATCATTTGTACAATTTGTGCTTTTAAAAAACAAGATCGATTTCTAAATTACTGTGTGGGTGATTTGCTGACATTAAATTGTTTATTGCACCTTGCACTTTGCCTAATTTGCACTTCCCTGGTCTGTCCCCGTTCCGTCACGGCTATCTGTGCCGCTTGAAAGGAGGGACGCGACTCCTCCCCCTGCAGACTACAAAAGCGCCAGAATTCACCAGCCTCGCTGGTGAGAGCAGCGTGAGACAGGCGCTGGTGGCGAGCATTGTTTAAAGGAGGTTTCTAGCTAATGTGTGTGGCTGATTCAAGAACCACAACTCGTTTTAATCATTTGTACAATTTGTGCTTTTAAAAACCAAGATCGATTTTTAAATTACTGTGTGGGAGATTTGCTGACATTAAATTGTTTATTGCACCTTACACTTTGCCTATTTTGCACTTCCCGGGTCGGTCCCCGTTCCGTCACGGCTACCTGTGCCGCTTGAACGGAGTGACGTGACTCCTCCCCCTTGCTGGTTTCACTTCCGGGGCGCATCCTTATATTGAAATGTGTCCACGGCTGCGCAGCGGACGTGCGCAGTGGGCGCGCCGAAGGCGCGCCGAAGGCAAGCCCGTCTGCGCCCGTCCGCGACCGGACCGTGGCCAGGGCCTGCCACGCTGATGGCCTGAGCTCAGACACAGCCAGGAATGTCTGGTCCAGAGAGGAGTTGGTAGCTTTAAACTCAGAGCAGCCTTGCAATGCCTTACTGGATCCTGCAGCTGATCAGAGTTCGCAGGTCTGCTCGCTGTGCGGTTTCCCGCTGAGCTGGGTTACTCTCTCTGGCTCCAGTTCTTCTTACAAATCCATTGACCGGCCTGACTCAAGCTGTTGTAGCCTGAAAATGGGTCTTTTAAATTGCCGGTCCATGCCCAAACACGCCGATGACATCTGGCTATTGCTTGAGGACGGTGAGTGGGATGCGATGTTTCTAACTGAAACATGGCTTAATGAATACACTATGCCTACCGTTGCCCTAGCGGTGCCACTTGGTTTTAAAATGTGTTTCTCTAACAGAGGGGATGGAAAACGAGGCGGGGGTGTGGCCCTTCTCTTTAGAGACTGCTATAAACTCACGTCCTCACAACCCACTACAATTGCAGGGATGGAAGGCTTGTCCTTCTGCCTACAAATTAACCCCCGCCAATCCCTGGCAGGCATGGTTATCTACCGACCTCCAGACTGTGAAGATACGACTCTTTCGGCGCTCATTGACGCCATTGTCCAAAGCTCTATCCTCCATTCTTACTTTACAGCTGTGGGGGATTTTAATGTGCATGCGGAGGCAGCGGCTTGCCCACTAGCTGAGCGGCTTATTTCAACACTGAATGCCGCTAACCTGACACTATGTAGCACAGCTCCCACACACAAAGCAGGCCATATGCTTGACCTAATCTTCTCTAATATCAATGATCTGGCAGTGGCTACACCTCTAGAGTTGACTTGGTCGGATCATGCTTTAATCCCATTCTCGGTCAGGCTACCTGGGTCAGGGCCCCAAACAGGGAGACGCTCCTTTCTGAAGAGGGAGTGGAAAAGCCTGATCCCTGAAAACATAGGCCCCGTCCTGGCTCACAACCCTCCTGTACTCTCATCTGTTGTAAATAAGGATGCAGTGGCTATGTCAAAATGGATAGGCGATATGGTGAATTCTATTGCGCCAGCTAAACGGGCAATGTCCCGTAGAGACTCCCCCTCCGCTCTCTGGTTCTCTGAGGAACTGAGGGCGGAGAAGTCCGCCTGTAAAAAGTTAGAGCGACTTTGGAGGGTGGACTACTGCAGCTTGGCGAAGGGACGTTACAAGGCCGCCATCCGCGCTTTGCACAAATCTATAAAAATCGCAAGGAAACCTTTTTTATCCACCTCCATCCATCAAGCAGAACACTCTAGCAAAGAAGTGTTCAAGATAGTGCAGTCTTTTTTTAAACCCAGATGTATTGAGCTGGATGTGACTCCATCTGACAAACTCTGTGATACTATATCTGAATATTTTGAGAACAAAATTCTGAAAGTATCTGACTCTTTTACTCCTGCAGTAAGCACTGTTAAATCAGATGTAATGGAGTATAGAGCGCCTCAACTAACCTTGGGCCAATTTCAACCAATTACACGAGATGCCGCTATGCAGGAAATTAACAGATGCAAATCAGGATCTCCTGATGATCCCTGCCCACCAAAACTCTGGAGTTTGATGGCGGAATTTGTGGCACCTACTCTCCAGCACATATGGAATGTGTCCATTTCTTCCGGAGTGTTCCCAGAGTGCTGGAAGCACGGAACCATACTCCCGTTGAAAAAAAGCCAAACGGGGCCCCAGAAGATTTGAGTAATCTTCGTCCCATTTCTTTATTGGCAGCGCCGGGTAAAATGCTCGAAAAATTAATCCAGCGGCAACTAAATAAATTCACAAAGGATAGTAACGCTCTGCATGAAACACAATCAGGTTTTAGAGCCGGCTTTAGCACCGAGACCGCCCTGATTGAGGTGGCCGAGTCAGTCAGATGGTCGCTGGATTCAGGAGCATCAGCAATACTGGTGCTCCTGGATCTATTGGCCGCCTTTGATACGGTGGATCACGACAGGCTATTACAACGCCTGGCTGAGATCGGCCTCCAAGCCCAGGCACTGGGCTGGCTCCACTCCTATCTCTCCAACAGATCGCAGAAGGTGGCTCTTGGCACCTTCTCCTCAGATTCTAGGAGATTGAACTGCGGGATCCCACAGGGCTCTGCCCTGAGCCCGCTGCTCTTTAATATTTACTTGGCCCCGCTGTTCACGTTGATTGTCAATTGGGGAGTCACTGCAATTTCCTACGCTGATGACACCCAGCTGGTCTTCCTATTCCCTGAGGTTTCTGAGGCAGCCTTTTCTAACTGTAAGGGCTGCCTTTGAGACGTGGACTGCTGGATGAATACCAACAAGCTGAAACTAAACGCGGGCAAAATGGAGGTGATCTTCTTTGGCACAAGCGTCCACCCCCCGCTGAGTTCTGGTGGCCGGACGAGATGGGTCCCGCACCATCTCCCAGCATAAAGGCAAAAAATTTCGGGGTTACATGGGATAATGGCTTGTCTTTTGCCCCCCAGATACAGAAGGTTGTTGGAGGATGCATAGGTAAACTGAGGAGCCTACGCAGATTTCTCCGACTGCTCCCGGTGAGCTGCCGCAAAACGATTATCCACGCCACAATCACTTCAAGGCTGGATTATGCCAACGGCCTCTATTTAGGCCTCCCGAAGTTTCTGTTGCAAAAGATGCAAATCGTTCAGAATTCAGCGGCCAGATTACTCAGGCAGGTCCCTTTTAGACACCACATTTCTCCTCACTTGCGCATGATACACTGGTTACCTGTGGCAAGTCGCATAAAATTCAAGGCGCTCACCCTGGCCTATAGAGCCCTCTATGGGACCTGCCCAAATTACTTAAAAAAACGACTGCCTAGATATTCTCAGGCCAGACTTTTAAGGTCTAGCTATAAGGTCCATCTCCACGTCCCTCGAGTGAAAAGGGCACGCTTGGGTGGCAGAACTTTTTCCGAAAGTACGGCACTGCTCTGGAACACCTTGCCACAGGAAATCCAGCAAGTACCCTCTCAACCTTGTTTCAGAAGCCTACTGAAAACATGTTTTTTCTCGCAATAAATCTCATCTCTTTGCACTATGACTCTCACTGTTCACGCCAGCGCCGGGACACTTCTTACGGAGGTAGCTGTATGCGCTCTATAAAACTCAGTATTATTATTATTATTATTACAGAGTTCAGAAATGTCATTCCCAGTTCGAGAAATGGGTGTGTACTGGTTAGCTTCCAATCCCTGTCCTTGGTAAGCGTCTGATGGTATTTGCTGGGTCGAAGGAACCCCATTCTCCTTATCAGAACAGTCAATATCTGTAAGAGGTAGATACCTGTTTGAACACAATACAAGTGGATTAAGCGGGCAGGGGGACAAATTTTCTACCTCAGTATCTATTATGGTTACCCCATTGTTTGGGGCATCCCCTATATGCTCATCAATATTGTGATTAGACCTTTTCTTCAAAAACATCCCAGGAACAACAGTCACACCCCGTTTGCCTTTCTTCTGCGTTGAGTCAATCACATCATCCCCATCCATATCTGTCAAAGTATTCTCTAACGGTGGCTTGGATGTGAGAATGAGGCTACAATCTTCAACAAGTTCTTCGATGCGTGACATGACACAATTTTCTACCGCATCTTTGCGTACTTTTGCGACTTTTGTGGCTTTCTTAGATTTTCTCCTTTTTACCCTGGTGTTTGTCACATCTATAACACCCTCCATAGATTTCCTCTTCCCCATTATAATTAATCGTAGAGAAACAGTACCTTAGGTAGTGGAGGAGCGATGGTGATGTATGTGGCGTGGCCCTGCCCTGCCTCCTCCTGTCCCGGACGGCCACAGACGGCCCGCCCTCTGCCGGGCTCTGCCCGGCGCCGCCCGCGCGCGTCCCGCGGGACGGGAGGCGTTCCGCTCTTTGTTGGCGCCTCCGGGCGCTGCGTATGACGTCCCAGGTGCGCCTCTGCCACCGGGGCACCTGGGAAATGTGGTGTTTCGCTGGCCGTTCCCCTCACGGCGGACTGGAACAAAGGTGGTTGCCAGGTGCTGGGTTTGAACAAGCAATGATTATACCGCTCACCAGCTGTCACATAGAAATACTTGTGCTGCCTGTCTTTGCATGGGACATTAACGAACGGACCAAGAAATAGAGGACGCGGGCGAGGGTACACAAACGACCCTAGTGACCAAAGGCCCGGTAGAGTGAACACTTTTGACCGTCCCCGACAGAACCAATACCAACAATCCGACTATGACAACGCTTACGACTTTGCATAGGACTGCCAAGGGCAAGGGAGGGATCCAGTTGAGCTCTATGTTGACCAGCAAGGCCCTTATATCACCGCTAAGGTCCTAGGCACAAAGTCTCCATTTCTGGTAGACATGGGAGCAACATGTAGTGCATTATCCAAACGACTGATTCTAAGGGCACCCTTGTCTGGCTCATACGTAACATCAATAGGTTTTGATGGTACGCCCTCCACTAATCCCTTGTCCAAACCAATCCCTTTTCATCTGGAAAATAATATCACCAACACAACATTCCTTCTCTCCTCCAATACCCCCGATGCCATTATGGGTCTTGACTTGCTGAAACATTTTCGAGCAACTATTAGATGCTCACCCGACGGAGTCCGAGTCACTTTATACGACAATCCCAACCTGCTCAGACCTTGTGTTGTATTGTATTGTATGTTGGATTTATATAGCGCTTATCACCCAGGGGTCTCTAAGCGCTTGCCTTGGGAACCCGTCCTGGCTTTTCCCTGTGAGATAGCCCCTACAGGGCATCCCCAAGGTAAATGCCAGGCATCCCGCCACGGGGGCCGTTCTGGAGATTAAGCAAGCTTAATGCCCAGAGTTGCAGAGTGTGAACCCCTGATTAGGTCAGGCACCGAAGCGAGAATTATCGAGTCCGTGGACATTTGAGCTCAAGACCCTGCCGAGTCGGGAATTGAACCCTGGTCCCAGGTCTGACCTCTGCTTCAGGGTCTGCCTGCTCTAACCAATGAGCCACACTTCTCCACCCTGCCCCTCACGACATATGTACTCCATAACTGACACCGACACGTCCCTGCTCGACACTTTACCTTCATACTTATGGGCAAAGGCCGACTCAGACGTAGGACGGATGATGATAGACCCAGTGCATGTGACTGTACGACAGGACGCGACGGAAAATACTGCAGTAGAAAATATCACCCGAAGGCGAGAAAGCATTGGTAGAAATTATCCAGTCCTTAGTGAATGCAGGAGTGGTAGAGGAAGTAGTCAGCAACATTTGCAACAGCCCTATCTTACCGATTATCAAAAAGCAAGGATAGGGAGATGAGAAAGCGTACCGCTTCATCATCGACCTATGAGAAATTAACAAAATAGTTTTGTCACAGTACCCCGTAGTCTCTGACATCACCACCATTCTAACCCTGATCCCGTCCACTGCCACCACATTCACCGTGATTGACCTAAAAAACGCCTTCTTCTCCATACTCATCCGCTCAGACAACTGCTACCTTTTCGGATTTACCCGCAAATCCTGCTCATATAGATTTTGTAGAGCACCCCAAGGGTACACCGAAAGTCCGAGCATTTATAGCCAGGCACTCAAGAGACAGTTAGATGCAGTTCAGTTACCAGACAGAGTGGTGTTGATACAGTATGTAGATGACATCCATCTAACAGCCGACACCACTCCACTCACAGCCACCATCCGACTCCTACATTTCCTTGCAGAGAATGGTCACAAGGTTTCCCGAAAGAAATTACAGTTTTGCAAACCCCAAGTGACATACTTAGGCCACCTCTTATCTAAGGAAGGGAGGAAACTCACGCTCGACAGAATCCTGATCATTTTGGAAACCCCCATCTCTAAGAACCAGAAGCAAGTCTGCTCTCTGGTAGGCCTCACCTCATTCTGTCGACAGTGGTTGCCAAACTTCAGTCTCATTGTTAAACCCTTACTTTCCCTTCTGGCCAAAGATGCTCCCTTCCCACTCCCTTGGACCCCCGAATGCCAAAATTCCTTCAACGAGTTACGAGATGCCCTTTGTTCAGCACCCGTTCTAGGAACCCCAGACTACTCCAAACCCTTCTCCCTCTACACCCACGAAAGGGAGGGATGTGCATTATCTGTCCTAACACAATCCATTGGCCCCAAACAACGCCCTTGTACTTCTCTGCCACTCTTGACCCCGTAGCCAGAGCTTTATCAGTTGCCTACGAGCTGTAGCAGCTGCCGCTGTCTCAATACGACAGAGTGAGGGAATTGTACTTTTGAACCCCCTTACAGTGTTAGTACCTAAAGCTGTTGACACCCTCTTGAACCAGACCGAGACTCAACACCTGACTAGCGCTCGACTAACTGGGTACGAATTGGCACCACACATTACCTTGAAGCGATGTACCACTCTGAACCCGGATACCTTGTTACCACTACCTGAGAATGACCCCAATGTCACTCCCCTGCATGACTGTGTGACTCTCACTGATGAACAGACTAAGAGTAGGGTAGACCTCCGAGACACTGCCTTCTCAGAACCTGACCGAGAGCTATGGGCAGATGGCTCATGTATCAAACTCCCCAACTGCACCACCTCAGCTGCATATGCCGTTACCACAGCCCGAACTGTTGTTGAAACAGCCCGCATTACCCAACGATCCGCACAGGCGGCAGAACTAATTGCCCCCACACAAGCATGTATTTTAGCAGCAGGGACGACTGTGAACATATATACGGACAGCCAGTATTCCTTCGGGGTGGTTCACCATTTTGGGCTTCTATAGAGAGAAAGGGGATTCCTGACCTCACACGGCACACCGATCTTACACGGAGATCTAGTCTCCGCCCTGACTGAAGCAGTCCTCCTCCCCAAACAACTGGCCGTAATCAAATGCCAGGCACACAAGAAAGTGACGGACATTGTAGGACAGGGAAATGCACTGGCCGACATCACTGCCGGAACCAAAGCCGAGAACAGAAAGACAACATGAATGTACCTGACCAGGTCACAAGCAGAGAAATGGACAGATGCTCGGGAGACTATAAGAGACATCCAATCGACAAGTACACCACATGAACTGACTGTATAGGCACGGGTGGGACTAAAAGACGATGAAGGCTGCTGGAGGACGAAAGACACGGACAAATGGTTGCTGCCCAATGCTTACCTGATCCCCATACTGACCATGGCACACTCACCTGCACACATAGGATCTGCCCCTATGACTGAGCTAATCACCAGAGTATGGTACAAGGACAAAATATCAGACTCAGCGAAGCGCCTAGTTCAGCAGTGCATGATATGCCTATAACACAACCCAGGGAAAGGGACTATAGTTCCTCGGGGAGGGTTTGGAGTCCCCGACCATCCTTTGAAGTCCTCCAAATGGATTATATCCAGCTAGAAAGATGCCATGGTCTAAAGTATGTACTAGTTATTGTGTGTGCATTTAGTAAATGGGTGGAAGCTTACCCCACTCGAGACAACACCACCATCACTACTGCCAAGGTGTTATTGAAAGAGTTCTTCCCACGCTATGGCCTTTGTCGGATTTTGTGGAGTGACAATGGCCCCCACTTCGTAGCCGAAGTTATCCAACTCATACTGAAAGGGTTGGGTGTAAAACAAAAATTTCACGTAGTCTTCCTTCCCCAATCTGCAGGCCTGGTAGAAAGACATAACGCCACACTCAAATTGAAACTAGCAAAGATAGTTGCCACCACAGGACTGAAATGGCCTGATGCCCTCCCACTGGCATTGCTATCAATGCGCTCCACTCCAACCAAACATCAGCTGACCCCGTATGAAGTTGTCTTTGGCCGGCCTATGAATCTATGGACCGCGCCAAGCCAACATCCATCCATGATGTCCCGGACATCCTAATGTCTGATTATTTTCACAATTTGACAAAAACACTAACTGTTATCCACCAACAGGTGCAGCAAGCCATACCAGACTCATCCAGGGGCCCCGGACAGGACATCCAACCTGGTGAATTTGTCCTGATCCGAAAATGTCAGCGAACAGAGAGTCTGGAACCCAGGTGGACGGGCCCCTGGCAAGTCTTGATCACTACCTGAACTGCACTTCGAGTAGAAGGAAAACGAAATTGGCTGCATGCACACCATTGTCGACGGATATCCTCAACCCTGACAACGACCGAAAACGTGGACACCCAAGAAGAGCTCCTGACGAAAGACCCACCAATCCAGATCCCAATGTGCCATCCAGAAAAGGGTACAACTTCCGACGAAAGGAGAGTGCTTCGGCCAAGCAGACCACTAACTAAGTCAAAAATCTCAGAGTGGTAGCTAACACTACAAAGGCTACCAGGAGAGACGCTAGACGAAGTATGTGGTCCTGCCCGTCACCGAGCCTCTTGAAGGTGATGGAAGATCCCGGACTTCCGAAGACCCACCGTAAAGACCCCAAGAGTGCCAAGCAGCATAGCACAAAAACAATTGCACTCTTCATTGCCTCCCTCATCTGCCTCTTGCTCATGGTCACAGTCTGGATCGTGGAAGAAAGTGCTCCTGCTCACAAGACAGTAATACCCACTGTGCAGCCCACCACCAAGAAAGAACATTATCTCATTTCGCTTTCACCCCAACTCCAAGAACGGCGCAAAGAGTTTTGGAACAATTCATTTGTACAATTGCTGCACCAACATAACCTTGCCGCCAATGCCACAAATTTCTGGATCTGTGGGCTGCTACCACATGCAACTGAACATTCCATCCACTTCATCCCTTCATCCCTTCCCTACAAGGGAGCTACAAAGGCAATGCAACATCCGATGAAACAGTTGCACAGTTCCACGATGAGTTCTGGCTGAACAAAACAGGAAAAACTTCTGCTCCCTTTTGCCCTCTGACTTCCAACACCACTTTTCAAATGAACATCCCGGATAAAGAAAGATTCGAAATGCAGGTGTTCAACAATCTATCCAGACCCACCTTCTCCTACCTTCGGAAACGGACTGCCGCAACTCTGACTGTGGCCCTATCTGTGGTGAACGTCTCAGGCCTTGTCTGCATTGAAGGTCATGGGACGAAAATCGTGGCCCACAGCTCCCGCCGCATCACAAGGACTCTGAACACTGCTGATCCTGCATCTTTCGTTGCCTCTCCGGACATGTACTTTGTCTGCGGTACAAAAGTCTACACCTGGCTCCCAAAGGGCTGGGGGGGCACCTGTTATATTGCCTTTGTCCTCCCTCCAACATATGTGGCACCAGCAAATCACCACAGGCAGAAGCGAGCAAAAGACATAGAACAAGCAGACTCCACCTCATCACAGTTTCTTGATGCAGCAAAAGGACTCATTCCTCTCTGGGGTCCGATGGCAAAAAGTCGAGCCATCCGTCATCTGACCCAAGCAGTCGAAACAGCATTGAATATCACGGCTGGCATCCTCACGAACAATACAGCAGAGCTACAGGCGGTCCCCCTGGTGGCTCTACAGAACCGTCTTGTCTTAGACGTGGTACTAGCGGATCGTGGAGGAGCATGCCGTATCATAGGATCTAGCTGCTGCACCTTCGTACCGAATAACTCACCATCAGTTTTCAAAGCAATTGAACACCTCCACAGACTTTCATCAGAGGTCCATCAGGAACAAGAAGGCTGGTCGCTTTGGAGCTGGTTCTAGAGCACTTTGAAAGACTGGGATTGGAAGTTATTGATGATAGTATTGATACCAGTTTTCATAATATGTGGTTGTTGCCTGGGGATACAATGCATACCGCCTCTGTGCTCTATTTTGTCGAACTCTATTTTCCCTAAGACTTTGGACCCTAAAACCAAATATATGAAAGCTTATATGGCCTAGAAGTACGAAATATAATTAGTAATGATTCAGACTGACAAGCTGGCTAGGATATGTTCAAAGGGAAGACTGTGGTAAATTAGATAACGATATGAACACTACCGGCGCCATCTTGTCCAAACCTAGACCCCTACCAGCGCATAAAAGGCAGCCATTTTAGGCACCATGGCCACTTCATACATTGTCGATCGCCTGCACGTCTCCCTGACCTCGCTAACATCCCCCGCCCACTGACAGCCCCCATGCACACATGCCTGAACCATAAACACACCTACAGCGCGACCCTAGCCCGGAGCCACTTCCCGTGCCGGACCTACATACTCTTTCATCCCTTTCAAACGAACAGTCCCTTTGATAACCCCTTCCCCTGTACCCGATTTTTTGACCCGATCCCAGGCCATCACCTAGCCCTGCGGATGCAGTTTATTGCCCCATACTGGTGAATCTCGCCTTTCATCAAAGGAGTCGGGATTAATCAATGTCACCACCCCATGAGATCCGACCAATTACACACATTTCGGTTCCCAACGGAATGCCCAGCTGCGTGAGAGTCATCACCTGCTGAGATTGGGGTGGGGGCCTCTACTGTGAATACGTGTGGGAACGGGCCTGAAGCGGGGATTCCGGGGATTTCTTACTGTACTTCAAAGTAATGTTAAGAATGTGTCTTCATGCAATAAAGCAATAAACTACAGTATAAGAGGCCAGGCCACAGAGATGCAGTTAGAGCACCTCGAGACGATACCCTGTTTGTCCGACCTGACGTGCTTTGCTCTGAAGAAATAAAAACCTGTTTCCTGCTTTCCAGTTTCCAGCGCCTGCCTTTTTATTTTGATAATCATCGAGTGGTTTAGTGGCGACTAACGCCAAGCAGTGCTTTAAGGTTGTCTGGAGAAAACTGCTTTTCCACAATGATAGGCCTTATAGTTATACAGGAGTAAGTGATTTTCTGGCATGATGGGTCAACCAGGCGCTGTCACACGTCTGCTAATGAAGATTTTAGACCAACAGGGGTGTTAGTCCAGTCTCGCACTGTTCATATAGTGTTATACCACACCTTATATTTTCTTCAACATAAACAAAAATTAATCAAATTCTTTTCATTAATTTATTTCTTACTCTGTTGCTCAATGTAAATCATGTTATATGTCACATGATATTCCACAAAAATTTTTCATTAAATCCATTTTACATGTTCTCTATAATGATCACATTAACTGCAAATAAATCACAACCACATTTTGATTCCTGAACACATCTTAATCGCATGCCCAATGCATTTCGGCACCATGAGTGCCTTCCTCAGGGGCTGTCTCTAAAAAAAGGAAAGGAAATGTTTTCATGTGCAAACCGCGGCTTCCTGTAAAATAACAAACAACGGACGACTTGTCGGCTCTATGTTCCCACTCTGTGGATTTTATCGCCATCTTAGAGTGGTGATACTGACACTGTATTTAGGGCAAGATGTTCTATGCGATTTGAAGTTTGCTACTGGACCTGTTATATTTCATTTATTAGAACATGTGCTCTACCCCGTAAAAATGCTCGGGGGTGTTGATACTTGCTGACGGTTATTTAGCGGGATAAAATGTTTAATAAATTGAGTAAAAATGACTGGTGTAAGCCTGAGTTTAGGATATGTGGAAAGTTGACTAAAAACTCTCTTTTCTTCCTGGTGTCCCATCATGCACCCTATCCACCCTAACACCGACCAGGCAAGCCGGTTTTTCTACTTTAAGCATAAATCCTGTTATACCCCCTCTCTTGCCTGTTTTCTTTTCCTTGTACTGGCACATGCAAAGAATAATGGCCAGCCATCATGTATCTTACGGGTTTCCGTCCTGTTCGATATTTTCCTTAAAACAGAACGGAGTCAGTTAGATGGTTGCCTCGTCAAATTCTCCCCCTCCCTAACTCTATCAAAGAACGAGCAGCTCTCGCTCATCAATAATCTCTCAGCTTGCGGGAGCAGCCACGGGTTGGGTCAACAATCAAGAGTAAACTGATCAAGTACACGAGACAGACACGAAGAGAATAGTTAAACACGGCCCATTCTCCTTCTTCCCAGCTATACACACATACCATTGTGAAACATCACCGCACTTGTGTGGAAGTAAGGAGCACACAATGCCTCGTTCTCTTTACCCTACAGACAGAAATGACCCTGTAACAATGCCTCGATTCTCTGTCCCCAGACACTAGTAACTCTGTAACTTGTCACCACAATCACCCTGATGCCATGTGTTTGTCTATGTCTAACAAATATGATTCAAGTTATTCTTTAAACGAAAACAAGCCTGCTATGTCTTCTGTATGATTGTATCACGGATAATTTAATCATGCCCAGGGAACTCCTTCTTTTGATTGTGCAAGTAATGTATATAAGTGCTGTCATGCTTCAAGTAAAGCAGACTACTCCTGAACCTGCTTGGTGAAGGAGCTCTCCCTTAACTAGAGTTCTGGAATAAAGCCCTTTTACTCGAAGACCACGGACTCTGCTCCTCATTTTATGGATTACTCTTCTTTGATATCTATAGAAATTCCGGCAGTGTAAATAATTTTATTTACCACATTAATTGGCCCCTGAACAGGGACGCTCCCTCTTCCCTACGCGCCGGCGATGTAAGTCGGGTCCTTGTCCCTTCCATACTTTCGACGGACTTCAAGTGCACAACAGCGGGGTGTTCCCGCTAACTCCCTCGAGACGAGGAGGAGACGGACTGCGACTGATCATCCACACGAGGCGGTGAAGAAGATAGCAGAGCGTCCCAACCCAGAGCCCGACCAGTGAGAGCGCCGAGTCCGAGGTCTTTTGAGCCCCGATATTCCTGCCCAAGCGTCAAGAGTCCGATGACCAGGTCTTCGAGTTTTGCTTCTCGGTGAGTACAACTGGGAATGTATAAAGACGGGTTACATTTGGGAACACGGTAAAGACGAGTCTCATTCGTGGGACCGGTATGGTTGCACTATGCTTTAGTGTATAAAGTATTTTTGTATATTTCAAGTTTTTTTTTACCATAATTGGTCAAGTTTAAAAATGCCTCTGTTTTCCAAATTACGTACGATCAGCACCAAAAAGAATATATTAGAGAAACCGGTTAAAGTCCTGCCTATAGACACGCCTGGACATTTCATGTATAACAAACATGGATTGGGGGCCATATTGTTCTTAGACCTCTGCGTAGAATATACCGAGAATTTAGAAATGATGCATAGGTGGCCTGCCACAGGTACATGGGACATGGAATGTATTATGAGAGTTGAGGAAGAGTTATGGAAAAGAAAGGCGAGGCCCTCACAGACAGAAGCCATTGAGTTATGGCGGAAGGAGGCGCATAGGAGGGCCCAGAAGGAACTTGGGAAAGTTGAGAAGAGTAAGAGGATGTCGGAACAGGCTAAAGAAAAGCAATTACAGGAAGAAGGCGAGAAGGTCTTAGCTGAACAGACAGACAGAGAGAGAGGCGCCCTTGTTACTGGCATTTATCCCGTTTTGTCAGAAGAAATTATAGAAGAACACCCCAAATCACCAGTGAAAATAACTCCCACTGTCCCCGAAAATGTTCTCCCCGCCTATCTGTCAGAACCACCCCCCGCTTATGTTAACACACCTAGAACACGCCCGTCTACACGTGCACCTGAACTAGTAGCCGGTGGTTCCACCTCTGATTTGGGAGTGCCCGGGAACGGGGCTGAGGATAAAGATGATGTCCCGCCTCTTGAGTGTCCTTATGACCCCGAACCCGGTAATGGCCCAATGGCCACGATATCAGAGAGATTAAGACAAGCCCTGGGTCAACTCCAAAAGGTCCCTGATAAAACGAAACATTTGGATAGAGTTTATGAATTTATACGAACAGGGGAAGGTCCGGATACTCTGGCCCAGGTCATGAAGAACAGAAAAGTTCCTATCAGAGGACTACTCCTGCGGTTCATCATAAATTGTTTGATCCGGGAACTAGACCCGGGTAATGGGAACGTAGACTCTGAGTTAATAGACCTTAGTGATCAAATACACAGAGGGGCACATGATCTGGGACATCAGATCGACAAAATAACTAAAAGACTGGTTAAGAAAATTGTCACTATTCGCTCTGAGAAAGTTACACAGGAAGACAACTCAGAGGAAGATGAGGGTCCGACACTAGGTAGGATGAATTTCCTGGGTATAGCGCGGCATTGTCATGGCTCCAATTGGCGACCCCCGCGAGTGTCACAGAAAGTTAAAAGATTAGATCCTTCCTCGGAGGACCTTTTTCAGTCCACAGAAAGAGCCCTGGACGAATGGATTGACAATGAGCCTCCCCTTACCCAACACGAAAAAGAATTGGCCCGGTCTGCCACCCATTGGATATCACAACACCGGGTATATGGCCCAGATATAGTAGCACAAATGTTGCTGGCTCTTCCCCGAACAGAACAACGGCTAGCAGGTATTTATATGGTTCAACACCTAGCTACCTTATACGAGAATAACTTCCACCGACCAGATAAGCTATACAAATTGTTACAAGAAGTAGTGACTAAGCATGGGCGAATTTTGCGAATCTCGCATTCGCGAATTTTGCGGATTTGCGAACTCGCAATCCGCAAAATCCGTGAATTCTTGCGAATTTGCGGATTTTTTTTTTGTGTTCGCAAGGATTTCTGCCAGTTTGCGAGGGTTTCGTACCAGTTCGCAATTGCGAACTTACATTTCGTCGCGCAACGGTCGCGAATTATGTTGTTTCTACGTCTGGTTCATCATCACAGGTTCCCAGCACCCTCTGTTTCACCACTGCAACCCTCTGTTACATCAATGCCACCCTCTGGTTCATCATTACTGTAGATTATGGGGGGGAAAAGCAAGCACACCAGCCCTGCTTCAACTGAGATGAATTAATTTGGGGTTAGTTTATTAATGTGTCACTGTTTTAAAATTCCAGTCTGGCACCTGCTTCCTTATCTGTAATTTTGCTTTCTGTTGCAGTGCATTTTTTTTCCCCCAGGACCTTCTTTGTGGCCTACTTGTAGCTATTGTATGAGCCTGCTGTGAGGGTCAGAGCAGGGTCATACAATTGTTGCAACTAGCAACTGAATTCTGGAGGGGCCCAGTCAGGAAGCACTACCGGGAATTGTTACTAATGATGAGTTTGAACTCTTGCCCCTGCCGAGTGCTTTCAGTTTTGAAAAACTCGTTTTTCTGCAATTTCGCGGGGTTCGCGGGGTGCGAACACGCGCGAGATCGGATTCGGAAGCCGCAAATTCGTGCGAATATGCAATTTGTTTTTTTTGCGGCGTGTTAGTTGGCAAGGTTTTGTGCATTTTTGCGAGCCGCTCATAGCGCAAGACGCGAAGTTACCCTCGCGGTCGTTCAAGGGCGCAGCCATCTTGTTTGCCTGACGTATTTCCGTTTCCGGGCGCGAAGTGTAATCTCGCAAAGTCCGCGGCTTGCCAGTACAGTCTCGCGCGTGTTCGCAAGGAAAATCTCGCGCGAACTTACCCGCGCGGTCGTGAACGGGCGCGGCCATCTTGTTTCTCATTCATTGCTATGGTTCTGGGCATGGTCTTTGTATCCTCTGTCAATCTCTGCCATCCTTTGCTTGTTTGAAGTTTTTTTTGATCTATTTTACTTATTATCTATCCCTCTATTTTTCTAGCCCTATATTTTTGTGTTTACTGCTACTTTTGGTTAATTTTAAACTACTTTTGTAAACTCTTTTCTTTTCTTCTCTTCCCTATTCTATTTTCTTTATTCCTTTCCGCCCAGACCATGGTGAAGGGAGCCGGGAAGCATCCCGAGAAGGGGAAGGGTCCCGCACCCCGTGTCCGGCTCCCGTGCGGGCGTTTGAGGGGGGAGCTAGTGATGCCACGGGAGATCTTTACCCCGGAGGAGGTGGCCCAACTCATTTTTTATGTTCAGCGCCGCCTCCCCAGGACCATCATGGGAGGCGGCAAGATCAGTGCCGGGTACGGGGCCCGGGAGCACCGGAAGCGGTGGGAGAAGGTGTGCCAGGCCATTTACCACCACTCTCGGGTCTGGCGCACCTACAACCAGGCCACCCACCGCTGGACGGATGTCCTGACCCGTGAGCGAGATCTGCTCGACCTCCTTGGCCTTGAGATCCCCGGGCTTGGTGAGTAGTAGTAGCTATGTCTTTACTACTATGTTTTCTCCTGCTGTGTTATTATATTGCAAATTTTTGTTTTTTACCAAGAGCAATAATGCTGCTCATTACATTGTAGGTAAATTTTATTTCAAAATCTTCTGTGCATTTCAGGTACACTGCTCTCCTTCTTCTCAGTAGTGTTGCTACTATGCTTATTTGTTTTAGATTTTTTGTTCATTTCATTGGCCTGTGAAATTATGTATGAGTGTAGTTGAAAGAACTGCGTAATGCTACACACTAAGGTTCAGATTTTTAATTACCGGCGCATCCCTGCAAAGTTGCAGGGATGCGCCAGTAATTGTGCGTCACGCCACCATCACCCATGGTGAGCCGTAGTTACAATGCGGCGCGCCATGGGCCCAAAACGTCACCAAAGCGTTACGCATCTGTGCCGTAAAGGCGGCGCATTGCTGGAGTTGCGTCGCAACGATGATGCAGCTCCATCAATGCTCTGGGGTGCCCTATCTCCCCAATGCTGCGTCAAGCCGTACGTCTGCTTCAAGCAGGCGCAGGGTTTGAGTAACGCATCATTGTCCTCAAAGTGACTGATTGAAATCTTGTAGATTTCCCTCAGCCAGTTTTAGGATGCGTTCCTGCGCAGGAACGCCCTCCCTTGCGCCAGAACACCCCTATTGGCGCAGGGCTTTACAACGTGATGCATCTCCCAGATGCGTCACGTTGTTAATATACGCCGCACCATTGCGCCTCTTTTGTGCTGTCGCTGCGTCACAAAAGTCACGCAACAATGGAGCAAAAGAGCCGGAAGGGCCTTCTAAATCAGCCCCTACAGACTCAAGTCCAGTCCTTCCTTTGTACACATGGCGATAAGAAGAAATAGTGGTGGTGGATTAATAGTTTGAGTATTTTAATGACTGGTGAATGTAGTAGGAAACTTTAGTGTTGTCGCTGATCTTCAATCACGATGGACTTTGGCTGTCACTTTGCGTGCTGCGGACTGCTGCCTGCCAATCCTAGGCAAACCTTTTTAGTACTTTGTTTAGTGAGTTACATAGGGTAGTTTCCAATTCGACGGTCCTCAAATCAAGCAATACTAAAGTAATGACGTAGTCGACCACATGAGATTGGTCAATAATATATCCCGTGGAGTCGTTCCCTATTTGCTATTTCGCAAAAATATTTTGTTACTTTGTTAGTTCTTTTTTAAATGTTTGATTTGGTTGAGAAATATCATCCATGTTTTCTGTTTTTCTTTCTTTCATGTTGTACATCAGCTTCCCCCAGGGGCAAGAGGAGGACACAGGAGGAGGAGGAGGAGGGTGCTGTTGTTGATGCAGGCCAGGACCGGGCAGTCGAGGGCTCCTTTGCTGGCCCCAGTAAGTTTTAATTTTAATATAGAGTACTTATTTTTTCCTAGCGTTCCTCATTCGATTTTTTCTAAATCGTCTTTGATCTTCTTGTAGACAGGATCTAAATTCTTATCCTGCCTCGACTATGACTCCGTGTGGTATTACTAGATTATTCTTATTAGTCTGTCTGTGTAGCTAACTAAGATTGCACATTTGGCATTTCCATTGGACTCCCATTCTAGTCAGCAATAGCTCTATGCACTGAGTGTAGTCCTCTGGGATTGTCCATAATGTCTTTTCAAGTATTCTAAATGTTTATGCTTTGACCATTGCCAACAATAAAAAGGTGAATGACCACCACCAAGAAATATTAAGATACTACTTTACTTTTGGTTTGGATAGGAGGACAATCCATTCTACTACTGTTGCAGGGACAAATCTGCACAAACAGAACTATGGACACTAAATAATGCATCGCTTAGCTTATCAATTATAATAGGTGCTGTAACTGTTAGACTTTCCACATACCTCAGTGATAACAGACTTTGTAGTTGAACCCCCAATCTCCTTACTGACTAGATAGTGTGGCAGAGTCATTTAGCTCCCAAAGTCACCGATGGCAGAGGCACGGACTCATGCTTGCAAACATTCGAAAACCTTTAGCTCATCCACTCTAGTCTGGAGGACCAAAAACCACAGAGTCTATTTAAGTTTAAAAGCTTTATTAAAAGTAAACACATTTATTAAATTCAAGTTTGTCATAAAAGTGAACGTGTAACTGAAAATGGAAAAGTGCTTAGTGCTGACGATTAATTGGACACATTTCTTGTGGTCGAGCCGAGCTCTCACCTGGTTTGAACTTGATCCTGCTCGTGTTCTTAGAAGTCAAGGTTCTGTCTGTTAGGAGAAAAAGTGGTGCGTGTCAAAAAGTAAAAAGCAAACATTCATCAGTTGTGCCAAAAAGTGCAGCAAGACAACAGCCTTCCCTGGAAAAAGGGACATTTTTACTCTAGAGTACACAGTCAAAAATTATTAAATTGTACACTTTTTTTCACATTTCTTTCTTCCTCCTAGACCAAATATTATATAGTAGTGAGTGGTGTATTCTAACATTATTAAATGTACTTTGTAGGTGGAACATCTGGAGACGGGGCCAGCGCAGAGGTTGTGGTGGCATTGGACGAGGAGGACAACTCTGGGGAGGAGGCGGTGCAAGTGCCGGACAAGGACATGCCTGTGAGGGTTCACACGGTGGTGGCGGGCAGAGGTAAGCTATACATTCCTTAGTCATTGGGATTGAAGACTGCAGAGTGTGCTTTCTGCACGGGTGTATTATAAAAAAAGCAGGTAGTAGCCTCCTCTAAATGTACTTCGACTTAGCTGTGAAGTTTTTGGCGAGAAGAATCCCAATCAGATCTGAGGTGAACTTGATGGATGGGATGAACGAAAAGTGAAAGAAGGGTGTAAGTGTGGAAGCACGAGAAATGTAATGATGACTGGCAAAGAAGAATGATATGTGTTTGCTTGGTCCCCGAGGTGGCTGGGAAGGTAAGAAAATGGTATGGTGCATGGCTGGGTGAATGATGAAGCAAGGATGGGTGGAAGGAGAACAGCCTGGGTGGGTGAGACAGAAACTGTATGTGTGCAATATACTTTGAATGGATGGATGCCTGGATCATTCATGGTACTATCTGACTCTTAGATAGCATATGTGAATCTAGAGAGAGTAGACGGTCACTGGATGAACTAAGTGTTACTTTGAAGAGCATGTAACACCGCACCCGCACGTCCGTTCCAGTGTAGGAAAGGGAAGGAAAAGAAGTTGTAACGTTGTCCAAAGACTACCATGAATAGTAGCAGTAGTTTGTATTGCAACTGCAAGCACAGCATATATCCAGTTATTACGGTGGACACTCCCTACCTCCCTTAATAACTTTAGTTTAGTAGTAGTACGTCATTCATGTGTGGGGGTATCACTGTTCACTCAATAATAAGCAAAGCACCTAAAGTCATCCCATATGTCATCAAATACATCCCATGTGAAGTGATAGATAATCAGATAATTTAGCTTCTTCATTTTCCTTTTCTAATACTCATTTGCACTGTAGGGTGAAAGCTAAATTAATTAAGCAGTAGCCCTTTTAACAGAGTATTCTCAGTGCCACCCGTAATAGAAAAGTAAGAGCTTCACCACCTGCATGTACTGGACCGGTACAGTAACGCAAGTCTGTCTCACTCACCATGGTGTGCGTCTGTTTTTCTCGGGTGCAAGTTCACTGCGCTGGCATTATGCCGGCTTGCATAAGATAACGTACCAATTTTCCTAAACAAGAGAGAAGAAGAAGAATAAGAGTGGTGTACTGTCATAGTCGACTGTAATAGAAGTCCATAGTGCTCGTAGAATTTGTTCCTTAAACTCCCACTAATGTTAGAGCAAGGATGAAGAAGTCGGAGGTTACATAGATACTGTCCTCAATAGTTCTGCACTGTGCTTTCAATTTGCTACTTGTACTGTGACAACTTTCTGCTCAATCAGTTTGTGTTAATCTTAAGGAGCATTGGTTACAGACTATGTCTTTCTTTTTTCATGTAGTTGCTCCTTCCAAATCCAAGACACCATCAAGGAGGAAGGAGCTGGCTCGAATGGCCCGGCAACGGAGGCTGGATGCCACTGTTGCTGAATATCGGCGGCTGGTGGCCCTGGAGGAGGAGGAGACGCAGTCTGGTACAACAACAACGTCCACTGGGACAGCTGCATCCTCCTCCGTGCGGGCTGCCAGCCAGCGCAGTGCTCTAGCGGTACGGAGCCGGGCTACCAAAGCCAAACGCCACCGCCCAGCAGCAAAGAAAGCAGCTGCCCCTCACAGGATTTGCAAGGCACACCAGACTGTCCTACCTGGAGCAGGAGGTCCATAATTATAAGAACGTGGTGGAGGGCCTCCGCTTCGAACTTGCCACCCTCCGCAAGGAGCATGATGCCCTGGCTGCTAATTCCAACAGCACCCTGCCATAGTGTCCCTTGCCCCTTTTTTAGAGACTTTTGGGGGGTGGGAATTGGGAGTTGTGATTTTTGGGGACTTTTGAAGGACAATCGTTGGGGTTAGGGAGGGTCTAGCTGGAGATTCTTTTGTTAGGGCTATAAAAATATACTTTTTGAAACTTTATCTGACCATACCTGTTTTTTACTGCTTTTGAGTCTGGTGGGTGGGGGTTTAACATAACAGTAAGTTTGTTTTCCTGAATAGTCCTAGGACTTTAGTAGTACTACCGTCAATCAAATCTCTCGTCTCTCCTAATACTCCATTATACTACCTCCAACCAAACGCCTATCTTACCTGTAATTTCTGTTTGCAAGTAGGGCTAGGCCCAGGGCTGGCTCCACGGGAAACAGCAAATAAGGTTGGCAATCCTGGGCGGATAAAATTTCCTCATAGCGGTCGTACTAGTGGTGTGACACAGTGGCAGTTGCTTGCCTATGAAAAAAAAGAAAATGAAATCTGGTTTGTCCTCCTGAGCAATACAAAGGTACAATACAGAATATAGCAGGTGACAGAAGTACACTAGAACAGTGCCACATTGTAACCTAACAAATGTTAAAGTATAACTAATTCGGTTGAAGTTCTTTGACATTAGCCATGGGTCTTTGTCAAGCAGAGTAAGAATATATCCTCGGATTTCTTCACCAGCCTGTTGCTATCACCTTATCCTCCCCAGCAAGTGTGTGGATTTATTGCTGTAATTTAGTCACACATCAATCAAAACCACACAGCCCGGGGGAAGAGGGTTAGGGTTTGAAAAATGGATGGGTACGGGGGTTTTTGGGAAAGGTTTTGGGAGACAAGAAAAAGTAGCACAGCATGGACAAACAAATGTGAACATAAACAAATCTTTGGGTACAAACCTATCCATCAATCTTTGAAAGTGCATACACTACTTCATGCATGTCAGTTAAAAGTAAGTAGTACTTTCGACAACTGTGGAAGAAAGAATGCGACAGTACAGGGCGTGGGTGGAAATATTGATAACTATATTCAACATAAGGTCTCTGTAGCCAGATACCTGAGAGCCTTGCTGGTCACTATAAATCCATTCACAACAACACTCAATGGGGTTGGTCTGGAAGGTATAGTAGATAGAAAAGGAGAAATTGCTTTTTTTCTAGGTGTCCCCTCACTCACCAGGGTTGCCCCTTGGTGACATGCTTCATCATTGGGGCCATCCCAGTCCTCTACGGGCTGGGGCGTGCTGCGACTTGCGAATTACGTAGGAGCACTTACAAATGACTATGTGTGGTGCAGATGTGATAGTGGAGTGGACTAAGTGATGTGTTAAGGGATCAATTTAGAAGCAGAGAGAGATCCAAGAAATGCAGTCACAGTCCGAGAAAAAGGCAAGGGATACTGTATCTATGTGGTTGTAGTGGTCCTGTTGGAAGTGGTAAGTAAGTTGCCTGCAGAAAAAAAATCCTCCTTTTAGCGGCACTCCTCCATTGCAGCCGCCGCTTCGTCCATCGATGTTGGTCACCAGAAGACACCCTGTAAAAAAAAGCACAGCATAGACAAACAATGGAAGATAAACAATTCTTTGGGTACAAACCTATCCATCAATCTTTGAAAGTGCATGCACTACTGCATGCATGTCAGTGAAAAGTAAGTAGTACATTCGACAACTGTGGAAGAAAGAATGCGACAGTACAGGGCGTGGGTGGAAATATTGATAACTATATTCAACATAAGGTCTCTGTAGCCAGATACCTGAGAGCCTTGCTGGTCACTATAAATCCATTCACAACAACACTCAATGGGGTTGGTCTAGAAGGTATAGTAGATAGAAAAGGAGAAATTGCTTTTTTTCTAGGTGTCCCCTCACTCACCAGGGTTGCCCCTTGGTGACATGCTTCATCATTGGGGCCATCCCAGTCCTCTACGGGCTGGGGCGTGCTGCGACTTGCGAATTACGTAGGAGCACTTACAAATGACTATGTGTGGTGCAGATGTGATAGTGGAGTGGACTAAGTGATGTGTTAAGGGATCAATTTAGAAGCAGAGAGAGATCCAAGAAATGCAGTCACAGTCAGAGAAAAAGGCAAGGGATACTGTATCTATGTGGTTGTAGTGGTCCTGTTGGAAGTGGTAAGTAATTTGCCTGCAGAAAACAAATCCTCCTTTTAGCGGCACTCCTCCATTGCAGCCGCCGCTTCGTCCATCGATGTTGGTCACCAGAAGACACCCTGTAAAAAAAAGCACAGCATAGACAAACAATGGAACATAAACAATTCTTTGGGTACAAACCTATCCATCAATCTTTGAAAGTGCATGCACTACTGCATGCATGTCAGTGAAAAGTAAGTAGTACATTCGACAACTGTGGAAGAAAGAATGCGACAGTACAGGGCCTGTGTGGAATTATTGATAACGATATTCAACATAAGGTCTCTGTACTTAGCCAGATACCCGAGAGCCTTGCTGGTCACTATAAATCCATTCACAACAACACTCAGTGGGGTTGGTCTGGAAGGTATAGTAGATAGAAAAGGAGAAATTGCTTGTTTTCTAGGTGTCCCCTCACTCACCAGGGTTGCCCCTTGGTGACATGCTTCATCATTGGGGCCATCCCAGTCCTCTACGGCCTGGGGCGTGCTGCGACTTGCGAATTACGTAGGAGCACTTACAAATGACTATGTGTGGTGCAGATGTGATAGTGGAGTGGACTAAGTGATGTGTTAAGGGATCAATTTAGAAGCAGAGAGAGATCCAAGAAATGCAGTCACAGTCAGAGAAAAAGGCAAGGGATACTGTATCTATGTGGTTGTAGTGGTCCTGTTGGAAGTGGTAAGTAAGTTGCCTGCAGAAAAAAAATCCTCCTATTAGCGGCACTCCTCCATTGCAGCCGACGCTTCGTCCATCGATGTTGGTCACCAGAAGACACCCTGTCCACTGCCTGCCTGATGCTGAATTGTGGCTCGCTACTATGAAGCCTGACTCCATCCTTTTTTCCCCATTGCAGAGACTGAAACCCGGCCTGTAATTATTCAACGAAAAACAGGAAGTGATATAATATTACAACACCACTGATAAATAAATATAAGGTATGTAGGCTGTGGAGTGCAAAAAGTCACAATTTGATTTTCCTAGTAGACAGTACAATATTTTTGAAAGTGCGTACTCTGAGTCACCTTTTGAAGGATAAATAAGTATGGGCAAATTAATGTAGCGGATCTTGCCCCTCAAGCTAGGTGTACTGTAAACTGTGTTTTAGAACAAAATTAGATCTTCCTAGCAGTGCTCCCACCCAGACCCTTACTAAAGCCAGTCGCAAAAATGTAGAAGACCCCCAATCAAATCTCAAAAAACGAGGCCTAGCAGAAAACTGGTGACAAAACTTACTTTGAAAGTAAAAGTAGGCCGAAGTACCCCCTTCCTAATTACCCATTACCCACCGTGGATTGCATTCAAACCACTTGCAAGCAACCAAGCAAAAGTAGCCATAGCCAGCATCGCTCCAAGACTCGAAATCCCCCCCACTCAAACACATGCAATAGAAATACTGCTAACCCTAACGAACCCTAAGTTAAGAATAGTGGCAAAGGCTTTCTTTAACTATGCCAAATCCCCCCTTTCCCACCATGGATTTTCTTCAAATGACTTGAAACCAAAATTACACATTCTCACGAGTGCTCTAAGACCCCAGAACTCAGTTGGAAAAATCTAGAACACCCCGAAACACATGCAATCCTGCTGCTAGGGCTAACCCTAACGAACCCTAAGTTACAAAAAGTGCCAAAAGGCTTTTCCGCGAGGATTTTGTCCCAACCACTTCTACCCGGTATTAGACCTTCCCAGGAATGCCCCAAGACCCGCCAACCCACCCGCCAAGAAGCATAACACCCCCAAACAGGCCAAAAGCAAAATCTCATACTTGCAATATTTCTGGGCCTTCGGTCCAAACGCACTGCGTAGCTAGGCCATAAGTCGGGGTTGCCACGACGGATTTCCTGAAAAGCAAATGCAATCAAGATTAGAGTGTCCCAGCAGTGCTCCCAGACCTTGAAACTCACCCACAAACAGACGGAACCCCCCCTAAGAGCACCTCAAAGGCAAGCAAGTCATCAAAAACACAAAAAAAATTCTGCCTGGGATTTGGTCCAAAACACTTTTATCCGGTATTAGAGCTTCCCAGCAATGGCCCCAGAGCCATCAACCCAGGAGAAAACGAGTAGAAGACCCCCAAACAGCCAAAGAGCAAAAGTACAAAAATGGGGACAGTCAATTTTTCACAAATTTCCCAAATCACTCCGCGCGCGCTCTGCAGCTAGGCCCTAACTCCCCTCTGCCACCATGGATTTGCTTCAAACCTCTTGCAAAGTAAAGTATATATAGCCAGCAGTGCTCCCAGACCACGAAACTCACCCACAAACACCAGGACGCCCCCCAAACAGGCCCCCGAAAACGCTACATAGAGCAAAATGTCAGAAATAGCCAAAAAAAAATCGGCCTGGATTTTGTCCCAACCACTTCTACCCGGTATTAGACCTTCCCAGGAATGCCCCAAGACCCGCCAACCCACCCGCCAAGAAGCATAACACCCCCAAACAGGCCAAAAGCAAAATCTCATACTTGCAATATTTCTGGGCCTTCGGTCCAAACGCACTGCGTAGCTAGGCCATAAGTCGGGGTTGCCACGACGGATTTCCTGAAAAGCAAATGCAATCAAGATTAGAGTGTCCCAGCAGTGCTCCCAGACCACGAAACTCACCCACAAACACCAGGAAGCCCCCCAAACAGGCCCCCGAAAACGCTACATAGAGCAAAATGTCAGAAATAGCCCAAAAAAAATCGGCCTGGATTTTGTCCCAACCACTTCTACCCGGTATTAGACCTTCCCAGGAATGCCCCAAGACCCGCCAACCCACCCGCCAAGAAGCATAACACCCCCAAACAGGCCAAAAGCAAAATCTCATACTTGCAATATTTCTGGGCCTTCGGTCCAAACGCACTGCGTAGCTAGGCCATAAGTCGGGGTTGCCACGACGGATTTCCTGAAAAGCAAATGCAATCAAGATTAGAGTGTCCCAGCAGTGCTCCCAGACCACAAAACTCACCCACAAACACCAGGAAGCCCCCCCAAACAGGCCCCCGAAAACGCTACATAGAGCAAAATGTCAGAAATAGCCAAAAAAAAATCGGCCTGGATTTTGTCCCAACCACTTCTACCCGGTATTAGACCTTCCCAGGAATGCCCCAAGACCCGCCAACCCACCCGCCAAGAAGCATAACACCCCCAAACAAGCCAAAAGCAAAATCTCATACTTGCAATATTTCTGGGCCTTCGGTCCAAACGCACTGCGTAGCTAGGCCATAAGTCGGGGTTGCCACGACGGATTTCCTGAAAAGCAAATGCAATCAAGATTAGAGTGTCCCAGCAATGCTCCCAGACCACGAAACTCACCCACAAACAGACGGAACCTTCCCTAAGAGCACCTAAAAGGCAAGCAAGTCATCAAAAACACAAAAAAATTTCTTCCTGGGATTTGGTCCAAACCACTTTTATCCGGTATTAGAGCTTCCCAACAATGGTCCCAGAGCCGTCAACTCACCTGCAAAGAGGTACAACAACACCCCCACAAGTGCTGAGTCTTTCTTCATTGGGCGTAAACCAGCCCTCTGGTTTGATGGAAATAGGAGTCTGGAGGAGGAGGATAGAGGAGCATGTTCTTCTGAACTTGTGAACCTGAGGAATGCAGACTGCGGCAACTTCAAATCAATTAGCAAACCAGCGAAGACAGTTCTGCTGATGGGCTTGATTTTGTGATTATCTGATTAAAGTTTGAAATATATTAACTGTGCACAACAAAGAAAGACAGACACACAGGAATAAAAGTGAATAGGGACGAAAAAGAAAGTTATTGATTCGTTGTCTCATTTTCAGGGCTCGGTATCACGGTCCAGGAATGAGAATAAGGCTTCGTCATCATACTCTGCGAATTCAGGCAGGGTGAGCTCAGTGTCACCTGACAGAGTAGAAATTCCCTCATCTATGTTGCTGGCCACCTCCTCTTCATCCGGCACGCTCTCTCGTACTCTGAAATCTGGTGGTATGAGGTGCTGATTCATCTTGATCATTGTTAACCTCTCCACATTTTTGGGCGAGAGGCGGCTCCGTTTGGGAGTTACAATCCCACCAGCCGCACTGAAAACCTGTTCAGAAGACACGCTTGCGAGTGGGCAAGACAAGTAGTTTAAAGCCAGGTTGGTGAGCTGTGGCCACAATTCTTTTTTCCCATGCCAATACGCCAATGGGTCAGAATTAACATAGACCTCTGTTGAGTCATTCAGATAGTCCTTCACCATCGACTCAAGGTCCTCATCCAAGGTTCCTCCACTTTGCTTAGCTCTTGCTGTGCCTCTGACCTTTTGAGAACCAAACCCACGCAGAGCTAGCCAATCCTCTTCAGCCTCCAATGTTTCTGTTGTGTTTCGTGCAGATGATCCGGTTGCCGGTGTCTTTAACGGCTGAGAGGTCACTTGTGCCACAGCCACAGGTGCAGAAGTGGATTGTTTTGACTGGGGATGGCCTGCTGATGTACTGCCATTTCCTTCAATTTCCAGCCGTTCTGTTTCAAACCTCTTGGCTGACAAGGCTAGCCAACGTTTGTACTTTGGAACATGTTCATCATCAAAAGGAAAGAATGCTTGGCCTGCCAGCGCCTTTTTGTAGCGTGGATCCAGAATAGTAGCACAAATGTAATGCTGTTCTGAGTGGATCTTTTTAAGACGTTCATCACCTTGTAGGAGCTCTAATAATTGCTCAGCCAGAAGCAAAGAGTCTTGGTTTTTGTCATCTTTTCCAAACACAGAACACACCTCCTTCAGTTGGTCCTCCAGCATGTACAACAATGGGATAGCTTTTCCCAAATTAGAGTCCTCCTTGCTGACTGCACGCGTGAAGAACTCAAAAGGACGAAGCATGCGTGTCAGGCTTTCAACTATGTTCCATTGCGGCCCACCCATCCTCAGCTCCTCTGTACCCTCTTTAAGGAAATATTGATCGAGTTCCGTATACTGCTCATACAGACGCTCAAGCATGTAGAAGGTTGAGTTCCAACGTGTTACCACCTCCTGGATGAGTGATTTCACTGGCATTTGACGTTGATATAGCAGGCTCCTCAGCTGCTTCCGGGCCTTAAAAGAATGGCTGAAATGCTTGCACATTTTTCGGCAGGTCTCCAATACACTGTACGCTGCACTGCCTTTATTACCCAAGAATTTTTGGACAACCAGGTTTATACAGTGCGCCAAACACGGCACTCTGAAATAGTAACCGTCCCTCATGGCCTTAACTATATTGGCGCCATTGTCCGTGGAAACATAACCAACCTTGCGTTTTAGTGGGGACAGCCAGTTAAGGACCTTTGTGTTAAAGACATCCAAAATGTTTTCTGCTGTGTGACGTTTCTCCAAACCAAACATGGCTAGTGTTGCATGTTTCCGAGCAGCTTTAAAAACAATGTTCGTGTCAACACCTGTGTTTAGCTTTGCTTTAGCCCCTGAAAAAGAGACCCAGTGTGCAGTGATGCACATGTAATCAGCACCTGCGCCACTGGTCCACATGTCTGTTGTCAGATGTATAGTGTGAACAGCACTCTTCTGCAAAGCTGCCCCAATCACCTTCAGAACATCTTCATGTAGTGCTGGAACCGCAACTCGGGCAAAATAGAACCGGCTAGGAACCTTCCATTTAGGGCAGAGCGCTGCCACTAATTCTAGAAAACCAACCCCTTCTACAAAAGAAAAAGGGAGAAGGTCCAGAGCTAGCATTTTAGCCAGCTTAGTGTTATACAGACGGGTCATTGGGTGGTTGCGTTCATATTGCGCTTCTGTAAACAACATCTTTTTAATGTTGCCCTGGACCAAGGATTTACGGGATGATGATGATCTCTTCGACCCAGTTACGCTCGCTGATGAACTTTTCCGCATTGATGTCTCACTCTCTCCCACACTCTTAGTATGGCTCCCATGGGGTGTGCTGCTGACAGGGGAACTGGGTGTAAGTGAAGTGTTTGAATCGTCTGCTTCCTCCTCGTCATCATCAGATGAAAAATCAACGTTTTCATTGCGTGCAATTCGGGCTTCCTTGATCGCGTGTAGGTGCGCAAACCATTGGACATCGTGCGTTCTCCTAAGATGACCTCTCTGGCCTCCGGTACCATAGTTGGTACCAAACTTACCACGACTAACTCGAAGCTTACAAATGCTACAAATGGCTACGTTTTCCTTTTTTGGGCAAACACTAAAGAAGTCCCAAACTGGAGACTTGAAATGTCTTTGGGGGCCGGAGGAGGCGGCGATACTGGTGGTGGTGGTCCTGCTGCTAATGCCAGATGAAGTGGAGGATGTGGATTGCCGAACTTCAGTACGTTTTGCACTTTCACCACCACGAATTGAGGTCGAGGACGAGGTGGGTACCTTCTTGCGAGGAAGAAATATGGAAGCGGTAGGTTTTGGTGTACTACTTAACTCCAAATCTAATGATTCCATTTCCATTGCCTCCTCGCCGACATCATCATCACGCTCAGCAGCTTCTCGGGATAGGGTCAAAATGTCTCTCTGCTGCATGCCCGGTGGGGCTGCAGTGACCTTTGTGATGACTGGCTCGTCGTCATCGTGAGAGGCTTCATCACCAGCAGTATCTGTCACTTCTTGTTGAGCCTCATCACACTCCATAGGTTTGAGTTTTTGGACGACCTTCCTTTTACGCTTAGGTACCGGTGTCAGATCATGGTGTGCCTCACTGTCAGACCGCAGTTGTGGTTCCCAAGACAGATCACTTGCATCAGAACGAGGTGGGCTTGAAGAAGATGTAGACACCCCCCTTGATCTTTTCCTTGCTAGGGATGTGGAAGACAATGAATGATCATCAGGAGGAGTGGCTTCCAATGATACCTCGGCTTCATTGTCGATTTCCTGATGTGCCCCTACTTCGGGAGGAACAACTATTGTGGGCACTTGTGAACCTCCATGCACCTTTGCTTGCGCATCTCCTTTTGCTGCCTCTCCTTCCACATGTACTTGGGCGTGTACTTGCACATGGTGTTGTTGTTGCGGCTGTGGTTGTTCAACACTTGTCAGATGAGTTACAACAACCTGTGTTGATTCAGGGACATTGCTGCTACTTTCTTGCGATGAGCCAACATCACTGGTCGATGGTGATTGGAGAAGTACACTGACTGCCTCTGAAGCACTCAAGGGCTTTGACTTAAGTTGGCGTGGTGGTGGAGGCACTGAACCCAATGGAGCAGGGGTGCTGCTCCCAGCTTGGTCCCCAGCAGATCCTGCTGCTGCAGGCGTACTTTTTTTTTTCTCCCAAAAAATGTGGCGGGTGGCACACCAGCCTCCTTGGTAACTTGCTTCTTCTGCTCCTTACTAGCAACTTTCTTGCTAGAGGAGTTACGGAGAACTTTCTTTGGGGCCATCTTCTTCAGAGCAGGTCAGACAGCAGGCCGCAGTTGCACGAATTGTAGAGTTGTCTGAGGCCAGACGTGACGTCGGGTGACGTTATGCTGCACACACACACCGCTGCAGGACTTCTTCCTGGCACTGGTGGTTCTCTTGAGTCTTGTGCACCTAAAAAAAATGGAAGACAGAGGAACATCAGTTCAGTTATAGAGCACAAAAAAATCGAAAAACACTGCAAAATCAGCACAATCCCAATCCATCCATGCCCTCCATAATGTTTAAATTCAAGACAACCCACAGAAAGACTAGGCCCATGCAAGACTCACTACCCCTGGGCATAAATAAAGGTTGAAAAGTAGGCAAAATGGTTGGAGGCCTAACAACAAAGCCTGCATTCAAAATGGCCACTTGCCTCCTAGCACATGGCCAGGGCCTGCCTGTACCAGCACTCAAAATGACCCCCACCCACATGGCCTGTCCCCATGAACAATCCAAAAAATCGAAAAACACAGAAAAATCAGCACAATCCCCATGCCATCCATGCCCTCCATGATGTTTAAATTCAAGACACCCCACAGAAAGACTAGGCCCATGCACCACTCACTACCCCTGGTCAAAAGGCCCCAACAACAGGTCAAAAATCGAAAAACAGAAAAATCAGCACAATCCCATTCCATCCATGCCCTCCATGATGTTTAAGTTCAAGACAGCCCACAGAAAGACTAGGCCCATGCTAGACTCAAATACCCCTGGTGAAAAGGCCACAAGTACAGGCCCAAAAAACGAAAATCACTGAAAAATCTGCACAATCCCATTCCATCCATGGCCTCCATGATGTTTAAATTCAAGACAACCCACAGAAAGACTAGGCCCATGCAAGACTCACTACCCCTGGGCATAAATAAAGGTTGAAAAGTAGGCAAAATGGTTGGAGGCCTAACAACAAAGCCTGCATTCAAAATGGCCACTTGCCTGCCAGCACATGGCCAGTGCCTGTAGCTGCACTCAAAATGGCCACCAGCCACATGGCCTGTCCCTCCCCATGAACACCCCCAAAATCGAAAAACACTGCAAAATCAGCACAATCCCATTCCATCCATGGCCTCCATGATGTTTAAATTCAAGACAACCCACAGAAAGACTAGGCCCATGCAAGACTCACTACCCCTGGGCATAAATAAAGGTTGAAAAGTAGGCAAAATGGTTGGAGGCCTAACAACAAAGCCTGCATTCAAAATGGCCACTTGCCTCCTAGCACATGGCCAGGGCCTGCCTGTACCAGCACTCAAAATGGCCCCCACCCACATGGCCTGTCCCCATGAGCAATCCAAAAAATCGAAAAACACAGAAAAATCAGCACAATCCCCATGCCATCCATGCCCTCCATGATGTTTAAATTCAAGACACCCCACAGAAAGACTAGGCCCATGCACCACTCACTACCCCTGGTCAAAACTCAAAAGGCCCCAACAACAGGTCAAAAATCGAAAAACACAGAAAAATCAGCACAATCCCATTCCATCCATGCCCTCCATGATGTTTAAGTTCAAGACAGCCCACAGAAAGACTAGGCCCATGCTAGACTCAAATACCCCTGGTGAAAAGGCCACAAGTACAGGCCCAAAAAACGAAAATCACTGAAAAATCAGCACAATCCCATTCCATCCGTGCCCTCCATGATGTTTAAATTCAAGACAACCTACAGAAAGACTAGGCCCATGCTAGACTCAAATACCCCTGGTGAAAAGGCCACAAGTACAGCCCCAAAAAACGAAAATCACTGAAAAATCAGCACAATCCCAATTCATCCATGGCCTCCATGATGTTTAAGTTCAAGACAACCCACAGAAAGACTCAGTCCACCCACCACTGAGTACCCCTGGGCAAAAGGCCCCAAAACAGCCCAAAAATCGAAAATTCCAAAATTTGAATTGCAGCAACTGTAATGCCCCAAACAAACTTACTTGTAAAATTTCTAATCCAACAGTGATCCAAAGAAAGTCAAAAAGGCCTCAAATCCAAATATCCAGCAGCATCCACAAAAAGTAATCCTTCCAGCTCCAGACCCAAATGAAAAGTGACCAGGAGATGGACAAAGCACTGGGAGGAGCCTGCTGAACAGGAACAGGAAGTTGAAGACTGTGGGGCACTTCCTTCCTCCCACCCCCCTGCCCCCCTCCCCAAAATGGACTCCTCGCTAAAAAAAGTGCAGGCAAATGTCAAACTAAGGAGTTATTCAGATAAAAATCATCATTTCTAGAAGGTTTATGCTGCTTGCTGGTGGATTTCTTGTGCAGAATTGCAAATTTATATTTTCGCTCGCCGCATCTCAAATCTCGCAATTGCGAAGTACCGCGAGACGTGATCTCGCCGTACTCGCGTTGACAAACTCTCGCTGTGCAAGTTGGCAAGCCGCGATGACGTAATCGCGCTCGCCAAATTCCCGCGGGATCACACAGCAAGATCCAAAATGGCGCAGCACTCGCAAAATATCGGGAAAAACAACTCGGCAAACGATGATAAACGCCGCGCGCCGCAAAAATTGTATCACCAACGCCGCGCGCCGCCAAAAAAATCCGCTGCGTGCGAATTTGCGGATTTTGCGGGAAATTCGCAAATCTCGCGGATTGCGAATTTCCCAAAAATCCGCAAAATCCGCGAGCGTAACGGATTTTCCGCCCATGCTTAGTAGTGACAGATAGATGGAGGTCTCGGGGAACGGAATTGATCAATACCATTCTGGACCTGCGTCTCCGTTACCAGCAACTTACCTTAGCTACATCAGATCATGAAACTTACAGTATAGGCCAATACCCCTTGCGAGAAGTCCACCCCATACCACATACCATACCATACGCCTTAACACCCATCAGAAATAGGGTGTTAAAAATTGAGAGCACCTGGCAAGCAAATAGTCTTTCACAAATGTTACAAATGTTACAGTACCACCACAACAGAATAAGGGAAGAACAGGAACAAGAAAAGAAAAGAGTAAAAGACACAAAAATGAAGGTATTGGTTGCACAGACGGCACCAGTAAACACAGGCCCCAAAGGTAATCTGGGGGCCAATAAAGGTACTTGCAACTACTGCAAGCAGCAGGGCCATTTCGTGAGGGAATGTCCAGTCCTGAAACACAACATAGCGACAGGAAAAACGAAAGAACGCCCTCACACTCCCAGACCAGGGAACACCCAGCAGCCTCAGACTATTGCGCCTCCGCAGGTTCAGACGCCTGCTGCCGCTGACACACAGATGTACCAGTACGCACAGTCAGATTACCCCAAGTTTGCACCATATTCATGAAATAGCCTTGAGAGAGAAGGTGACTTGCCCCTTATCCCAGTTCCAGTGGATCAAAAAGGTCCATATGTACAAGCCCATTTACTGGGGCAAGATAGAAAATTCCTCATAGACACAGGGGCAAGTAGGACTACCATAAGTCATAAGGAAGTCCCAGAGGTTCCTCTCTCTGGCTCACATAACATATCTCTAGGCTTTTCTGGCAAACCAATAATAAACAAAGTATCTGAACAAGTCTCTTTAGGAGTGGGTCCTCTAACACGTACTACTGACCTAGTCCTTACAGAAACATGCCCAGAGAATTTACTTTGAATTAAGACACTTAAAGAACTAGGAGCATTAATATGCTGCTCACCGGAAGGAATAAAATTGTTTCTACGAGATTTCAAAGGACATTTCACAGTCAAAGAATTCAACCCCAGACTAAATGACATCCCACAACATCTGTGGGCAAAAAGCTCGACTGATGTAGGATACATGGACATTACACCACACCAGGTCACACTCAAGGAGGGAGTATTCCTACCCCGTATACGACAGTATAAGATTCCACCCGAGGCTCAACAAGCTTTACTAAAAATAATTCAGGAACTCATAGAACATGGGGTGGTGGTGGAGACGGATTAAAATGTTTGCAATTCTCCAGTTCTTCCAGTCCTCAAAAGGACTGACACTCAGGCACCCCCAGTCTACCGATTGGTGGTTGACCTTCGAGAACTGAACAAATGTGTGATCCCACAATATCCAGTGGTCCCAGATATTTCCTCACTATTGACTGCCATAGATCCCGAAGCTGCATTTTTCACAGTCATCAACTTGAAGAATGCATTCTTCAGCATTCCTATACATCCAGACAGCCAATATCTTTTTGGGTTCAGTTTAAAAGGACGGAGTTTCAGGTTCACTAGAGCTCCCCAAGGCTATACGGAAAGTCCAAGCATTTACAGCCAAGCACTAAAAAGACAACTTGACAGTATCAGTATACCTACCAACACAGCATTAATACAGTATGTAGATGACATTCTCATCACAGCAAGGACAGAACAAGATTATGAAAAGGCATCCCTCACAGTTCTACGTTTTCTGACAGACAAAGGTCACAAGGTATCTCCCTCAAAATTGCAGTTCTGTGCAGAGCAAGTGTCTTACTTAGGGCACTTGCTGTCCAAGGAGGGTAGGCAACTGACACAAGAACGAATCCAATTGATTTCAACAATTTCACAGCCAAAGACACAAAAAGAAGTGCGTGCATTCATTGGTCTCACCTCATATTGTAGACAATGGATCCCTCAATATGCCCACATAGTCAAGCCACTTATACAGTTAACTACAGTGGAAGCAGCCACTTCTACAAGTCTCCCTTGGACATCAGAACACTCCCAAGCATTTGAAGCTCTAAAACTAGCTCTTTGTCAAGCACCAGTTTTAGCCACCCCAAATTACAGCAAGCATTTTACCCTGTTCGTGACAGAACGTGACGGAACAGCACTATCCGTCCTCACACAAGACCATGCAGGAAGAAACAGGCCCTGTGCTTATTTTTCTAGCACATTGGACCCCGTAGCACAAGCTTTGCCTGCATGCCTGAAATCCGTTGCGGCTACAGCCCTGGCCATATGACAAAGTGATTTAATAGTTCTAGGACATCCCCTGATAGTACAAGTGCCACATGCCGTGGAAGTCCTTCTAAACAGAACACAGACACAACACCTTACTATAGCAAGACTGACAGGATACGAACTAACGCTATTCCAGCCACACATAGAGATAAGGCGATGCAACGTATTGAATCCCGCTACCCTTTTGCCCTCAAGCTCAGATGACACGATACAACATGACTGTGTGGAGATGATCGATGTAGTGACAAAACCAAGACAAGACCTAACAGATGTTGCACTCCCAGATCCTGATGTAACACTTTATGTGGATGGATCGTGCATGAGAACAAACGCTGGAGAGTTAGTGGCAGCCTATGCAGTAACCACGGACTGTAAGATTATAGAGACACAAAGAATAGACACACTGTCAGCCCAAGCAGCAGAGCTTATCGCTCTGACACAGGCCTGCATATGGGCAAAACAGTTGAAGGTTAACATCTACACTGATTCCCAATATGCTTTTGGTGTAGTTCACAATTTTGGAGTGTTATGGCGAGAAAGAGGTTTCCTTGCCTCACATGGGGCCAAGATACAACATGGCCCCTTGATTCAAGCCCTACTAGATGCCATACACCTACCTACAGCCATAGCTATTCTGAAGTGCAAAACACACACCAAAGCTACAGACACCATATCCAAATGAAATGACTTAGCGGACCGGACTGCTAAACAGACAGCCCAGAGTCCAGTAAACACGACAGATTCTCAGGTACCAGCACGGACTGTCACTATGGTAATAAGGGATCCCTTGGAAGATGTACGAGACATACAGACACATGCCACCTCAGATGAGATAAAGAAATGGACTGAACAAGGAGGGGTCCAGACTGATCAGGGTTGGATGACCAAAGACCAAACAGTATGGTTTCTCACTGACTCAATGGTACAAGTCATAATTGACACGGTCCATAGCCCCGCCCACCTAGGCGAAAAAGGTATGCTAGACTGTTTACGGAACATCTGGTTTAACAAACACCTAAGAGCTGCAGCCAAACAAAAAGTAAAAACTTGCATGATATGTTGCCAATTCAATCCTGGTAAAGGAGTACCAGTAGAACAGGGTGGGTTCCAGCCTCCTGATCATCCTTTCGAAGTCCTCCAAATGGATTACATCCAAATGGACAGATGTAGAGGATACAAGTATGTACTGGTGGTAGTGTGTACACTGACACGATGGACTGAAGCATACCCCGTCCCGGACTATGGTGCCCAGAAAACAGCTAAACAATTAGTGAGAGAAGTTTTCCCCAGGTATGGGTTACCAAGGGTCATCTATTCGGACAATGGACAGCCTTTCTCTTCTAAACTAATGGAGGCTGTTTCTCTTCTACTGGGATATTCCTGGAGATTTTACTGTGTCCGACACCCTCAAGCAGCTGACCTAGTAGAGAGACATAACCAAACCTTGAAAACAAAACTAGCCAAAATATGTGCAGAAAAAGGGATAGACTGGGTCACTGCCCTTCCGGTCGCTCTCTTTTACATGCGGATGGTGGCACATTCCCGGACGGGACTGTCCCCTTTCGAAGTAACATTCGGTAGGCCTCCTAACATTTGGGGTGTCCCTTCTCCTAGGAAACTAACTGATATTGACTCTAACATGTTGACAGATTACTTGGCTTCCTTGATGTCTGCACTCCACTCTTGTCGTTCACAGGTTGCAGCAGCTTTTCCAGATCACAATACACCTGAGGAACATACCATCAAGCCTGGTGATTGGATACTCGTATGGAACTTCGATCGTACCAGCCCCTTGGAGAAGAGGTGGACGTCCCCTAAACTGGTTCTTCTGACAACGAGGACGGCAGTCAAAGTGGAAGGACGAAAAGGGTGGCTCCACGCCAGCCACTGCAAGAAGTTTTTTGGACCAATACTAACGGACAATGTGTCCTATCCTGCGGCTATAAATGCCCCGAATATAAATAATATTTCACCACTTCCAGAACTCACTCCTCAGCAGGATTACAGATCGCGGCAGCGATCTCACAAAAAAATAGACTAAAGACAATACACCTGATCATAACGAACCGGTGGCTAACTAAGTCCAGGAACAAACTCTTGGTGAAGCGGCTACTGGGAAGTGTTTGATCTCGTGTACAGATACATTTGGGTATTAATTAATAGACACTATGAGGAGTAATGACATGATGCGCAAATTGAAAAGGACGAATTATGTGAAATTACTGCATAGCAGGTTCTCGATTTTTTTATTAATAATGTTACTTGTTTGCTGTTTAGCGGCCTGTCTGGGTTGGATCTTATATACAGTTTTCCCTCCACCCTCTTCCACGCTTGTATAGAATATAACTATGCATTCCCATGTTAATCTACCCCCACACCTCGAGGACAGAAGAAAGGAATTTATAAATAATACATTCATTTCCACTCTCCATAAACACCAACTAATTGTCAACAAGACGAACTGTTGGGTTTGTGGCTTGATGCCACATTCCGTACATAAGGGAATGCCCTTTTTCTCCCTCCCATTCGGTTATTCAGGGTCCGCCTATGCATTAGCTATGATATTTTCTGCCTCAGTCAGAAACATTCCCCCGACAAAATTGAAAAATGAAAGTAATTGGAACGAAGTAAAGACTAAAATAGTAAAGACTGTTTCTAAAATGGTGGATCTTACTGTGACCTGGGGAAGGGCCGAGGATCACGAAAATATCAGTTACTCTCAGTTCCATGAGATAGCTTCCTTCAGGGAAATGTTTTCCGTCAATCAAAGACAGACAGATCAAGGAGGTTCGGTAGTACCGCAACCCGGCCTGTTTTGTATAAGAGGAAAAGGAAAGGGGGAAGTAATGGGGAACAGCGAGTGTGATAGGACATATACACTACCCGCTCCCGATTTTCAGACCATGGTAACTGCCCCAAACACCTATTTCATCTGTGGACCCCATGCGCGCACCTGGTTGCCTCAAGGCTGGTCTGGAAAGTGCTACATCGCATTCCTTTTACCACCAACTTACACTGCCCCTGCCGATTACCACCTGATTGACCCTCTGACCCAAGTTAGAAGACAACGAAGGGGGGTCATAGATGCAGAAGATACTACAGGACAAGAAGCTGGAGATTTTTTCAAAGGTTTCCTCCCTTTCTGGGGACCCATGGCCAACAATCGCCACATCCGGGAATTAACTTGTGTAGTTCAGGCCGCCATAGACGAAACAACTGGCGCCTTGAATAACATTACAGCTGAAGTAGCTGCAGACAGACTCATGACCCTGCAGCACCGTATAGTTTTAGATGTCCTGTTAGCCGATTGTGGTGGTGTGTGTAAGGTAATAGGGTCCAGTTGCTGTGTATTTATTCCAGACAACGCCCCATCAGTTTACTCTGCTATATCCCGCCTCCATGTACTATCCGATAAATTGGATATTGACACTGGCACATGGTCTCTGACCGGCTGGTTGTGGGGTCTCCTGTCTACCTGGGGGTGGAAGGCACTAAGAGTCCTGGGCCTCGTTTTGGCCACTATTTTCACTTGTTGCCTCTGGGTCCAGTGTGGCCCCGCCCTTTGTGGGCTGTGTGCCACTACATGTACTCCTTGTCCACGTAACAGAGGAAAGAAAAATGAAATGATCATGTTGCAAGAACAAGTGTATGACTTAATGAACCTAGAAATTGATTTCTGCAATAGGGTTTCTATGGGGCAAGGAGGGAATGTGGAAAGTTGACTAAAAACTCTCTTTTCTTCCTGGTGTCCCATCATGCACCCTATCCACCCTAACACCGACCAGGCAAGCCAGTTTTTCTACTTTAAGCATGAATCCTGTTATACCCCCTCTCTTGCCTGTCTTCTTTTCGTTGTACTGGCACATGCAAAGAATGATGGCCAGCCATCATGTATCTTACGGGTTTCCGTCCTGTTCGATATTTTCCTTAAAACAGAACGGAGTCAGTTAGATGGTTGCCTCGTCAAATTCTCCCCCTCCCTAACTCTATCAAAGAACGAGCAGCTCTCGCTCAACAATGATCTCTCAGCTTGCGGGGGCAGCCACGGGTTGGGTCAACAATCAAGAGTAAACTGATCAAGTACACGAGACAGACACGAAGAGAATAGTTAAACACGGCCCATTCTCCTTCTTCCCAGCTATACACACATACCATTGTGAAACACCACCGCCCTTGTGTGGAAGTAAGGAGCACACAATGCCTCGTTCTCTTTACCCTACAGACAGAAATGACCCTGTAACAATGCCTCGATTCTCTGTCCCCAGACACTAGTAACTCTGTAAGTTGTCACCACAATCACTCTGATGCCATGAGTTTGTCTATGTCTAACAAATATGATTCAAGTTATTCTTTAAACGAAATCAAGCCTGCTATGTCTTCTGTATGATTGTATCACAGATAATTTAATCATGCCCAGGGAACTCCTTCTTTTGATTGTGCAAGTAATGTATATAAGTGCTGTCATGCTTCAAGTAAAGCAGACTACTCCTGAACCCGCTTGGTGGAGGAGCTCTCCCTTAACTCGAGTTCTGGAATAAAGCCCTTTTACTCAAAGACCACGGACTCTGCTCCTCATTTTATGGATTACTCTTCTTTGATATCTATAGAAATTCCGGCAGTGTAAATAATTTTATTTACCACAGATACTTGATAATTGTGTCGACTAGATGTATTTATCATGTGAAGTGCATGTGCAATATACTAAAGAAATAAACTTGGTTGAAAAATCATGTGACTCCTCGGTGTCCCCTTTAGCTGGTATAAAATTATGATATTGCATTTGCTGACAATACTCTCCATACACGTCGTATATACTTATTTCTTCCGAAAACTTTCCATTTAAACTTATGTTCACATTCACATGGTCTTTATCAATTTGTCATTCTGCTCATGTTTCTCAAACCTTTATACATACTGCTGTCCAATCTTTTCTGCAGTGCCTATTGGTACCATCCCTATTGACATCTGTGCGTGACAAGTAACCCACTTCCACATAGTATGCATCTAATCTCCATAGATCATACGTATCATAAACACTATTACATGATATTCCTTGATGCATGTGTGTCATAAACATTATTGCATGATCATTCATGATTTTTCATAATTCATATGTATCACAAACATAATTACATGATTATCCACAGTTTTTTCCGCGTTGCCTATACATCCCATCGATGTTTACACCTGCTGCATTGCAACCTGAGTACATCAAAAATGACCCATTTATTTTTAAAAAATTGCAAACACTATCCTAACTGCCCAGGCAGTCTTCTGTTAATGATTGATTGTGAATGAAATCCCTCTTTCTATGTGTGGCCTGACCTTGTATTCGATGTAGGTTGTGTCAATATTATTGTGTATAGTTCATAAATAACACGCTAGATCGTATCTGTCATTAAGACCCACCGGCCTCATTGTTTTGAAAGTTTTGATCCAGTACAACTCTCCCTGTGAAGTTTCCGTCTCATATCTGTGCCCTGTGTTACTTCCATCTTTTCAATGATCATGAACCTTAATTGTGAAATGGAATGATTCTGTTCCTTCCAATGTGTAGCCAGGGGTGATGTTAATGATTGATTTCTGATTTTACTTTCATGTTCTGTGATTCTGATTTTAGTTTTATGTTCTGTCTCACCCACATAAATTTTTCCGCATGGACATTTGATCCCATAAATTACATTCTGTGAGTTGCAATCACTCGTATGTTTTAATTTCATTGGTTGGCCAGTTGTTGGATGAGTGAGTATATCTCCAATAATCACGTTGTTGCAGTGTATACAATTAAGACACCGTGTTGTTGCTTTGTTGTTAGTATCTCTTCTGACAATCTTTGGTTTTCTCAATAATTCTTTTAAATTCCTCCCTCTCGTGTACGCATGGAGAGGTTTCTCTTTGAATAAACCTTTGAAGTCCGGTTCATTGGATAATAGTTCCCACCTGCTGTTGATGATCCTTTTGATAGCTGTGGAATGTGTTGTGTATTTGGACACAAATACCATTTTTTTTTCGTTAGTTCTAGTTTTAGTTTGTAGTAACTCCTGTCTGTTCAGGTTAAAGCTCTCTGTTTGCTCTGGTTCAACACCTCTGCTGGGTATCCCTTTTCTTTATATTTAACAAGATGTTCTTCCATCGTGTTTTCTCCAATCTGTGCGTCTGTACATATTCGTTTTATTCTGATCATTTGGGAATACGGTAAGTTCCTGAGTAGGCTTCTTGGATGAAAGCTTGAGTAAAGCAAGGCATTATTTTGGTCTGGCAGTTTGGTGTATAATCTTGTTTGAAACCCTGTTGAGGTTTTCAATATTCTTACATCCAAGAAATCCATCGTCAACTGATTGATTTTGTAAGTCAGCTGTATCCTAGGATTTACTGAGTTTAAATCTTTGATCAACTGTTCCAGTTCTCCTGTTGTTGCTTGCCATATCAAAAATATTTCATCGATAAATCGACAATACATCTTAATGTTCTTCCATTTCTCTGTGTTCATCAGATTGTCTGCTTCAAATTGGGCCATAAAGATGTTTGCATATGCTTGGGCCCTCGAAAAACCCATGGAAGTGCCTGCCAGCTGGCCGTAATATCTCTTGTTCCACTCAAAATAACTGTTTTGTAGGCAGAATTGCAACAATTTTAATAGGAATACTTTATCAGCCTGTAGTTCTTCCATTTGTAGAAGTGCCCATTCTACAGCCTCTATTCCAGCCATGTGGGGGATAGACTTGTATAGTGCTACCACGTCGATGGTGCAAAGAACCCAATTTTCTTGAAAATCTCTGGTTGAATCTGTCAGTCTGTTTAAAAAATCAGTGGTGTCACGAATGTACGATTGCCATCCTTGAACAAATTGTTGTAAATAATGATCCAGATAACGTCCGAGGGGATCAAAAACTGACCCGCACCCCAAAACTATTGGTCTGAATGGTGGATCCTTGGGGTCTTTATGGATCTTCGGGATCATGTACAGTTTTGGACATCTTGGGTAGGTAGTGGTGAGATATGCCTTGGTGTTTTCATTTATCCATCCTTGTTGAATGGCTTCCTTTAGTAGTTGGTTAAGTAAACTTTGTATTTGTGCTATTGGTTCCAGATCCAAAATAAGATATGTCTCACTATCAGCAACGTGCTGATTGACCTTCATATTGTAGTAACTAGTGTCCATTACGACTATTGCTCCTCCCTTGTCTGCTGAATGAATTGTCACTTCTGAGTTGTTAGATAGATTCTGCAATGTATTTCTTTCTGATTTCGTCAAATTGTGTTGTTTTATTTTCTTGAAATCCAGTGCCTCTATATCCTTTTTCACCATAATTTCATATGTGTCCAGCATCTTGTGCGAGACTGGAGGTTGATGTGTGCTTTTTGGTTTGAATAGACCTGCTGTTTCTTGTGTGGGCTGTGGTGTAGCTTCTACTGCATTTGCAAAGCAATGCTTTAGACGTAAAGTTCTCATGAAACGGTAAAGAGCAGCTTCTGTCTCTATTTCATTTGCCGTGGTGGTTGGAACGAATGTTAGCCCTTTGTTTAGTACTTTGAGTTCGTATTTAGTTAAGTTGGTTGATGATATATTTATTATCAAACCACTGTCCTTCCACTCCGGAAAGATTTTCCTGCCGCTTCCTCTCCTTGTCGGGCGGTTTCGCTTGTTGTTCCCGGTGATTCCGTTGGTTGTAAGCCTTTGTTTTCGACCTTGGATAAAAAAGCCACGCTGCTGTTTGATGTTTCTCCCCTTGTTGATTCTGTGTTTGTTGTTATTGCTTGTGTGGTCAAATCAACTGGTCCTCTATTGAATTTGATTTCTTTATCTGTTACCAAACTTTCCTCCGAAGAGTGTGGTGCTGTCGTTGTTTTTTTTGGGTCAAATCCTCTCCTGGTGTAAATATCCGCCCACGTGTAAACTTCATTAAGTTTGTAATCTACCGTATCTAGCTTGTATTTGCGAAGTTTGCCTTCCTGGAGCTCTTTGCTGTATTTGTCCAATTTCTGGTTGATCGCTTCCAAACTGATTTGCCAGGTGTTTACTTCCATCCTACTTTCCAATTCACTTTTCAAAATTAAAATTTCTTCCTCCAATTCACGGATTGTTTTTGAAAATTCCTCTACTATCAATAATATTAGGTCTAATGAACACTTGTTCAGGATACTATACCATTTATCCATAAATTTTGTGTTTAGATTGAATCGAAATAACATAGGTTTAATGGCTAATCTTAAACCTCTCGGAATTCTTCTTGCTCTGTGATATTGCACCAGTGTGGATGCATGCATTCTTTGATTGAGTTGACGTCGGGTCAGGTACCCTAGTTGTTTGAGTTGTTGGCTGATTGAGCCTCCATGTGCATCTTTGGTTCTTACTTCTTGTATCAGTGCGTATATTTCATCTGCTTGATCAGATGTGTAAGCCAATGTTGTGGCTCTATTGTCCATTATACCGGTAATTTGATCAAATTGCATTCTCCTAGTTGGGTGCTTCTCCGCTGTTTTGACAAAATTTGTACAGAAGAATGTGGGGTTTGCGGGGAGCACTCCTTATTAACCTTAAGTTTGTCCTTCTATTCTATTGGTGCTGAGACTGATAAGGGGCGTCAATCCTTTGAATCATATGAAGTTTTTAGACCAGCAGGGGTGTTAGTCCAGTCTCTCACTGTTCAGATAGTGTTATACCACACCTTATATTTTCTTCAACATAAACAAAAATGTATTAAATTATTTTTATTTATTTTTTTCCTACTCTGTTGCTCAATGTAAATCATGTTATATGTCACATGAGATTCCACAAACATTTTTCATTAAATCCATTTTACATGTTCTCTATAATGATCACATTAACTGCAAATAAATCACAACCACATTTTGATTCCTGAACACATCTTAATCGCATGCCCAATGCATTTCGGCACCACGAGTGCCTTCTTCAGGGGTTGTCTCTAAAAAAAGGAAAGGAAAATAAAAACCAAAATGTTTATCGTGTACGCACATGGATGCTCAAGTTGTTGTAATATGCTCATGTTTGCTCATACCTCATGAATGTACTGGGTCAGCGTCTGATATCTGTAATAAACGTATATCAAAATTAAGTTATATGTGCCTGCTGATATGCCTGAAGGAAAATAGTAACCATTAACTGGTGGTCTTACCACTTCTTTTTAATGGGGAATCGGCGTGTATGCTGTAATAAAAACATATATATGCGATATATTGGTACCTAGTAATAAGTTGACAAAATCATGCTAATTGTAGTTCTGCGGTAGAAAATGAGCGTACCTGTGATAGTGAATCTTTGCTTTCAACCTAAACGATAAAAAAACATGTGGGGTCACTTACGGGTTCGTATTTATCTTAATGTTGACAGGCTTGGGTTGGTAACGTTCTCATACCTGTGGTCAAAAACTAGTTCCGTGTATCTAGGAGAAGATATAAAAAATTCGCTTTGAAATCATGCAAACCTTTCGGTATGTTTTAGCCGCAAATACGATGTGTACATGATATTCAAAGACCTTCGTGTCCGTATTTAAATGGACCAGTATTATCTCTAAATAGAATGGGTCTATCCTCGCTTACCTAAGGGTACAGCCGTCTCGCGTTGTCCTATGGGTTCTTTGCTCGTGAGCACGAACTTAGTTTGTGGTTATGTTTTCATGTGCAAACCGCGGCTTCCTGTAAAATAACAAACAACGGACTACTTGTCGGCTCTATGTTCCCACTCGGTGGATTTCATCGCCATCTTAGAGTGGTGATACTGACACTGTATTTGGTGCAAGATGTTCTATGCGATTTGAAGTTTGCTACTGGACCTGTTATATTTCAATTATTAGAACATGTGCTCTACCCCGTAAAAATGTTCGGGGGGTGTTGTTACTTGCTGAAGGTTATTTAGCGGGATAAAATGTTTAATAAATCGAGTAAAAATGACGGGTGTAAGCCTAAGTTAAGGATACTTGATAATTGTGTCGACTAGATGTATTTATCATGTGAAGTGCATGTGCAATATACTAAAGAAATAAACTTGGTTGAAAAATCATGTGACTCCTCGGTGTCCCCTTTAGCTGGTATAAATTTATGATATTGCATTTGTTGACAATACTCTCCATACACGTTGTATATACTTATTTCTTCCGAAAACTTGCCATTTAAACTTATGTTCACATTCACATGGTATTTATCAATTTGTCATTCTGCTCATGTTTCTCAAACCTTTATACATACTGCTGTCCAATCTTTTCTGCAGTGCCTATTGGTACCATCCCTATTGACATCTGTGCGTGACAAGTAACCCACTTCCACATAGTATGCATCTAATCTCCATTGATCATATGTATCATAAACACTATTACATGATATTCCTTGATGCATGTGTGTCATAAACATTATTGCATGATCATTCATGATTTTTCATAATTCATATGTATCACAAACATAATTACATGATTATCCACAGTTTTTTCCGCGTTGCCTATAGATCCCATCGATGTTTACACCTGCTGCATTGTAACCTGAGTACATCAAAAATGACCCATTTATTTAAAAAAAAAATTGCACACACTATCCTAACTGCCCAGGCAGTCTTCTGTTAATGATTGATTGTGAATGAAATCCCTCTTTCTATGTGTGGCCTGACCTTGTATTCGATGTAGGTTGTGTCAATATTATTGTGTATAGTTCATAAATAACACGCTAGATCGTATCTGTCATTAGGACCCACCGGCCTCATTGTTTTGAAAGTTTTGATCCAGTACAACTCTCGCTGTAAAAGTTTCCGTCTCCTATCTGTGCCCTGTATTACTTCCATCTTTTCAATGATCATGAACCTTAATTGTGAATTGGAATGATTCTGTTCCTTCCAATGTGTAGCCAGGGGTGATGTTAATGATTGATTCCTGATTTTACTTTCATGTTCTGTGATTCTGATTTTAATTTTACGTTCTGTCTTGCCCACATACATTTTTCCGCATGGACATTTGATCCCATAAATTACATTCTGTGAGTTGCAATCACTCGTATGTTTTAATTTGATTGGTTGACCAGTTGTTGGATGAGTGAGTATATCTCCAATAATCACGTTGTTGCAGTGTATACAATTAAGACACCGTGTTGTTCCTTTGTTGTTAGTATCTCTTCTGGCAATCTTTGGTGTTCTCAATAATTCTTTTAAATTCCACCCTCTCGTGTACGCATGGAGTGGTTTCTCTTTGAACAAACCTTTGAAGTCAGGTTCATTGGATAATAGTTCCCACCTGCTGCTGATGATATTTTTGATAGCTGTGGAATGTGTTGTGTATTTGGACACAAATACCATTTTTTTGTTGTTAGTTCTAGTTTTAGTTTGTAGTAACTCCTGTCTGTTCAGGGTTAAAGCTCTCTGTTTGCTCTGGTTCAACACCTCTGCTGGGTATCCCTTTTCTTTATATTTAACAAGATGTTCTTCCATCGTGTTTTCTCCAATCTGTGTGTCTGAACATATTCGTTTTATTCTGATCATTTGGGAATACGGTAAGTTCCTGAGTAGGCTTCTTGGATGAAAGCTTTAGTAAAGCAAGGCATTATTTCGGTCTGTCGGTTTGGTGTATAATCTATTTTGAAACCCTGTTGAGGTTTTCAATATTCTTACATCCAAGAAATCCATCGTCAACTGATTGATTTTGTAAGTCAGCTGTATCCTAGAATTTACTGAGTTTAAATCTTTGATCAACTGTTCCAGTTCTCCTGTTGTTGCTTGCCATATCAAAAATATATCATCGATAAATCGACAATACATCTTGATGTTCTTCCATTTCTCTGTGTTTATCAGATTGTCTGCTTCATATTGGGCCATAAAGATGTTTGCATATGCTGGGTCCCCCGAAAAACCCATGGAAGTGCCTGCCAGCTGCCCGTAATATCTCTTGTTCCACTCAAAATAACTGTTTTGTAAACAGAATTGCAACAATTTTAATAGGAATACTTTATCAGCCTGTAGTTCTTCCATTTGTAGAAGTGCCCATTCTACAGCCTCTATTCCAGCCATGTGGGGGAAAGACGTGTATAGTGCTACCATGTTGATGGTGCAAAGAACCCAATTTTCTTGAAAATCACTGGTTGAATCTGTCAGTTTGCTTAAAAAATCAGTGGTGTCACGAATGTACGATTGCCATCCTTGAACAAATTGTTGTAAATAATGATCCAGATAACGTCCGAGGGGATCAAAAACTGACCAGCACCCCAAATCTATTGGTCTGAATGGTGGATCCTTGGGGTCTTTATGGATCTTCGGGATCATGTACAGTTTTGGACATCTTGGGTACGTAGTGGTGAGATATACCTTGGTGTTTTCATTTATCCATCCTTGTTGAATGGCTTCCTTTAGTAGTTGGTTAAGTAAACTTTGTATTTGTGCTGTTGGTTCCAGATCCAAAATAAGATATGTCTCACTATCAGCAACGTGCTGATTGACCTTCATATTGCAGTAACTAGTGTCCATTACGACTATTGCTCCTCCCTTGTCTGCTGAATGAATTGTCAGTTCTGAGTTGTTGGATAGATTCTGCAAAGTATTTCTTTCTGATTTCGTCAAATGTTGTTGTTTTATTTTCTTGAAATCCAGTGCCTCTATATCCTTTTTCACCATAATTTCATATGTGTCCAGCATCTTGTGCGAGACTGGAGGTTGATATGTGCTTTTTGGTTTGAATAGACCTGCTGTTTCTTGTGTGGGCTGTGGTGTAGCTTCTACTACATTTGTAAAAAAATGCTTTAGACGTAAAGTTCTCATGAAACGGTAAAGAGCAGCTTCTGTCTCTATTTCATTTGCCGTGGTGGTTGGAACAAATGTTAGCCCTTTGTTTAGTACATTGAGTTCGTATTTAGTTAAGTTGGTTGATGATATATTTATTATCAAACCACTGTCCTTCCACTCCGGAGAGATTTTCCTGCCGCTTCCTCTCCCTGTCGGGCGGTTTCGCTTGTTGTTCCCGGTGATTCTGTTGGTTGTAAGCCTTTATTTTGGACCTTGGATAAAAAAGCCACGCTGCTGTTTGATGTTTCTCCCCTTGTTGATTCTGTGTTTGTTGTTATTGCTTGTGTGGTCAAATCAACTGGTCCTCTATTGAATGTGATTTCCTTATCTGTTACCAAGCTTTCCTCCGAAGAGTGTGGTGCTGTCGTTGTTTGTTTTGGGTCAAATCTTCTCCTGGTGTAAATATCCGCTCGCGTGTAAACTTCATTAAGTTTGTAATCCATCGTATCTCGCTTGTATTTGCGAAATTTGCCCTCCTGGAGCTCTTTGCTGTATTTGTCCAATTTCTGGGTGATCGCTTCCAAACTGATTTGCCAGGTGTTTACTTCCATCCTACTTTCCAATTCGCTTTTCAAAATTAAAATTTCTTCCTCCAATTCACGGATTGTTTTTGACAATTCCACTCCTATCAATAATATTAGGTCTAATGAACACTTGTTCAGGATACTATACCATTTATCCAAAAATGTTGCGTTTAGATTGAATCGAAATACCATAGGTTTAATGGCTAATCTTAAACCTCTCGGAATTCTTCTTGCTCTGTCATATTGCACCAGTGTGGATGCGTGCATTCTTTGATTGAGTTGACGTCGGGTCAGGTACCCTAGTTGCTTGAGTTGTTGGCTGATTGAGCTTCCATGTGCATCTTTGGTTCTTACTTCTTGTATCAGTGCGTATATTTCATCTGCTTGCTCAGATGTGTAAGCCAATGTTGTGGCTCTATTGTCCGTTATACCGGTAATTTGATCAAATTGCATTCTCATAGTTGGGTGCTTCTTCGATGTTTTGACAACATTTGTACAGAAGAATGTGGGGTTTGCAGGGAGCACTCCTTATTACCTTATGTTTGTCCTTCTATTCTATTGGTGCTGAGACTGATAAGGGGCGTCAATCCTTTGAATCATATGAAGTTTTTAGACCAACAGGGGTGTTAGTCCAGTCTCGCACTGTTCATATAGTGTTATACCACACCTTATATTTTCTTCAACATAAACAAAAATGTATCAAATTTTTTTCATTACTTTATTTCTTACTCTGTTGCTCAATGTAAATCATGTTATATGTCACATGATATTCCACAAACATTTTTCATTAAATCCATTTTACATGTTCTCTATAATGATCACATTAACTGCAAATAAATCACAACCACATTTTGATTCCTGAACACATCTTAATCGCATGCCCAATGCATTTCGGCACCACGAGTGCCTTCCTCAGGGGCTGTCTCTAAAAAAAGGAAAGGAAAATAAAAAACAAAATGTTTATCTTGTACGCACATGGATGCTCAAGTTGTTGTAATATGCTCATGTTTGCTCATACCTCATGAATGTACTGGGTCAGCGTCTGTTATCTGTAATAAACGTATATCAAAATTAAGTTATATGTGCGTGCTGATATGCCTGAAGGAAAATAGTAACCATTAACTGGTGGTCTTACCGCTTCTTTTTAATGGGGAATCGGCGTGTATGCTGTAATAAAAACATATATATGCGATATATTGGTACCTAGTAATAAGTTGACAAAATCATGCTAATTGTGGTTCTGCGGTAGAAAATGAGCGTACCTGTGATAGTGAATCTTTGCTTTCAGCCTAAACGATAAAAAAACACGTGGGGTCACTTACGGGTTCGTATTTATCTTAATGTTGACAGGCTCGGGTTGGTAACGTTCTCATACCTGTGGTCAAAAACTAGTTCAGTGTATCTAGGAGAAGATACAAAAAATTCGCTTAGAAATCATGCAAACCTTTCGGTATGTTTTAGTCGCAAATACGCGGTGTACACGATATTCAAAGACCTTTGTGTCCATATTTAAATGGACCAGTATTATCTCTAAATAGAACGGGTCTATCCTCGCTTACCTAAGGGTACAGCCGTCTCGCGTTGTCCTATGGGTTCTTTGCTCGTGAGCTCGAACTTAGTTCGTGGTTATGTTTTCATGTGCAAACCGCAGCTTCCTGTAAAATAACAAACGACGGACTACTTGTCGGCTCTATGTTCCCACTCTGTGGATTTCATCGCCATCTTAGAGTGGTGATACTGACACTGTATTTAGTGCAAGATGTTCTATGAGATTTGAAGTTTGCTACAGGACCTGTTGTATTTCAATTATTAGAACATGTGCTCTACCCCGTAAAAATGTTCGGGGGGTGTTGATACTTGCTGAAGGTTATTTAGCGGGATAAAATGTTTAATAAATCGAGTAAAAATGATGGGTGTAAGCCTGAGTTTAGGATACTTGATAATTGTGTCGACTAGATGTATTTATCATGTGAAGTGCATGTGCAAAATACTAAAGAAATAAACTTGGTTAAAAAATCATGTGACTCCTCGGTGTCCCCTTTAGCTGGTATAAAATTATGTTATCGCATTTGTTGACAATACTCTCCATTCACGTTGTATATACTTATTTCTTCCAAAAACTTGCCATTTAAACTTATGTTCACATTCACATGGTATTTATCAATTTGTCATTCTGCTCATGTTTCTCAAACCTTTATACATACTGCTGTCCAATCTTTTCTGCAGTGCCTATTGGTACCATCCCTATTGACATCTGTGCGTGACAAGTAACCCACTTCCACATAGTATGCATCTAATCTCCATAGATCATATGTATCATAAACACTATTACATGATATTCCTTGATGCATGTGTGTCATAAACATTATTGCATGATCATTCATGATTTTTCATAATTCATATGTATCACAAACATAATTACATGATTATCCACAGTTTTTTCCTCGTTGCCTATAGATCCCATCGATGTTTACACCTGCTGCATTGTAACCTGAGTACATCAAAAATGACCCATTTATTTTTAAAGAATTGCAAACACTATCCTAACTGCCCAGGCAGTCTTCTGTTAATGATTGATTGTGAATGAAATCCCTCTTTCCATGTGTGGCCTGACCTTGTATTCGATGTAGGTTGTGTCAATATTATTGTGTATAGTTCATAAATAACACGCTAGATCGTATCTGTCATTAAGACCCACCGGCCTCATTGTTTTCAAAGTTTTGATCCAGTACAACTCTCGCTGTAAAAGTTTCCGTCTCATATCTGTGCCCTGTGTTACTTCCATCTTTTCAATGATCATGAACCTTAATTGTGAAATGGAATGATTCTGTTCCTTCCAATGTGTAGCCAGGGGTGATGTTAATGATTGATTCCTGATTTTACTTTTATGTTCTGTGATTCTGATTTTAATTTTACGTTCTGTCTTGCCGACATACATTTTTCGGCATGGACATTTGATCCCATAAATCACATTCTGTGAGTTGCAATCACTCGTATGTTTTAATTTGATTGGTTGGCCAGTTGTTGGATGAATGAGTATATCTCCAATAATCACGTTGTTGCAGTGTATACAATTAAGACACCGAGTTGTTCCTTTGTTGTTAGTATCTCTTCTGACAATCTTTGGTTTTCTCAATAATTCTTTTAAATTCCTCCCTCTCGTGTACGCATGGAGTGGTTTCTCTTCGAACAAACCTTTGAAGTCCGGTTAATTGGATAATAGTTCCCACCTGCTGTTGATGATCCTTTTGATAGCTGTGGAATGTGTTGTGTATTTGGACACAAATACCATTTATTTGTCGTTAGTTCTAGTTTTAGTTTGTAGTAACTCTTGTCCGTTCAGGGATAAAGCTCTCTGTTTGCTCTGGTTCAACACCTCTGCTGGGTATCCCTTTTCTTTATATTTAACAAGATGTTCTTCTATCGTGTTTTCTCCAATCTGTGTGTCTGAACATATTCGTTTTATTCTGATCATTTGGGAATACGGTAAGTTCCTGAGTAGGCTTCTTGGATGAAAGCTTGAGTAAAGCAAGGCATTATTTCGGTCTGTCGGTTTGGTGTATAATCTATTTTGAAACCCTGTTGAGGTTTTCATTATTCTTACATCCAAGAAATCCATCGTCAACTGATTGATTTTGTAAGTCAGCTGTATCCTAGGATTTACTGAGTTTAAATCTTTGATCAACTGTTCCAGTTCTCCTGCTGTTGCTTGCCATATCAAAAATATATCATCGATAAATCGACAATACATCTTGATGTTCTTCCATTTCTCTGTGTTCATCAGATTGTCTGCTTCAAATTGGGCCATAAAGATGTTTGCATATGCTGGGGCCCCCGAAAAACCCATGGAAGTGCCTGCCAGCTGCCCGTAATATCTCTTGTTCCACTCAAAATAACTGTTTTGTAACAGAATTGCAACAATTTTAATAGAAATACTTTATCAGCCTGTAGTTCTTCCATTAGTAGAAGTGCCCATTCTACAGCCTCTATTCCAGCCTTGTGGGGGATAGACGTGTATAGTGCTACCACGTCGATGGTGCAAAGAACCCAATTTTCTTGAAAATCTCTGGTTGAATCTGTCAGTTTGTTTAAAAAATCAGTGGTGTCACGAATGTACGATTGCCATCCTTGAACAAATTGTTATAAATAATGATCCAGATAACGTCCGAGGGGGATCAAAAACTGACCCGCACCCCAAAACTATTGGTCTGAATGGTGGATCCTTGGGGTCTTTATGGATCTTCGGGATCATGTACAGTTTTAGACATCTTGGGTAGGTAGTGGTGAGATATGCCTTGGTGTTTTCATTTATCCATCCTTGTTGAATGGCTTCCTTTAGTAGTTGGTTAAGTAAACTTTGTATTTGTGCTGTTGGTTCCAGATCCAAAATAAGATATGTCTCACTATCAGCAACGTGCTGATTGACCTTCATATTGTAGTAACTAGTGTCCATTACGACTATTGCTCCTCCCTTGTCTGCTGAATGAATTGTCAGTTCTGAGTTGTTGGATAGATTCTGCAAAGTATTTCTTTCTGATTTCGTCAAATTTTGTTGTTTTATTTTCTTGAAATCCAGTGCCTCTACATCCTTTTTCACCATAATTTCATGTGTCCAGCATCTTGTGCGAGACTGGAGGTTGATGTGTGCTTTTTGGTTTGAATAGACCTGCTGTTTCTTGTGTGGGCTGTGGTGTAGCTTCTACTACATTTGTAAAAAAATGCTTTAGACGTAAAGTTCTCATGAAACGGTAAAGAGCAGCTTCTGTCTCTATTTCATTTGCCGTGGTGGTTGGAACGAATGTTAGCCCTTTGTTTAGTACATTGAGTTCGTATTTAGTTAAGTTGGTTGATGATATATTTATTATCAAACCACTGTCCTTCCACTCCGGAGAGATTTTCCTGCCGCTTCCTCTCCTTGTCGGGCGGTTTCGCTTGTTCTTCCCGGTGATTCCGTTGGTTGTAAGCCTTTGTTTTGGACCTTGGATAAAAAAGCCACGCTGCTGTTTGATGTTTCTCCCCTTGTTGATTCTGTGTTTATTGTTATTGCTTGTGTGGTCAAATCAACTGGTCCTCTATTGAATGTGATTTCCTTATCTGTTACCAAGCTTTCCTCCGAAGAGTGTGGTGCTGTCGTTGTTTTTTTCGGGTCAAATCTTCTCCTGGTGAAAATATCCGCCCACGTGTAAACGTCATTAAGTTTGTAATCTATCGTATCTCGCTTGTATTTGCGAAGTTTGCCTTCCTGGAGCTCTTTGCTTTATTTGTCCAATTTCTGGTTGATCGCTTCCAAACTGATTTGCCAGGTGTTTACTTCCATCCTACTTTCCAATTCGCTTTTCAAAATTAAAATTTCTTCCTCCAATTCACGGATTGTTTTTGACGATTCCTCTACTATCAATAATATTAGGTCTAATGAACACTTGTTCAGGATACTATACCATTTATCCCAAAATTTTGCGTTTAGATTGAATTGAAATACCATAGGTTTAATGGCTAATCTTAAACCTCTCGGAATTCTTCTTGCTCTGTCATATTGCACCAGTGTGGATGCGTGCATTCTTTGATTGAGTTGACGTCGGGTCAGGTACCCTAGTTGTTTGAGTTGTTGGCTGATTGAGCTTCCATGTGCATCTTTGGTTCTTACTTCTTGTATCAGTGCGTATATTTCATCTGCTTGGTCAGATGTGTAAGCCAATGTTGTGGCTCTATTGTCCGTTATACCGGTAATTTGATCAAATTGCATTCTCCTAGTTGGGTGCTTCTCCGCTGTTTTGACAAAATTTGTGCAGAAGAATGTGGGGTTCGCGGGGAGCACTCCTTATTAACCTTAAGTTTGTCCTTCTATTCTATTGGTGCTGAGACTGATAAGGGGTGTCAATCCTTTGAATCATATGAAGTTTTTAGACCAACAGGGGTGTTAGTCCAGTCTCGCACTGTTCATATAGTGTTTACCACATCTTATATTTTCTTCAACATAAACAAAAATTAATCAAATTCTTTTCATTAATTTATTTCTTACTCTGTTGCTCAATGTAAATCATGTTATATGTCACATGATATTCCACAAACATTTTTCATTAAATCAATTTTACATGTTCTCTATAATGATCACATTAACTGCAAATAAATCACAACCACATTTTGATTCCTGAACACATCTTAATCGCATGGCCAATGCATTTCGGCACCATGAGTGCCTTCCTCAGGGGCTGTCTCTAAAAAAAGGAAAGGAAAATAAAAACCAAAATGTTTATCGTGTACGCACATGGATGCTCAAGTTGTTGTAATATGCTCATGTTTGCTCATACCTCATGAATGTACTGGGTCAGCGTCTGATATCTGTAATAAACGTATATCAAAATTAAGTTATATGTGCCTGCTGATATGCCTGAAGGAAAATAGTAACCATTAACTGGTGGTCTTACCGCTTCTTTTTAATGGGGAATCGGCGTGTATGCTGTAATAAAAACATATATATGCGATATATTGGTACCTAGTAATAAGTTGACAAAATCATGCTAATTGTGGTTCTGCGGTAGAAAATGAGCGTACCTGTGATAGTGAATCTTTGCTTTCAACCTAAACGATAAAAAAACATGTGGGGTCACTTACGGGTTCGTATTTATCTTAATGTTGACAGGCTCGGGTTGGTAACGTTCTCATACCTGTGGTCAAAAACTAGTTCAGTGTATCTAGGAGAAGATACAAAAAATTCGCTTAGAAATCATGCAAACCTTTCGGTATGTCGCAAATACGCGGTGTACACGATATTCAAAGACCTTTGTGTCCATATTTAAATGGACCAGTATTATCTCTAAATAGAACGGGTCTATCCTCGCTTACCTAAGGGTACAGCCGTCTCGCGTTGTCCTATGGGTTCTTTGCTCGTGAGCTCGAACTTAGTTCGTGGTTATGTTTTCATGTGCAAACCGCAGCTTCCTGTAAAATAACAAACGGCTCTATGTTCCCACTCTGTGGATTTCATCGCCATCTTAGAGTGGTGATACTGACACTGTATTTAGTGCAAGATGTTCTATGAGTTTTGAAGTTTGCTACAGGACCTGTTGTATTTCAATTATTAGAACATGTGCTCTACCACGTAAAAATGTTCGGGGGGTGTTGATACTTGCTGAAGGTTATTTAGCGGGATAAAATGTTTACGAAATTGAGTTAAAATGACGGGTGTAAGCCTGAGTTTAGCATACTTGATAATTGTGTCAACTAGATGTATTTATCATGTGACGTGCATGTGCAATATACTAAAGAAATAAACTTGGTTGAAAAATCGTGTGACTCCTCGGTGTCCCCTTCAGCTGGTATAAAATTATGATATTGCATTTGTTGACAATACTCTCCATACACGTTGTATATACTTATTTCTTATGAAAACTTGCCATTTAAACTTATGTTCACATTCACATGGTAGTTATCAATTTGTCATTCTGCTCATGTTTCTCAAACCTTTATACATACTGCTGTCCAATCTTTTCTGCAGTGCCTATTGGTACCATCCCTATTGACATCTGTGCGTGACAAGTAACCCACTTCCACATAGTATGCATCAAATCTCCATAGATCATATGTATCATAAACACTATTACATGATATTCCTTGATGCATGTGTGTCATAAACATTATTGCATGATCATTCATGATTTTTCATAATTCATATGTATCACAAACATAATTACATGATTATCCACAGTTTTTTCCTCGTTGCCTATAGATCCCATCGATGTTTACACCTGCTGCATTGTAACCTGAGTACATCAAAAATGACCCATTTGTTTTAAAAAAATTGCAAACACTATCCAAACTGCCCAGGCAGTCTTCTGTTAATGATTGATTGTGAATGAAATCCCTCTTTCTATGTGTGGCCTGACCTTGTATTCGATGTAGGTTCAATCAATCAATCAATCAAGACATTTATAGAGCGCACTACTTACCCGGAGGGTCTCAGGCGCTTGGGGGAGGGGGGGTGCTGCTACTGCTCGAACAGCCAGGTCTTGAGCTTCTTCCTGAAGGAGAGGTGGTCTTGGGTCAGGCGCAGGTCGGTCGGGAGGGAGTTCCAGGTCTTGGCGGCCAGGTAGGAGAAGGACCTTCCTCCTGTAGTCGTTCTTCGGATGCGGGGGACGGCGGCGAGGGCGTGACTTGCTGATCAAAGGTGGCGTTTGGGAGCGTAGAAGTTGATGCGGTTGTTGAGGTAGCTCGGGCCTTGATCGTGTAGGGCTTTGTGTGCATGGGTGAGGAGACGGAAGGTGATTCTTTTGTTGACGGGGAGCCAATGCAGGTCTCTCAGATGTCCGGAGATGTGGCTGTGTCGTGGGATGTCGAGGATGAGTCTGGCTGAGGTGTTCTGGATCCGCCGGAGTCTCTTCTGGAGCTTGGCGGTGGTTCCGGCGTAGAGGGCGTTGCCGTAGTCCAGTCGGCTGGTGACGAGGGCCTGGGTGACCATCTTCCTGGTCTCGGTGGGGATCCACCGGAAGATCTTCCGTAGCATGCGCAGGATGTTGAAGCACGACGAGGAGACGGCGTTGACTTGTCTGGTCATGGAGAGGGAGGAGTCCAGGATGAAGCCCAGGTTGCGTGCGTGGTCTGTCGGTTTGGGTGCGGTGCCCAGGGCGGGGGGCCACCAGGAGTCGTCCCAGGCGGAGGGCGAGGAGCCCAGGATGAGGACTTCCGTCTTGTCTAAGTTCAGTTTCAGGCGGCTGGTCGTCATCCATTCGGCTACGTCTTTCATCCCTTCGTGAAGGTTGGCTCTGGCGGCGGCGGGGTCGTTGGTCAGGGAGAGGATCAGCTGGGTGTCGTCGGCGTAGGAGATGATGTTGAGGTTGTGTTGGCGTGCGATGGCCGCGAGGGGGCTCATGTAGACGTTGAAGAGGGTGGGGCTCAGCGAGGATCCTTGAGGGACGCCGCAGATGATTTCGGTGGCCTCTGACTTGTACGGTGGTAGACGGACTCTCTGTGTTCTTCCGTCGAGGAAGGAGATGATCCATTCCAGTGCCCTCTCCTGGATTCCGACGTTGCCGAGGCGCTGCACTAGGGTGCGGTGGCAGACAGTGTCGAATGCCGCAGTGAGGTCTAGGAGGATGAGGGCCGCTGTTTCTCCGTTGTCCATCAGGGCTCAGATGTCATCGGTGGCAGCGATGAGGGCGGTCTCGGTGCTGTGGTTGGCTCGGAAGCCAGACTGTGAGGGGTCGAGGGATCCATTCGTCTCGAGGAAGGCGGCCAGCTGTTTGTTGACGGTCTTCTCGATGACTTTGGCTGGAAACGGGAGGAGCGAGATGGGGCGGTAATTCTTGAGTTCGGTGGGGTCCGCAGTTGGTTTCTTTAGTAGAGTGCTGAGTTCGGCGTGCTTCCAGCTCTCCGGGAAGGTGGCGGTGTCGAAAGAGGTGTTGTTGATGTCCCGCAGGTGGGGTGTGATGACAGCGTCGGCCTTGTTGAAGACGTGGTGAGGGCAGGGGTCGGTCGGAGATCCGGAGTGGATGGAGTTCATCATGCGGACGGTGTCTTCGGTGCTGATCGGAGTCCAGGCACGGAGGGTGGTGGTGGGGGGCGTTGGTGCGGTCGTGGCATGCGTCGGTTGAGTGCTGAAGCTGTTGTGTATGTCCGCGATTTTGTTGTGGAAGTAGGAGGCGAGGGAGTTGCAGAGGTCTTGCGATGGGGTGATGTCGTTGTTTCCGGCGTTGGGGTTGGAGAGCTCTTTCACGATGTTGAAGAGTTCCTTGCAGTTGTGTGCGTTGTTGTCCAGCCGGTCCTTGAATGCAGTTTTCTTGGTGGCGCGGATCAGTTGGTGGTGCTTCCGGGTGGCAAGCTTGAAGGTGGCCATGTTGTCCGGTGTTGGTTCCCTTCTCCAGACTTTCTCGAGGGCTCGGCAGTTCTTCTTGGAGCTCTTGAGTTCGTCGGTGAACCATAGGGCTTTCTTACTGCCGGGTCTGCTGGGCGGGGTCCTCAGTGGGGCGAGTTTGTCCGCGCAGTTGCTGATCCACTTCGTGAGGTTGTCGGCGGCCTGGCTGGGGTTCGCTGAGCTGGCGGGAGGGTGCTGGCTCAGGGAAGCGGCGAGCTGGTCGGCTGTGATCTTGTTCCAGCTTCTTCGAGCAACCTGTTGCTGGTGGTGGTGGATCGTCGTTCTTCTGAAGGTGAAGTGGACGCAGCTGTGGTCCGTCCAGTGGAGTCCTGTGGCGTGGCTGAAGGCGATGTCTTTGCTGGATGAGAAGACGGCGTCGAGTGTGTGTCCGGCGAGGTGGGTGGGGGTAGACACCAGCTGCTTGAGTCCGAGGTTGGCGAGGTTGTCGAGCAGGGTGGTGGTGTTGCGGTCGTTGTTGTTCTCCAGGTGGAAGTTGATGTCCCCCAGGAGGATGTAGTCAGCGGAGGGGAGGGCATGCGGGCTGACGAAGTCGGCGATGTCCTCGCTGAATTGTGTGCGTGGTCCCGGGGGTCGGTAGATCAGGGTGCCTCTGAGGGTGGTCTTCGGGTCGGTGTGGATATGGAAGTGTAGGTGTTCACGGTGGTCAGGGTGTCGTCGGTGTTGGTCGTGATGTGGATGGTGTCCCTGTGGATGATGGCGATGCCTCCTCCCATCTGGTTGGGGGTACAGTCCCTCCGGGTGATCTTGTAGCCCTCTGGGATGGCGATGGCGATGTCGGGCGCTGAGGAGTCGTTCATCCAGGTTTCCGTGAGGAAGGCAACGTCAGGTGCTGTGGTGTCGAGGAGGTTCCAGAGTTCGATGGCGTGTCTGTGTATGGAGCGGGTGTTGAGCAGGATGCACTTGAGGTGGTTGCTGCTGGTGTTCGGCTTGACGGGTGCTGGTGCGAGGCAGGTCCGGATGCAGGTGAACTTGCAGGCGTGGCAGCTGAAGGGTCCGTGGGTGCGTCTCGGGGTGGCTCGGTAGCATCCAGGGGTTCGGCCGGTGTTGAGTGCGTTGAGGGTGGCGGCGTCGTACGTCCGGCGGGTGGGCAGGGGTCTGCGAGGGCCAGGGGTCCTGGCGCTGGGCGCGATCCAGGCACGGACGGGCGCAGACAGGATTACCTTTGGCGCACCTTCGGCGCTCAATCGGTGCTCCCGCTGCGCGCGTCCGCTGCGCGCGGTCGCTCTGGGGGCGTTTTAAGAGGGGAGCCGGGAGGGAGGGTCTGCGGGGAGGCGGGGAGCGCGGCAACCATTCGGCGGGCAGAGGGGCGGGGTTTCGTGGGAGTCCGGCGGGAAAAGGAAAAGCCTGGGGGCTCGGCGGCGGCCCTGCGGTGGCTGGGGCGGCGCTGGGGCGGCCCTGCGGCGGCTGGTGTGGCTCTGCGGCGGTCCTGCGGCGGCTGGGGCGTCGTGCAGTGCGAGGCTCAGGCAGCAGGTAAGGAGGAGCAGGCGGGGGGTGTGGGGCGACCAGGCTAAGGGCGCAGTGGTCACTCCTGAGCAGCGCGGTGGGTCCCCTTAAGACGGGAGCCGGGAGGGAGGGTCTGCGGGGAGGCGGGAAGCGCGGCAACCATTCGGCGGGCAGGGGGGCGGGGTTTCGTGGGAGTCCGGCGGGAAAAGGAAAAGCCTGGGGGCTCGGCGGTGGCCCTGCGGTGGCTGGGGTGGCGCTGGGGCAGCCCTGCGGCGGCTGGTGTGGCTCTGCGGCGGTCCTGCGGCGGCTGGGGCGTCGTGCAGTGCGAGGCTCAGGCAGCAGGTAAGGAGGAGCAGGCGGGGGGTGTGGGGCGACCAGGCCAAGGACAACAATAAGGTTGTGTCAATATTATTGTGTATAGTTCATAAATAACACGCTAGATCGTATCTGTCATTAAGACCCACCGGCCTCATTGTTTTCAAAGTTTTGATCCAGTACAACTCTCACTGTAAAAGTTTCCGTCTCATATCTGTGCCCTGTGTTACTTCCATCTTTTCAATGATCATGAACTTTAATTGTGAAATGGAATGATTCTGTTCCTTCCAATATGTAGCCAGGGGTGATGTTAATGATTGATTCCTGATTTTACTTTTATGTTCTGTGATTCTGATTTAAATTTTACGTTCTGTCTTGCCCACATACATTTTTCCGCATGGACATTTGATCCCATAAATTACATTCTGTGAGTTGCAATCACTCGTATGTTTTAATTTGATTGGTTGGCCAGTTGTTGGATGAGTGAGTATATCTCCAATAATCACGTTGTTGCAGTGTATACAATTAAGACACGGTGTTGTTCCTTTGTTGTTAGTATCTCTTCTGACAATCTTTGGTTTTCTCAATAATTCTTTTAAATTCCTCCCTCTCGTGTACGCATGGAGTGGTTTCTCTTCGAACAAACCTTTGAAGTCCGGTTCATTGGATAATAGTTCCCACCTGCTGTTGATGATCCTTTTGATAGCTGTGGAATGTGTTGTGTATTTGGACACAAATACCATTTTTTTGTCGTTAGTTCTAGTTTTAGTTTGTAGTAACTCCTGTCTGTTCAGGGTTAAAGCTCTCTGTTTGCTCTGGTTCAACACCTCTGCTGGGTATCCCTTTTCTTTATATTTAACAAGATGTTCTTCCATTGTGTTTTCTCCAATCTGTGTGTCTGAACATATTCGTTTTATTCTGATCATTTGGGAATACGGTAAGTTCCTGAGTCGGCTTCTTGGATGAAAGCTTGAGTAAAGCAAGGCATTATTTCGGTGTGTCGGTTTCGTGTATAATCTTTTTTGAAACCCTGTTGAGGTTTTCAATATTCTTACATCCAAGAAATCCATCGTCAACTGATTGATTTTGTAAGTCAGCTGTATCCTAGGATTTACTGAGTTTAAATCTTTGATCAACTGTTCCAGTTCTCCTGTTGTTGCTTGCCATATCAAAAATATATCATTGATAAATCGACAATACATCTTGATGTTCCTCCATTTCTCTGTGTTCATCAGATTGTCTGCTTCAAATTGGGCCATAAAGATGTTTGCATATGCTGGGGCCCCCGAAAAACCCATGGAAGTGCCTGCCAGCTGCCCGTAATATCTCTCATTCCACTCAAAATAACTGTTTTGTAAACAGAATTGCAACAATTTTAATAGGAATACTTTATCAGCCTGTAGTTCTTCCATTTGTAGAAGTGCCCATTCTACAGCCTCTATTCCAGCCATGTGGGGGATAGACGTGTATAGTGCTACCACGTCAATGGTGCAAAGAACCCAATTCAATCTCTGGTTGAATCTGTCAGTTTGTTTAAAAAATCAGTGGTGTCACGAATGTACGATTGCCATCCTTGAACAAATTGTTGTAAATAATGATCCAGATAACGTCTGAGGGGATCAAAAACTGACCCGCACCCCAAAACTATTGGTCTGAATGGTGGATCCTTGGGGTCTTTATGGATCTTCGGGATCATGTACAGTTTTGGACATCTTGGGTAGGTAGTGGTGAGATATGCCTTGGTGTTTTCATTTATCCATCCTTGTTGAATGGCTTCCTTTAGTAGTTGGTTAAGTAAACTTTGTATTTGTGCTGTTGGTTCCAGATCCAAAATAAGATATGTCTCACTATCAGCAACGTGCTGATTGACCTTCATATTGTAGTAACTAGTGTCCATTACGACTATTGCTCCTCCCTTGTCTGCTGAATGAATTGTCAGTTCTGAGTTGTTGGATAGATTCTGCAATGTATTTCTTTCTGATTTCGTCAAATTGTGTTGTTTTATTTTCTTGAAATCCAGTGCCTCTATATCCTTTTTCACCATAATTTCATATGTGTCCAGCATCTTGTGCGAGACTGGAGGTTGATAAGTGCTTTTTGGTTTGAATAGACCTGCTGTTTCTTGTGTGGGCTGTGGTGTAGCTTCTACTACATTTGTAAAAAAATGCTTTAGACGTAAAGTTCTCATGAAACGGTAAAGAGCAGCTTCTGTCTCTATTTCATTTGCCGTGGTGGTTGGAACGAATGTTAGCCCTTTGTTTAGTATATTGAGTTCGTATTTAGTTAAGTTGGTTGATGATATATTTATTATCAAACCACTGTCCTTCCACTCCGGAAAGATTTTCCTGCTGCTTCCTCTCCTTGTTGGGCGCTTTCGCTTGTTGTTCCCGGTGATTCCGTTGGTTGTAAGCCTTTGTTTTGGACCTTGGATAAAAAAGCCACGCTGCTGTTTGATGTTTCTCCCCTTGTTGATTCTGTGTTTGTTGTTATTGCTTGTCTGGTCAAATCAACTGGTCCTCTATTCAATGTGATTTCCTTATCTGTTACCAAGCTTTCCTCCGAAGAGTGTGGTGCTGTCGTTGTTTTTTTCGGGTCAAATCTATTCCTGGTGTAAATATCCGCCCACGTGTAAACTTCATTAGGTTTGTAATCTATCGTATCTCGCTTGTATTTGCAAAGTTTGCCTTCCTGGAGCTCTTTGCTGTATTTGTCCAATTTCTGGTTGATTGCTTCCAAACTGATTTGCCAGGTGTTTATTTCCATCCTACTTTCCAATTCGCTTTTCGAAATTAAAATTTCTTCCTCCAATTCACGGATTGTTTTGACAATTCCTCTACTATCAATAATATTAGGTCTAATGAACACTTGTTCAGGATACTATACCATTTATCCATAAATGTTGCGTTTAGATTGAATCGAAATAACATAGGTTTAATGGCTAATCTTAAACCTCTCGGAATTCTTCTTGTTCTGTGATATTGCACCAGTGTGGATGCGTGCATTCTTTGATTGAGTTGACGTCGGGTCAGGTACCCTAGTTGTTTGAGTTGTTGGCGGATTGAGCTTCCATGTGCATCTTTGGTTCTTACTTCTTGTATCAGTGCGTATATTTCATCTGCTTGGTCAGATGTGTAAGCCAATGTTGTGGCTCTATTGTCCGTTATACCGGTAATTTGATCAAATTGCATTCTCCTAGTTGGGTGCTTCTCCGCTGTTTTGACAAAATTTTACAGAAGAATGTGGGGTTCGCGGGGAGCACTCCTTATTAACCTTAAGTTTGTCCTTCTATTCTATTAGTGCTGAGACTGATAAGGGGCGTCAATCCTTTGAATCATATGAAGTTGTTAGACCAACAGGGGTGTTAGTCCAGTCTCTCACTGTTCATATAGTGTTATACCACACCTTATATTTTCTTCAACATAAACAAAAATTAATCAAATTCTTTTCATTAATGTATTTCTTACTCTGTTGCTCAATGTAAATCATGTTATATGTCACATGATATTCCACAAACATTTTTCATTAAATCCATTTTACATGTTCTCTATAATGATCACATTAACTGCAAATAAATCACAACCACATTTTGATTCCTGAACACATCTTAATCGCATGCCCAATGCATTTCGGCACCATGAGTGCCTTCCTCAGGGGCTATCTCTAAAAAAATGAAAGGAAAATAAAAACCAAAATGTTTATCGTGTACGCACATGGATGCTCAAGTTGTTGTAATATGCTCATGTTTGCTCATACCTCATGAATGTACTGGGTCAGCGTCTGATATCTGTAATAAACGTATATCAAAATTAAGTTATATGTGCCTGCTAATATGCCTGAAGGAAAATAGTAACCATTAACTGGTGGTCTTACCGCTTCTTTGTAATGGGGAATTGGCGTATATGCTGTAATAAAAACATATATATGCGATATATTGGTACCTAGTAATAAGTTGACAAAATCATGCTAATTGTAGTTCTGCGGTAGAAAATGAGCGTACCTGTGATAGTGAATCTTTGCTTTCAACCTAAACGATAAAAAAACATGTGGGGTCACTTATGGGTTCGTATTTATCTTAATGTTGACAGGCTCGGGTTTGTAACGTTCTCACACCTGTGGTCAAAAACTAGTTCCGTGTATCTAGGAGAAGATACAAAAAATTTGTGTTGAAATCATGCAAACCTTTCGGTATGTTTTAGCCACAAATACGTGGTGTACGCGATATTCAAAGACCTTCGTGTCCGTATTTAAATGGACCAGTATTATCTCTAAATAGAACGGGTCTATCCTCGCTTACCTAAGGGTACAGCCGTCTCGCGTTGTCCTATGGGTTCTTTGCTCGTGAGCTCGAACTTAGTTCGTGGTTATGTTTTCATGTGCAAACCGCGGCTTCCTCTAAAATAACAAACGACGAACTACTTGTCGGCTCTATGTTCCCACTCTGTGGATTTCATCGCCATCTTAGAGTGGTGATACTGACACTGTATTTAGTGCAAGATGTTCTATGCGATTTGAATTTTGCTACTGGACCTGTTATATTTCAATTATTAGAACATGTGCTCTACCCCGTAAAAATGTTCGGGGGTGTTGATACTTGCTGAAGGTTATTTAGCGGGATAAAATGTTTAATAAATCGAGTAAAAATGACGGGTGTGAGCCTGAGTTTAGGATACTTGATAATTGTGTTGACTAGATGTATTTATCATGTGAAGTGCATGTGCAATATACTAAAGAAATAAACTTGGTTGAAAAATCGTGTGACTCCTCGGTGTCCCCTTTAGCTGGTATAAAATTATGATATTGCATTTGTTGACAATACTCTCCATACACGTTGTATATACTTATTTCTTCAGAAAACTTGCCATTTAAACTTATGTTCACATTCACATGGTATTTATCAATTTGTCATTCTGCTCATGTTTCTCAAACCTTTATACATACTGCTGTCCAATCTTCTCTGCAGTGCCTATTGGTACCATCCCTATTGACATCTGTGCGTGACAAGTAACCCACTTCCACATAGTATGCATATAATCTCCATGGATCATATGTATCATAAACACTATTACATGATATTCCTTGATGCATGTGTGTCATAAACATTATTGCATGATCATTCATGATTTTTCATAATTCATATGTATCACAAACATAATTACATGATTATCCACAGTTTTTTCCGCGTTGCCTATAGATCCCATTGATGTTTACACCTGCTGCATTGTAACCTGAGTACATCAAAAATGACCCATTTATTTTTAAACAATTGCAAACACTATTCTAACTGCCCAGGCAGTCTTCTGTTAATGATTGATTTTGAATGAAATCCCTCTTTCTATGTGTGGCCTGACCTTGTATTCGATGTAGGTTGTGTCAATATTATTGTGTATAGTTCGTAAATAACACGCTAGATCGTATCTGTCATTAAGACTCACCGGCCTCATTGTTTTCAAAGTTTTGATCCAGTACAACTCTCGCTGTAAAAGTTTCCGTCTCATATCTGTGCCCTGTGTTACTTCCATCTTTTCAATGATCATGAACCTTAATTGTGAAATGGAATGATTCTGTTCCTTCCAATGTGTAACCCGGGGTGATGTTAATGATTGATTCCTGATTTTACTTTTATGTTCTGTGATTCTGATTTTAATTTTACGTTCTGTTTTGCCCACATACATTTTTCCGCATGGACATTTGATCCCAGAAATTACATTCTGTGAGTTGCAATCACTCGTATGTTTTAATTTGATTGGTTGGCCAGTTGTTGGATGAGTGAGTATATCTCCAATAATCACGTTGTTGCAGTGTATACAATTAAGACACCGTGTTGTTCCTTTGTTGTTAGTATCTCTTCTGACAATCTTTGGTTTTCTCAATAATTCTTTTAAATTCCTCCCTCTCGTGTACGCATGGAGTGGTTTCTCTTCGAACAAACCTTTGAAGTCCGGTTCATTGGATAATAGTTCCCACCTGCTGTTGATGATCCTTTTGATAGCTGTGGAATGTGTTGTGTATTTGGACACAAATACCATTTGTTTGTCGTTAGTTCTAGTTTTAGTTTGTAGTAACTCCTGTCTGTTCAGGGTTAAAGCTCTCTGTTTGCTCTGGTTCAACACCTCTGCTGGGTATCCCTTTTCTTTATATTTAACAAGATGTTCTTCCATCGGGTTTTCTCCAATCTGTGTGTCTGAACATATTCGTTTTATTCTGATCATTTGGGAATACGGTAAGTTCCTGAGTAGGCTTCTTGGATGAAAGCTTGAGTAAAGCAAGGCATTATTTCGGTCTGTCGGTTTGGTGTATAATCTTGTTTGAAACCCTGTTGAGGTTTTCAATATTCTTACATCCAAGAAATCCATCGTCAACTGATTGATTTTGTAAGTCAGCTGTATCCTAGGATTTACTGAGTTTAAATCTTTGATCAACGGTTCCAGTTCTCCTGCTGTTGCTTGCCATATCAAAAATATATCATCGATAAATCGACAATACATCTTGATGTTCTTCGATTTCTCTGTGTTCATCAGATTGTCTGCGTCAAATTGGGCCATAAAGATTTTTGCATATGCTGGGGCCCCCGAAAAACCCATGGAAGTGCCTGCCAGCTGCCCGTAATATCTCTTGTTCCACTCAAAATAACTGTTTTGTAACAGAATTGCAACAATTTTAATAGAAATACTTTATCAGCCTGTAGTTTTTAAATTTTTAGAAGTGCCCATTCTACAGCCTCTATTCCAGCCTTGTGGGGGATAGACGTGTATAGTGCTACCACATCGATGGTGCAAAGAACCCAATTTTCTTGAAAATCTCTGGTTGAATCTGTCAGTTTGTTTAAAAAATCAGTGGTGTCACGAATGTACGATTGCCATCCTTGAACAAATTGTTATAAATAATGATCGAGATAACGTCCGAGGGGGATCAAAAACTGACCCGCACCCCAAAACTATTGGTCTGAATGGTGGATCCTTGGGGTCTTTATGGATCTTCGGGATCATGTACAGTTTTGGACATCTTGGGTAGGTAGTGGTGAGATATGCCTTGGTGTTTTCATTTATCCATCCTTGTTGAATGGCTTCCTTTAGTAGTTGGTTAAGTAAACTTTGTATTTGTGCTGTTGGTTCCAGATCCAAAATAAGATATGTCTCACTATCAGCAACGTGCTGATTGACCTTCATATTGTAGTAACTAGTGTCCATTACAACTATTGCTCCTCCCTTGTCTGCTGAATGAATTGTCAGTTCTGAGTTGTTGGATAGATTCTGCAATGTATTTCTTTCTGATTTCGTCAAATTTTGTTGTTTTATTTTCTTGAAATCCAGTGCCTCTATATCCTTTTTCACCATAATTTCATATGTGCCCAGCATCTTGTGCGAGACTGGAGGTTGATGTGTGCTTTTTGGTTTGAATAGACCTGCTGTTTCTTGTGTGGGCTGTGGTGTAGCTTCTACTACATTTGTAAAAAAATACTTTAGACGTAAAGTTCTCATGAAACGGTAAAGAGCAGCTTCTGTCTCTATTTCATTTGCTGTGGTGGTTGGAACGAATGTTAGCCCTTTGTTTAGTATATTGAGTTTGTATTTAGTTAAGTTGGTTGATGATATATTTATTATCAAACCACTGTCCTTCCACTCCGGAGAGATTTTCCTGCTGCTTCCTCTGCTTGTCGGGCGGTTTCGCTTGTTGTTCCCGGTGATTCCGTTGGTTGTAAGCCTTTGTTTTGGACCTTGGATAAAATAGCCACGCTACTGTTTGATGTTTCTCCCCTTGTTGATTCTGTGTTTGTTGTTATTGCTTGTCTGGTCAAATCAACTGGTCCTCTATTCAATGTTATTTCCTTGTCTGTTACCAAGCTTTCCTCCGAAGAGTGTGGTGCTGTCGTTGTTTTTTTTGGGTCAAATCTTCTCCTGGTGTAAATATCCGCCCACGTGTAAACTTCATTAAGTTTGTAATCTATCGTATCTCGCTTGTATTTGCGAAGTTTGCCTTCCTGGAGCTCTTTGCTGTATTTGTCCAATTTCTGGTTGATCGCTTCCAAATTGATTTGCCAGGTGTTTACTTCCATCCTACTTTCCAATTTGCTTTTCAAAATTAAAATTTCTTCCTCCAATTCACGGATTGTTTTTGACAATTCCTCTACTATCAATAATATTAGGTCTAATGAACACTTGTTCAGGATACTATACCATTTATCCATAAATGTTGCGTTTAGATTGAATCGAAATAACATAGGTTTAATGGCTAATCTTAAACCTCTCTGAATTCTTCTTGCTCTGTGATATTGCACCAGTGTGGATGCGAGCATTCTTTGATTGAGTTGACGTCGGGTCAGGTACCCTAGTTGTTTGAGTTGTTGGCTGATTGAGTTTCCATGTGCATCTTTGGTTCTTACTTCTTGTATCAGTGCGTATATTTCATCTGCTTGGTCAAGGCAAGAAATTTGGGAGTTTTGTTGGACACTAAACTCATTTTTACTCACCATGTTAATGCGGTAGTATCATCCTCTTTCTACACCATGAGAATGATTTAAAAACTCTTACCTTATCTCCCCATGAACATGGCTAGAATCCTGGTTAGCACTCTAGTTATGTCTCGCATAGACTATTGCAATGCGCTCTTAGTCAATGCTCAGGAAGGAGTCCTAAAAAAGCTACAGCTGGTGCAGAATGCTGCGGCCAGATTGATTATGGCCACCCCTAAATGCGCATCCATCTCTGGCACTATTCAACAGTTTCATTGGCTGCCAGTGAAGAAGAGAGCTAAATTTAAAGCACTTTGCATTGCTTATAAGGCAATCCACTCTCAAGGCCCTGCTTTTTTAAAGGATGCACTCTGCCCGTACAACCCGGCTAGATCCCTTTGTTCCTCTACGGCCGGTCTGATGCAGGTTCCCAGGACTAAGAACATCTCTTGGGGAGACATGTCCTTTATAGTGACCACTACCAAACTGTGGAACAGTCTTCCAATTTACATCAAAACCTGTACTTCCTTTCTCTCCTTTCGTAAACAGATAAAGACCTGGTTGTTCAAACAATAACCTTTCACGTACAACATAACCTGACTGCACTATTCAATAACTACTCATGGATAAGTAGAGTGGATACTCAGCGCCGAGACACCCTCGGGTATTTGTGCGCTTAACAAATCTCCTCAATAAATAAATAAATAAATAAAAGATGTGTAAGCCAATGTTGTGGCTCTATTGTCCGTTATACCGGTAATTTGATCAAATTGCATTCTCCTAGTTGGGTGCTTCTCCGCTGTTTTGACAAAATTTGTACAGAAGAATGTGGGGTTCGCGGGGAGCACTCCTTATTAACCTTAAGTTGGTCCTTCTATTCTATTGGTGCTGAGACTGATAAAGGGCGTCAATCCTTTGAATCATATGAAGTTTTTAGACCAACAGGGGCGTTAGTCCAGTCTCGCACTGTTCATATAGTGTTATACCACACCTTATATTTTCTTCAAAATAAACAAAAATTAATCAAATTCTTTTCATTAATTTATTTCTTACTATGTTGCTCAATGTAAATCATGTTATATGTCACATGATATTCCACAAACATTTTTCATTAAATCCATTTTACATGTTCTCTATAATCACATTAACTGCAAATAAATCACAACCACATTTTAATTCCTGAGCACATCTTAATCGCATGCCCAATGCATTTCAGAACCATGAGTGCCTTCCTCAGGGGATGTCTCTAAAAAAATGAAAGGAAAATAAAAACCAAAATGTTTATCTTGTACGCACATGGATGCTCAAGTTGTTGTAATATGCTCATGTTTGCTCATACCTCATGAATGTACTGGGTCAGCGTCTGATATCTGTAATAAACGTATATCAAAATTAAGTTATATGTGCCTGCTAATATGCCTGAAGGAAAATAGTAACCATTAACTGGTGGTCTTACCTCTTCTTTTTGATGGGGAATTGGCGTATATGCTGTAATAAAAACATATATTTGCGATATATTGGTACCTAGTAATAAGTTGACAAAATCATGCTAATTGTAGTTCTGCAGTAGAAAATGAGCGTACCTGTGATAGTGAATCTTTGCTTTCAACCTAAACGATAAAAAAACATGTGGGGTCACTTAAGGGTTCGTATTTATCTTAATGTTGACAGGCTTGGGTTTGTAAGGTTCTCGTACCTGTGGTCAAAAACTAGTTCCGTGCATCTAGGATGTTTTAGCAACAAATACGCTGTGTACACGATATTCAAAGACCTTCTTGTCAGTATTTAAACGGACCAGTATTATCTCTAAATAGAACGGGTCTATCCTCGCTTACCTAAGGGTACAGCCGTCTCGCGTTGTCCTATGGGTTCTTTGCTCGTGAGCTCGAACTTAGTTTGTGGTTATGTTTTCATGTGCAAACCGCGGCTTCCTGTAAAATAACAAACGACAAACTACTTGTCAGCTCTATGTTCCCACTCTGTGGATTTCATCGCCATCTTAGAGTAGTGATACTGACACTGTATTTAGTGCAAGATGTGCAATGCGATTTGAATTTTGCTACTGGACCTGTTATATTTCAATTATTAGAACATGTGCTCTACCCCGTAAAAATGTTTGGGGGGTGTTAATACTTGCTGAAGGTTATTTAGCGGGATAAAATGTTTAATAAATCGAGTAAAAATGACGGGTGTGAGCCTGAGTTTAGGATACTTGATAATTGTGTCGACTAGATGTATTTATCATGTGAAGTGCATGTGCAATATACTAAAGAAATAAACTTGGTTGAAAAATCATGTGACTCCTCGGTGTCCCCTTTAGCTGGTATAAAATTATGATATTGCATTTGTTGACAATACTCTCCATACACGTTGTATATACTTATTTCTTCCGAAAACTTGCCATTTAAACTTATGTTCACATTCACATGGTATTTATCAATTTGTCATTCTGCTCATGTTTCTCAAACCTTTATACATACTGCAGTCTAATCTTTTCTGCAGTGCCTATTGGTACCATCCCTATTGACATCTGTGCGTGACAAGTAACCCACATCTCCATAGATCATATGTATCATAAACACTATTACATGATATTCCTTGATGCATGTGTGTCATAAACATTATTGCATGATCATTCATGATTTTTCATAATTCATAAGTATCAAAAACATAATTACATGATTATCCACAGTTTTTTCCGCGTTGCCTATAGATCCCATCGATGTTTACTCCTGCTGCATTGTAACCTGAGTACATCAAAAATGACCCATTTATTTTTAAACAATTGCAAATACTATCCTAACTGCCCAGGCAGTCTTCTGTAAATGCTTGATTGTGAATGAAATCCCTCTTTCTATGGGGCCCGGGGGGGACTTGGCACGAGCCAGTGTCCCCCTGGGATTATTCGCACAATGCGAACTCCCACAGGAGGTGATTGGTCGGTTGGGTTGTGGGAGGGGCTTAGACGCGCTCGGGGTGGGAGCAGGAATACGTCGTCAACCGCTGCGAGGGAGGAGGGCTGCGTTGTCGTTTTGCCCACCCACCCGCCCTATGTTGGTAGGTTGGTCGGGTATGTTTCTGTGTATATCTGTCAGTCTTTGTGTTTTTTCTATAAATAAATAAATAAATAAATAAAATAAATAAATAAATAAATACAAATAATACAACGGTATGTCACTTTAGGGCAGCAAGGATAGTGCACCTGTTATGTTATGTTTGTTAGGCGTGTTTTGGGGGATAGGATAGTCTAGAGCGGACATATCCTTTCTCTCTGGGGGGTGGAGGGAGGGTAGGTGGATAAGGGAAAAGAAAAGTTGGAAGAAAAACTTTGGTTGGGATATAAACAGTTTTGGAGTTTTCGGAAAAATTATGAAATCATTGGGGAATGGTGATAAAAACAGTTGGGGAAAAGGTTTTGGAAAAAGGTACAAAGGTTGGTGTTTTAATAAATAAATGTAAGGCGCGGAGTCTGTCTTTGGCTGTCCTAGTAATAAAGTGACCTTTTATGCTATGAACAGAATGTGTGGAGTGTCGTCATTGTGCGATGTGTGGCCTGACCTTGTATTCGATGTAGGTTGTGTCAATATTATTGTGTATAGGTCATAATTAACACGCTAGATCGTATCTGTCATTAAGACATACCCGCCGGCCTCATTGTTTTCTGCTAATGGACACATTTCCCCACGACCGACCTGCTCACATTCGACAGCAAAGAGTGTGGTCTCAGACCAATACACAAAAACACAAGCATGGCATAGTGGGGTTTAGGAATATATGTAGGCACCTAACATGGGGGTATACAAATAGGGTACCACATTGTTGCATATCATAACGGATCGCTTCATCATACAACACATTGAAGCGTATTTTAACTCGGCATAATGCCAGATTCGGTATTCTATGTTAAAGTGTAAACTAGTGCGGAAAAGTCAAACATGACGGCTGCAGCAGGAGAGATCGCTCTGCCACACAACTCCACAGATCTGTGCACCCGCTCAAAATCCCAGCTCGAATCTTGGGCCTTTATTTATCTATTCAGCCTTCGGATGTTGACACGGAGAGTTGGGTCATACCAAATAATCCCTATCCACAGGAATGTTCCCTCCCTTAGTTTCCTTACGTGCGCAGACGTAAAGGGTTGGCGTGCACCACAGCCAGGGCTCAGAGCCCCAAGGACACGTGATAACTCACTATTGAAGACAGCTGAGGCGCTACTTCTATAAGTCAGAGGCGTGTCCACTCTAAAGTAAATCAGTCTCAAATTGTGCAATTTCATGCAAATGTAGCTGTCTGTGCGGCTCACTTTCGAGGCGTGTTCTAATCTCACTGTGCATAATTAGAAAGGTCAGCAGCGGTCTGATGGCAATACATGCACTCTGCCCCGTGGCACCGATGCCCCATAGAGGTGGAAACGACGGGGTTCGCGCCTGCACCTGGGCAGCTGACCAAGAGTGGCTCTTTTATGAGGAGTGGACACAGATTAAAGTGGTGAACACGAGGTGTGCTGGTGGTACCCGCTGGCGGCCTTCTTATTACATGGGACTTGGTAGCTGCTGGTATAGCTCTGACTGCAACCTCAGGCTGCTTCATAGCACTATGAGAGAACAGAAATAAGAAGGGGAACAGGGATGAGGGAAAGGGCATACAGGAAACACGGGAGAGGGTAAAGATATCATTTTATAACATGTTTTTTGTATAGTGCTGAGGGGAAGTCCTCGGGCTGCTTGAAAACACATGACGTAAGATTCAGAGAGATAGAAGGGAAGATAGGAAAAGGGAATGTTGGACAATGTTGATGTTCGTATAACAGTATGTCGTCTTACGTTTACTTTGAAGTGTTGGAGGGGAACAGAAGTGTAAGGGAGTGAGTATATGCAAGAGAGGAATGTTCTGGCATATTGGGTAATGAGACATAGGGATGTTTCATATCGCCTTTCCTGCACTGCCTAAAGACGATTCGGTTTGCAGAATTGTATACATAAGTGTAGCAGTAATTGTGAACGCACCCTACGTCAGACGTCATTTTCGACATTGGCACACAGTAGTACTACACCCTTCCATCCAACCAAGCACTCCCCACTGACAGCTTCGTGTCCTTACAATAATGTGCTTCTGCTCCCTGAAATTGGCTAGAAAGCGCTATACAAATGAAAATACTGCAACATATGAAAACAGAACACGTTAGAATTTTAATAATATGAGGTTCACCAGAATGGTCGCCGGAAGTTTGAGAGCCCCACAAACCTTAGAATCAGGGCCTCAGAACATCTAACACCCTCAGATGTGTTAGACAACCCACCTGGGGCGCCTTCCCACTGGAGTGACTCGTGAAAACTGAGGGGACCCGTGCAGTGCCTGCCCTCAAACTAGAGTCTGTCCTTCCTTCTATTCGTGGTGCATGCAGCTGTTCTGGAAAAGAGTGCCATTTTCTGGAGGTGCCACGTTTAGTGCCACGTGGCATAATGTGAGTCAGACCATGTGGGCATGACATCTCTGTGTGAAACGAAGTCCTACCTGTTGCTAGTGATGCTTATTATGTTTATACTATAAGATTGAAGTGAGGAAAAATGCACTTTTTACCATCCTAGTAAAGTCAGGGGCCTCATTTATTAGAAGTGATGCATCGCTGCGTGAAAGCAGCGATGCGTCACTTCTCAGTGCGCCCTCCTTGCAAAATGATGGATGCTTCATATTTACTGTATGACGCATCATGTCGCAAGAAGTTACAGATACATCAGTATTTCCGACGTATCTGCAGGTGCAAAAGTGACGCATTGCTGGAGTGTTTCACAAAAGTGATGCAACTCCAGCAAAGTGATCTTTCACATGGGGCAAGCCCCATGTGAAAGGGCCTGCATCAGTCTTACGCCTGCTTCATAGCAGGCGTACGTTTTTGATGCATTTGCACCCTAGAAGTGACGCAGTGGAATCTCGTATATTTCACTGCGTCACTTCTACGAGGCTTAATTACGTGGGAACGACCCCCGTGCATACATTACACCCGACACAGGTATAATGTAGAGCAGGAAATTACAAAGCGACGCATCTGTTTAGATGCGTCACTTTGTAAATAGGGCGCACTAGGAGGCATGTTTTACGCCGCCGATGCGTCACAAAAAGAGACGCATCGGAAGCGCAAATCTGACGCAAGGCCTCATAAATAAGGCCCAGTTTATTTATGGTCGTCTCTGTCTTTGCTGGCAGTGAAGCACATATTGCGGCAGTTTGGAAGCGAAGGGTGTTCCACCGACTGTCCGAGTGGAATTCTACCCCAGCACTACCTTTCTTTCAATTTGCGGATGCTCAGAACAATACATTCCACCAAATTAGGGCATTCCTTTCAGAATAATATATCTGCATATAATCAGTACTTTTTCATTCAGGCCATGCATTCCTTTCAATCCAGAGAAGCCAAAATCAGAAACCACATTGCCTAGGTGATAACTAGCGTTAGATTGGGACGTTCGCTTCCTGCACAGGAAGAAAGATTGTCGGGTTACACGCTCGCTATCCCGGATTTTCACGACATAAACTGGTTCGTTCCAAGTACACCTCTTGGACTAACAGGACTGGAAGGATACACTCGAACTACTGGATTCAGAACTGAAACAGAGATGTTCATATAAGTAGGTACAGCGCCCGCCCCGCTGGAGAACAGGCGTCTGGTTTCACATACAGCTGCAGGGCCACTGTGTGCAGGACACTACGTCACACTAGGGGGCTGAACCAGGCGCGCAACACCCATTGAACTCACCGGGCTTCAGCCCCCCCCCCTCCCCCGCCCCCTGTCGCGTGTGGCAGCCCGAGATGAGACAGATCCCGGGCACCCGAACGTTTCACAGGTCTTTAAAAGACCATTTGAATGTTAATGAGGCCTTGTTGTTGTTTCACCCCTTCTAAGAGCCCCTGCAGCTCCACTCTGCCTACTGATTAAAGGATCACCCCCCCCCCGTAATGTTGTCTTAGCCAACCCCCCCATTCCCCTCCCTCCGAAATTTGGCTCTAGTTGCGCCTCTGGGCTGAACCCTTACCTCTGACGTGTTATAGGCATCTAGGGCCATATTATCAAGAAAGGGCACCTCATTATCGCCGCTTTTATCGGCAGGAAACTGCCGCTAAAGCGGCGCTAATGGGCTTGATAATATGCCCTTGTGTATTCCCATAGAAGCCCAGGTTAACACCAGAACCTGGGCTTCCATAGGAATTCACAAGGGGCTATTATCAAGCCCATTATCGCCGTTTTAGCGGCAGTTTGCTGCCGATAAAAGCGGCGATAATGTAGCCCCCTTTCTTGATAATATGGCCCAAAGTTTCTTGTATTTAATATCTTGAAGCAATGGCAGTAGCAGCAAATTACTAGTCGAGTGGCGCACTAAGCTAAGCACAGATTTTCACCGTAGGTGTTTTTAAGCCACTCCCTTAATTCTCTTAGAGAGCCCCCCCACCGCCCCGTTTTTTCATCCCACTTAAAGCCCTGGCTGGAGTCATTTGCAGTTGTGTGCAGTCGTGGAGCCAAGTTTGCTGTTAAAGTCTGCTGTGTACCTGTTTCCCCTGCTACAGGAGTAGCATAGATCACTGCCAATAGCGCTGCTGAGAGACCGACCAACGCGAGGCCGCAGAGGAGGACGAGGCGCCGGCCCCGGGACTGCGAGGACCAGCATACACCATCTCCAGCTGGTCCTCTTCCCGTGAGCGCCGCGCCCCCTTCCAGTGCCCCACCCCCAGCGAAGCGCTACAACTTCTCGCGGCACCCGCTTCGCGGGTGCCACTCGTGGAGCCAAGTTTGCTGTTAAAGTCTGCCGTGTACCTGTTTCCCCTGCTACAGGAGTAGCATAGATCATTGCCGATAGCGCTGCTGAGAGACCGACCAACGCGAGGCCGCAGAGGAGGACGAGGCGCCGGCCCCGGGACTGCGAGGACCAGCATACACCATCTCCAGCTGGTCCTCTTCCCGTGAGCGCCGCGCCCCCTTCCAGTGCCCCGCCCCTATAACTCCTCACTCCTTAAAAGCGCCACTGGACTGCGCATCGCGGGACGCGCGCGGGGCGAACACCGGGGCGAACACCGGGCAAAGAGCGGGCCGTTTGAGGCCGTTCGAGGCCCGAAGAGACCGAGAGACTGGACTGGGCCCCATCCTCTGTAAGTTATTATTCAATCCGTCCTTATATCCACTATCCAAACAATACTCACTCTAGCCACGGGAATCAACATCTACTACACCAACCCATAACATCACAAGATGGTAGCCACAAGAGGGACAAAAAAAAAAACACTAGCTCCAGGGAGCGTCGGGAAGTTACTGGGACCCATGGACGATTTCCTTGCAAAAGCAAATTCGTTCATTGATCAAAGCATTACCCTCATGGAAAAAAGAGTCTCATTGGATCTAGACTTTGCCAAGCGATCCTCCCTGGGTAACCTCGCAGAAGCTAGAACTCCCGTCCTGACTGCAAATAAAATAGCACCAGGTACTGCGAACGAAGGTAGACGCAGCCTTCCAAATAATATAGACCTATCTGTATCTGACCTTGCAGATTCCCCGTTGGGTTCAGAATTAGAAAAAAACCCTGAGTTACCACCTCAATCCCCTACCCAGCTATCTCCCTTGGAAGATATACAAGCAAGAGGAAGGAGAGAAGGAGCGATTAGCAAAAATAAGTTTCCTCAAAATAATCCAACTATATCCAAAACTACTCCTCCTCCGATCACTTCCCAGGTTTCACCAACTCCGCTATTAATTCCCTTACAACTACCACAGCAAGAACTTGCTAGTGTAATAGTTCATCATGGCCAACAGGAAGGTACTATTCCTATCCTATTGGATTCACCAACTCAATCACCCACAAAAAAGGGCCCGGAAGATCACGATAATTCTATTCTCATAGATAAGATAACAGAAATCTTCAAACAACTACTACGACCCGTAGACCAAAAACTAACAAAGTTAGAAACACAGATTTCGAAGCTTATCTCGTCCTCACAACATTCCCAGGGGCCCCCCCCCAAAGAAAAAAGGGAGCGCAAACCCTCTTCATAATGCCCCCTTAAACTCTTCGGGTGCTAGCGCAATACCCTCTACTCCCCATACAATCACTCCACAGACAGTAGTACCCACTGTTCCGCCTCCCATCCCAACACCCCCAGCTACCTCGACTCAAAGTACATTAAACCCTACCACCGCAGGCCTAACCACATCAAAACAAACCAAAAATAGACCACCCACAACCACTCGACCACAACCAGCCCCAAGAAAGTCCGTTCCCCCCAAAACCCCGGCACACAACTTTTCTTCCCAACCAACCCAAAGAAACACCTTAAAAGGGACAGGAGAAGCTAGAGCCCACACTGAGCTTCCCCCTGAGGCCGCCCCCTATGTAGCAGTCATGATTGGAGTAACCGAACTACCTCCCAATACGGCGGAACCGCCATGGTCCCTAAAAAACAAAGTACACCATTGGCTGCACACAAATCGCCCCATGCCACCAAACTGCCATGGTAGGATCTCCTCACTTTTTAGGACCCCGTGGGTGGGAAAAGGCAACAAACAATATCCAGGGGACTGCATCATTATTACCTTCGAGGACCCATGGGTGGTAGATTATATTACCTCTTGGGATCAACCGAACCCAAAAGGAAGCATAAGAATTAAACCCCTCTCATTCTTTTACCCTTTCATTCAAACCTCAAATAGCAATTTCTTTGAGGACCCTGCTTTCCCTTGGGTAGAACCACCTCAGCGCCAACTAACCTTCCTTGACAATAGACAATACGGCACCTCTCGTTTTAGAGAGCAGGTAAACCCTTGGCAATCAGTTAATCCACGCCATCAGGGAGTAAATTGGGGAGAATGGGGATACCAACAGCAGAGGATGACCCGTAGAGATCCGCCCAGATGGGATCCCTGGTATAACATTCCAACAACAAACAGATACAGTCCCCTAGAAATGGTGGATTGACCATCAAGGGATCTAGAACAAACCACTCCAAACTTGCCACATTCCCCCCCCTAAGTAACAACATTGCCATGACCCCACTAACCTCAGTCCCGAAAGACAACCCCCACACAATACCTCTGTTATTCTGGAACGTGGCGGGTCTGCGAACCAAGATCGAAGACACCGTGGCTGTTAATTTCCTTGAGCAAGGCAAAATAATCTGCCTCCAAGAGACCTGGGCAACATCAGAGCTACACCTACTAGGGTATAAAACCTACTTTTCACCCGCTACTCAAAGCCCAATAGGCAGACCCAAAGGAGGCTTAACAATCTACACAGCTAACACCCTATCCCACTTAAAAGTGACTAATCTTTTCACCAACTCTAATTGCCAGATACTTTCTGTCTCCTTTGCAAATGAAGACACTATTACTCTTGTCAACTCATACAACAACCTATCGGAAAATGACTTCCTCACTTTTGTTGAAAATATGCAGGAGAGACTAAGATCCCTTCAACACCGGGAGACTAATTCCAAAATGATTCATCTTATCTGGGGAGGTGATTTCAATACACATCCGTGCCCAATGGCAGACTCTCAATGCTGCGGATTTGTAGACGATAATGACGTCCCACTGGCTCACTTCGTTCACAATAAATCCGGCAACGCTCTGAATAACACACTGGCAGAGTTTGACTTATTCATTGCTAATTCTCCGAAGGCGGAGAAAAATCAGTTTAACCGAACCTATGTAGCTAGAGGCCACCAGACAACAGTGGACTACATTCTGCTGTCCCACAGCCTCGCTGCAAAAGTCACAGACCACCAAGTAATTGACAACATACTAAGTGACCACTATGCATTGAAGATTGAATTCCATCTATCGGAACATAAATCCAAGGTCACAGATATAGCAGCAGCCCTTACTCAAGATAGCCTGCAATTGCGCAAACAAAATGGCTATTCCTTAAAATGGGAAAACATTGATCCACAAAAAATCACAAAAGAATTAGTTAACCAGGCATACCCACATATCGTTAACTGCCTGGACCCAGCCCTAAATCATTCCGAGGTCCTGTTGAATTTCGCGGAAATTTTGACATTAGCCAAGAGACTACTCACGGGGAAAACAACTAACAAACACACAGAAAGGAAAGGTTGGTTTAACCACAATTGCACGAGAGCTCTAACTGACTTAAAATCTGCCCTCCACAAAAAACCAAGGGACGCGGGCCTTATTCAACATCTCAGAAGAAAATACAAACTGGAACGCAAATTAAAATTACAACAAATGAAAGAGAAACTCTGGAAAGACCTAGACAAGAGCTCCCTATCAAAAAACAGCAAAGACTTCTGGAGAACGATTAGATCCCCTTTCTTCTCGGACAATAACTCTCCCAAGATAGAGGTGGCTATAGATGAGGGAACTTGGATAGCCCACTTTGAAAAAATATTCAAAGACCAAGGAACCGCAGACCATCCATCCCTCCACCACAATGAAGTACAATACCCAATTCCAATATCTTTTGGCATCTCCGAAATCCTGGCGGCTTTGGACAAAAGCAAAGCAGGAAAAGCCCCGGGCCCGGATGGCGTTCCTGTGGACCTTTTTAAATGCAACCAGGAGCTTTGGGCACCTATCTTAACGAGAGTATGCACAGCAGCAGCCAGTGAGGGCATTTTGGACTCCTGGACCAGATCAATCATGGTCCCCATCTTTAAGAAAGGGGACCGACAGGACCCAAAATGCTATCGTCCCATATCCCTCCTGGATTCCCTTGGCAAAGTGGTGGGGAGGGTCATTCTGGAGAGACTGCAACTGTAGAGCGAGGAAAAGGCTATCATCTCGGACCTACAATTCGGCTTCAGAGAAGGCCTTGGGACAGTTGAGCAGGCACTTGACCTCAGCCTTATAATGGCCAAATACACGCACGCAAAGAAATCGACGGTATACATGGTCTACGTAGACCTGTCTGCCACTTTTGACTGTGTTGCACACTCTAAACTATGGACAGTCCTAAGAGAGATGAACGTGGATCCTTCATTGCTGGACCTTCTTAGAGAGCTGTACTCCGGGGCCTCGGCTAGAGTCCGGTTCGGAAAGAACGGCGAGCTGACAGCATCATTTGGTGTGGAGAGAGGAGTCAGGCAGGGCTGCGTCCTGGCCCCCTTTCTTTTCTCGCTCTACACAAATGGCTTGGAAGAGGCGATGCTGAGGGGGGCCCAGGACCTCCCAAAAATGAAACAGAGACCGATTCCAGCGCTCCTCTACGCGGATGACGCCGTCATCCTGGCCCGAACGCCACGTGAACTCCAGCATTCACTAAATAGATATACCACCTTCATGAACGCCCTGGATCTAAAGGTTAATGTAAAAAAAACCTTCGTCATGATCACGGGGGGGGCGAAGAAAGGCAAAAAAAACATCTCTCTTGATAGCCAACCACTGGAGATCGCCACACAATATCCATACCTCGGGATTATGATCGACGACAAACTAACATGGAAACCAGCAGTAGAAGCGAGATGCCACCTTTTTAAGCGCTCAATAGCAGCCCTGCAGACCTTCTCACGGAAATTGGGAAGGAGGCGCCCAGTAGAACTGTTAAGAATCTACAATGCCAAGTGCCTGGCGATCGCTCTCTATGGAGCAGGGGTCTGGGGCCACACAGACGTCGGAGCCCTCCAAAAAATTGAAAACTATTTATAAGATTTCTCCTCGCCACCCCAAAAGGCTCATCAACTTACGCCTCCCATATGGAATTGGGAATTCCTTACTTGCAGGATCTCCTCAAAATCCAGCCACTGCTTTTGTGGAGGCGTATATAGACCTCGGACGTTAACATGCTAACACAGTCGATAGTGGCCGACACAATGTCACTTGACTATGCCCTCAGACTAAAATGGCTCCGCTACATTAGAAACTTTTTTACTGACCTTGGCCTCGAACAATATTACCTCCACCCAGAATCGATAGTCGCTCTCCCAAAAAAGGAACTTAAGGAACTTGCATTACGACATCTGGAAACACTAAGACTGTCAATCGAGTCTGCAAAACCCTTAGTGATTCACGCGAACACAGTCCAGCAAACGTTTGGCATTCAACAGTATCTTACCCTCGATACCAAAACATACGAGAGGATGCTGCTAACCAGGCTCAGATTGAACCTCTTTTTTAGACTGGTTGTTATTCCCCTAAACAAGGCCTGGGACTTAAACCTGCCTCCGTGTCCCTGCGATGCGACATCAACTCAATCCAATATCCATGTCATCTTTTTCTGTAAATTTTATCAACCCCACAGAAAATATTGGATACTTCCGCTATGCAGGCGATGGGGCCTCAGACAATGTTGACCGGCCTTCCTTAGACTGCAAACCTTAGAGTCTGAAGAAGTTTGCTACCTGGTCTTAAACTTTTTAAAATGTATTTTGAACCATAGAAAAAACCTTTAGCAAACTGCACTAGGGAAAAAAATAATAATGATTTAATGATCTGATGATGATCTTTTGAAGCAAAAACTCCTCTTCTTTTTAAACAAATGACATCTGCTTCTTTTTCTCCTTACTGTATAAATGTCCCCATGAATTGTCTTTTTAACTTATGTATGTATGGTATTTTTATGCTGTTTGCTTCTTTTATGGTTTTCTTCGTGACAAACCGAATAAAGAATTATTATTATTATTATTAGTTGTGTGCAGTCAAGATTTTCACCAGAAGACGGTAAAGTAATTAAAACTGGGACACAGCATGAAGTGTAACCACACTGGATAAAGGGAACATCGTGGGCTATTTCGTTTAGATGGAAAAACTTAGAGAAGCGAAGGGTTAGGAAACACACTCCAGAAAATACGCTGCGCAACTCAACCCGAGATTCTGAAGGAAACGCTTTCCGGCGTCTCGGCGCCCGCAAAGTGTCCTGCAAAGAGGAGCAACCTATTCAGAGATGCCCAGGACGCACTGCGCGGCGCAGCCCCCTTTGCCATGTGTGGGTCCGCATTGCGGGGGCGTTCCACATAAACGACTCCAGTAACCCGGAATTAGCCTGAAGCACGGGTCTGTAGATTTCTGGAAACCTGTGATGGTCCGAAGACTCTCGCAGGATTTTACCGCCCAAAAGCACGCGCACTATCACTCCGCCTGGGGTGACAAGCAGCCGAAGGAGCTACAGGCCGCCATTCGCACGTGAAACATACACATTTGGACAATCTTTACCTACATACTTGAGGCGCGCTGTACCCTCTCCTCTGCGGTGGCTTGTCCTGCGCCAGGCGCTGTACTGAGCTTCGAAAGGCGCCTTTTCGGCAGCGCAGCTTAAAGTGAAAGCGCGCATTGCGCGCTCCGCATGGAAGTGGCACCCACTATTGTCCAGTGTGTGCTGTGTGGGCGCTGCCACTCTCCCACATTCTTCAGTAAATATTATACTCCTTGCCCGGCAATAGCGCCAATCGCTTTATTTGTTGGATGTTCTATTTTCTGTCCTTGTTAATTTGCCTCCATCTCCGTTTTTAGATTTCTCAGTTGAATGGCCAGGCTTTTAAATTACACTCCCGGCCTGGAGGGAGCCACCAGTTCCTCTTTGTTGGAAGTAATTGGTTTACTCTACGCTCAGACCAGGGCCTAATGCGGGCCGGTTTTTCGTGTGGCACGTTTTTGACATATTGGCCACTCATACACCACCTTATAATTGCAGGTGCTGTTAGCGCACTCTCTGTTCTCCGGAGCCCTTGTGCCCGACCGACCGTCCCAGGTCTCAGCCCTGTCTTCAGGGCTGTTCTTTGGTAATTTACATTCATTTAATTTACCTTAGGTGCCCCACCACATCCACCCCACATCTGAGTCCTGAGGAAGGCCCCATAGTAAGGTGGAAACCAACCTACGTTGCACGGGGGTCGAAACGTCGACTTTTTTTGTCCTTACCAGTCCACGAACAACAGATTATTGTGACTGTGTTTTATTGCATGGGCATGATTAACAATTGTTCATTTCTCTATGTGGCTAAACAATATGCCTTTTGGGCGTCAACTGTCAATTGCGTGACTGCACCAATCTTTTGAACTTTTTACACCACTATATCCTTCACCTAATCACTTGCCTTCCCCACTACCCCCTCCTTTCTTCCGGGTACAAAATGTATGCAATATCATAAGTGTCTCTTCGTATTTTTGCCAGAACGAGGATGTGATTAAGCAACATATCTCAGTAATACAGTGTATGAATCTCTTTGTATATATTGTGTGAAATTGTTTATGTTCCTTAAACATTGTGCACTGGGGCCACTTTTTTCTGTACTATTGAATACCCAGGTCCCAGTACTTTTGGGTCTACCATTTATGTTATGATGCACACTAATTAAAGCATCCCGTGTAACGCCGCCAGTAAAAGATCCATGTGCGGGTGGGCAGGGCCAAAAGTGGACAGGGTGGTAACCAGGAGGGACTAAGAAGCCTCCTTTACAATGAGAAGCCACCTTTTCCCATGCACTATGACGCAAGCCAATTGGAATCATGGGCAGGGCTACAAGTCCCCTTCTAAACGTTTATCGATCACAATAAGCCTCGCAGAGCGAGGAGCACATGCGCGCTCCATCACTAGGTCTGCGAGACCTAAAAAGTAAAATGTATGTGACTTTTCTCATATTTAAGAATGACAGCGATAAAACACAGACTTCAAAATAGCATGGATATGGGCAAGCTAGCGGCAGGTGTGAGTGGTGGTGTTAAAAGTGAGAGACGAGAGAGCAGGAGTAGAGAGAAGAAAGAAACAAAACAGGAGAGGGACCAAAGGAAGAAGTGTAGAAGGGACCGAACAGTTCAAATCAGATAAAGATGGAAAGAGAAGGCAGACATGGTGTGAAGAAGAGAGTGGTATGGAGAGAGAAGAAGGAATAGAAGGGTGTAGAAGAGAAGATAGGGAAAACACATACAGAGAAGGACTAAAACAAGCATTGGAAATGCAATAGGTCTCGCATTAGGAAAGTTTGAGCTATTGGTCTTATAAATGACATTTTTTTTATTTATGTGTTGTTTTTTAAAATAGCTAAATTAATAGCTTTGTCATTTACATATCCAATAGTTATAACTTTCGCAAATGTGACACCTATAGCATTTGTAATGCAACATGTTTTGTATTTACGTGACTTAGATGTATTGATATTACAAATAACAATGGTTTTTAACTTTTTAAAATAATTAATACTTAAATAAAAGTGATTGTAATTTATAATGGCAATAGCTTAAACTTTTGTAAATAACTTTAGTGAAGGTTATGTTCAGTGTATTTTATTGTGACGAAAATCCAAGAACAGAAGTGAAATATTAACATCTTTTTTGGCATTTGTAATAAAGCTTGAAACATTGAGAGAACATATTTGTACCAGTGATGCTGTGGTGATGTTGAGTGATGCTGTGGTTGTGCTGAGTGATGCTGTGGTTGCGCTGAGTGATGCTGTGGTTGAGCTGAGTGATGCTGTGAGAGAGTTGAGGGATGGAGACAACATAGCAGAGCGTTGAGAGGGGCCATTAAAAGAAAGGGTACAGGGAGAAGGTCTGTGGGGTGGGAGAGATAGAGGCATGGGAGAAGGTAAGAGATTGCAGTGACAGTGACAACGCGATGGAAAAGAGAGATGTCGCCATAGCACCTATCAGCCTGTGCCACCTATAGAGACCCACACACCCATATGTAAAACTGCGCCGCATTACTTAGGAACGTGCAGTAATAAACATGTATGCCTATAATGCTTGCACATATAGAGAGAGCGTTTCATACGAGACCTGGTGTTTGAAAGCACCCTAATAATGTATCAATAAAATAAGCATTGTAAAATAACAGATGTTGCTTTTACCACTCACTTTACCAACCTCAGAAGGATGACAGGCTTGGTCGGCATTGCCAGGATTTTAAATGGCGACTTTCAGATCACTATATTTGCCAGCAGGGAGTATTCAACTCGCTGTGCTATCTTGCAGACAGCAAGCCAATAAAGCGATGAGCTACACCCAGCCCAGTGGGAAAATGTGACTTTCAGCATTTTCTATGAAAAGTTTATTTCCGTCAGTCATCACCCAATCCATAATTCCGTTATTTAATTGACAGTTATTAAAAGTGCTGCACCCAGACACTTTAGGAATGTTAACCAGTCATCTTCAGTCGTTTATTGCTGTAGTCCGGCATATAAAGAAGTGACAATGTTGCCCAAGATGAATAAACCTCCCCCAGTGGAAAGATCTTTGTCCTGAGCAGGAAACAAAAAACGCACGCCTGATGCACATAAGAGTTTTGCAGTCGTAAAATCTGTAATTTGGAAAATTACAGGCTTTATAGAGACACAGCCCTAAATCGCAATGCACTTAAGGTTCATTACAAGACGTAAATAAATGTCTTTGTGACTCACAATGCGTTCTTTGACACATAATATGGATTGATAGGAAAAGGTGGCATAAACTGGGCGTCCCTACTGATTCCAAAATCTTTAATGGGTGATGGTTACCCCCCGCCAAAACTGGGGGGGCCCATTCACAAAGTGGTCCCTGTCTGCGAGCGCCACTTGCATTTTTAAATGTGAGGGTGTGGGGACGGGGAAGCAGGCAGGGGACCCCCAAATGCGCTTCACTTCACTCCCAGGGGCAGAGGCTGAAATCCATAAAATAAAAGAGCATTTTGCGACTGTGACTGCAGGGACGGGGTATGCTGTCCCTCGCAGGCCTCCGTCCCGCCCAGCCCTTTCAGTAGGGTTCAGACTCAATCTGCTGGTGTTGCTGCTTGGGGATTCCGGTTTGCAAACCTGTTGGCAGCTGTGCAAGGCCTTGTTGCACGTCGTCTTGGGCGGGGCCCCACTCGCTGAAGTTTAAACCACCGCCGAGTGAGGCACATGAAATGAGATCTGCTGTTTTACACTGGTTTTAAACTGAAAGAGGTGCCACATAACTATAGCATAATTTTCCTTTCTTTGCTGCATAAACAAGTCAACTCTGCAGGAAAGAAAGAAAGAAAGAAAGAGAAAGGGGGAGGGAGAGAGAGGGGGGGGAAAGAGAAAGAGTTAGAGCGAGAGAGAGGGAGGGGGAAAGAGAAAGAGATGGAGAGAGAGAGGGGGAGAGAGAAAGGAGAGAGAGAGAGAAAGGAGAGAGGAGAGAGGGGGGAGAGAAAGGCGAGAGAGAAAGGAGAGAGATATAGAGAGAGAGAGAGAAAGGAGAGAGAGAGGAGAGAGGGAGAGAGAGGGGGAAAGAGAAAGATAGAGCGAGAGAGAGGGAGAGAGAGAGGGGGGAAAGAGATGGAGAGAGAGAGAGAGAGAGAGAGAGAGAGAGAGAGAGAGAGAGAGAGAGAGAAAGGAGAGAGAGAGAGAGGGGGGGAGAGAGAGATGGAGAGAGAGATGGAGAGAGAGTGGAGAGAGAGAGTGGAGAGAGAGAGAGAAAGGAGAGAGAGAGAGAGAGGAGAGAAAGAGAGAGGGGGAGAGAGATGGAGAGAGAGAAAGGAGAGAGAGAGAGAGAAAGGAGAGACAGAGAGAGCGAATGCGCCCTGGTGGGAGCTGCATCATTCGCACTATTTCTAAAGAATCTCGTAATGGCATTTTAATTTTCTTCCCTATCTATAGAGTTATTTTGAGTATTTCCCTCGTTTTTTCTATTCCGGTATTTTTAGCTGGGAATATTTTTCTATTCGTGGAGGAAGAAAGAGCTGGCGGGGATGGGTGGGGGGAGGGCGGTGAGGAGAGATGGGGAGGAAAGTGGAGAGACCGGGAGGAAGAGGAGGATGAGAGAGCATGAAAGGAAGAGAGTCGACGAGCGAGAAGCAGACAGACAGACGGAGCGGAGATGGGAGAGAGGAGGGGTGAACACGAGAGGAGACAGAGGGGTGGACGCGGGTTCAAAGGGGGGGGGGGCGAGTGGACAGGCCCATGAGGTGGACACTGGAGAGAGCGGGAAAGAAAGGGGGAGAAAGGACAGAGCGAGAGAGAAAAGATGGAACGGATGGGGGGGGCTAGACCCCATAACTGAGGGTACAGAGAGTGTAGTTACAAGCAGAGGGACGAGAAGTAGGTTAAAGGTGGGGAGAGTAAGTGGGCACAGCCATTTTTAACAAAATAATAAACATTGATTAAAATAGAAGGAGACGCGGCCGAGGGCAGAGTATCAGCAGCCACGCCCCCATTTCACTTCTTTAGGATATCATCATCATCCTCGCAAGTAGCACTGTGGGGAGCAATGAGAGAAGGCGCTGAAGACCACTTGAATGGAGCCACTTAATCAGACAAAAAAGGATCACGCACGGAGCAAGAAATAAGAACAAAGGGGTTTTGACGACACTCCCCCATGTGGACATCACCCTGTATCAAGCAGGGTCAGGTATTAAAGATATTATGGCCCTATGGGCTGGTAGCGGATCCCCACTTGCTGCCCTGGATGCATTGAACATACAAACCAAATGGTTTCCTTTTCAAAACCACAAACGCACATTTTCAATGAAACTCTTTTCACACGTCTATTAGGTTTCACTGTTATTTAGTCACACTCTTCGTTTGTCTTACTTTTGCTGATCAAAATTCTGTGTTTACTCTATTGATGTTACTGAATATTCTATCAATATATCAAATAATTGCTAATTGCGTATGCCTGTACCCAGTGCATTCCGGGTCGGATGACCCTATTTCAAGGGTCTCTACCATAAAATAAAGAAATATCAATGTAGGTAAATATCAGCACCTAAGAATTCCAATGAGTAGCATAATCCAATACAAGTGTGTCGGGTGAGCCTGAACAAAGTTAATATTAGCTAAATCTGGACATAAAAATACAGCTGATGTTTTTGAAATGACATGCACTCCCTATGCTGAGCGCGCTCGGACGTACATACATAACTACCCAGATGGTCTCGCCACCATGATACTGCGTGAGTTTAAAACCTTACAATCTTAATCCCAATGTAAGAACCGTGAACACGTCATGGTCGGCATTTGCCATTTGCTTTCGGTGAAGTGTATCATGATCACATTTCCCTGTGAAGCCTAAAGCTTATTCCACAATGACAATTAGAATACTGCTCGAGCTAAAAAGCCTGATGCACGCTTCAGTCCAGTGTAACCAACAACATTAACATGCTGTGGTTGGCGTTTACCGATTACATTCAGTGAAGTTTACCGTGACTGCGTTATCTTGTGCACTGAGATGAAAGATAGATATTGTGCTTCAAGATAAATGCCTGAAGGTGACAGGACATACAAGACATTCCCAAAAATATAGAAATACCATACTGCTTCAGCCCGCGGCTCAGCATACAAACCACTATGGAGCATGCTGCGATCTCCATTTCCTGTTAGGTTAGCGTGAAAGGATTTAAAGGTCCAGAGTACAAGAACGTCAATGTTACGAGTGTACCTCCTAAATTAACAGCAACTCAGCATGCTGGGCTGCATAAAACGTAAAAGAAGGTTCCCCTCAAACACAAACACGGAAAAAACAAGACGGAGGGCATTGCTGTGGGGAGGGGGAGGAGAAATGCGACACTGCGGGCAGGGGAGGGGGCAGAGCGGGGAGAGCGGCGATGAGGGTGTGAAGCAGCAGGGTCCTTTGAAGTGAAGCTAAGCTTCACTTCAAAGGTGTGGGAGGAGTGCGGCTGAGGGAACAGATGGCAATTTGATGATGTGCATGCGCATCTTAGGTCAATGCGCTTGCACATTGACCTAAAAGCGCACGGGCACAGCATCAAATCGCCAGTTAGTTAAAGTCTGTTTAAAGCCCTATAGTCTCGCTCCGCGCAATGCGCATGCGCATTGATAGGTCATGAGACCTAAAAAGAGAGACAGCTAATCAGTGCTAGAAAAGAGACAACTTGAACTATGTGTATAGGTAATTTCCTGACATTTACATGTTGTAGTGTGTTAGAAAACAACTGACATGCTACCGCTCTTCCTTTCGTTTCCTGTACCCCAGCAGGATTGTTACCTAGATCACTTTTACAAATTTACAAAACCCTCTCATTTTGGAATAAGAGACATAAAAGTACACCCCAGTCTCTGAATAAGCAGCACCTTGTCCAAAGATACAGCCTCATATTTGATCTTTGAAGGTGCAGCAGCTCTGCATCACTGTGTGAGGTCAAAAAAAGACCATTTAAAGAGTGAGATGTCAGTGCTTTCTCCAGTCCATATTTATTTCTGTTTTCAACCCCTTCACTGCGGCGGCAATTCCGCCGCAGCGCTAGGGGGGGGCCCGAGCGGCGCTCGCATGCTCGTGACAGAGCCGCTCCGTCACGAGCCGCGGTTGCGCTGTGCTCATGACGGAGCGGTTCCGTCATGGCCCCGCCCGCTTAATAGAACGCGCCGCGCAGGCGCGAAATCAGCGCCACGCAGGCGCGGCGGCAGGGCCATGACGGAACCGCTCCGTCATGAGCACAGCTCAGCCGATGCTCATGACGGAGCGGCTCCGTCATGAGCATACATGAGCAAACCCATATACAATAAAAATGTGTAAATTGGTAACTGAATAAAAGGGATGTTTTTCACCTCTTGATTGTGAGTGCCATAAACAACTAGCGCTTTGCTCTCACTGTCCAATTTGTCAATATGAACTCCTTAGTGAAAACACCCCTATAATCACTGGTACTCATCTATAAGTTTATATTTAAGTGCTCCTTCTGGGCAGAGATTAATGGCATCAGCATCCCATAGGCAGTACCGTAAAGGTATTCCTGCCTAAAGAAGGGAGATTAGGGTAGCGATGTAAAGGGCTAGCCCGGTATGTCCTGGATGATCATTTTTTAACGGCTACTCCTATTTCGCTGTTGATGTAATGAAAAGCGCGGGATCTTGACAAGCGCGCCCTTAGGGCCCGGCCTCCCGGATCCCCGCCACACCCACTTAGTCGGTCAAGTAGCCCGGTTGGCTACTGGACAGAAAGTAAGTCCTTCCGGGTCGTCTATGACGTACTTCCGGCGAGAGCCCAGTGGTGAGGGGGCAGAGCCAAGGGGGCTATTTAGCCTCAGGTTCACTCCTGCTCACCCTCTTTTTTTTCCTATCCAGATACCCACCTGACCAGAGATAGCACTGGGACCTCTAGTACTTTCTTCCAATGACGTCCTGATTACTAAAGGAAGGGTTTATGGCTTGGGGAGAATTATTTTCTTTTTTTTTCTTTTCTTTTTTTATTCCACAGCAAAATCAAAAAAAAAATACAATACATTAATCAATTTAATTATTACTTCATGCCGGTACATTCATATAATTCGAAAAAGGCCCCCATATATCCCTACCAATTTTTCGTTTATTCGTCCCTTTAACAGCATACAGGCTAAATTCCAAATTAAATAAGCTAAACATTCTACGCCTCCACTGAAAAAAAGATGGAGGATCCACTTGAAGCCAAGCAGCAGCAATACACAATCTTTTTTTTTTTTTTAAACCTTTATTGAAAGTCATAATTATACAGCAGCAATTATACAACCGTCAGGGCCGGCTGTCACCAATATAGACAAATGCATAGGATAATTCAGTTACACAGCCCTTCAGCCGGCAACCCGGGGGTCCGGCGGCGATTAAGCTCACATGTCATATCTATGCATATTGAGACACAGGAGAAATAAGTTTTTTTTTTTGGATTATAAAAAGGAAAGCAACAAAATAAATAAGAAAGAAAAATATAAATAACTGACGAGGCAAGACAGGAATTGTATACATGAGTGATCCCTCCGGTAAGGGGAGAACCACACCTGAAGATTCTTATGTATCAGCAGATGAAGCTTGTAAGCTATAAAAACGGGGGGGGGCAAGGGAGAAGAGAGCAAGCAATCAGTGTTCAACCAATATCAAGACCACAGAAGGAACATCAGGCTAAGGGGATTGCAGCACCTCCGGTAGATTTACAAAAGGGGGAGTACAGATCTCTCCGCGATACTGATTCCACTGGTTCCATATCCTCCCCCATTTCTTGGGTCTACCCCGTGCGACATACACCGTTTTTTCACGAAACACGCACCAGTCCATGTTCTTTGACCAGGCGGACAGACTGGGTGCCCTCGAGGACCCCCACAGCTGTGCAATGTCTCGTTTGGCGACCATATTCCCTAAAATGGCCCATTGTGTCTGAGCTACGTTATAATCATTGGGTTCCCACACATTCAGCAGACACCTACGGGCTTCAGGCAAAATCGAAATTCCCGTTACCTCTTCCATGACGTCATGCACACGGCTCCAAAAGGATATTACCTCGGGCATTCCCACAGAATATGGAGGAAGGTACCCATCATTCCACACCCACGCTTACACAGTCCATACACAGAGTATCCCATACGTAACAATCGGGGGCCTGTCCCATACACGCGGTGTAAGATTTTAAGTTGCACCAGTCGAAGACTGGCCGGGATAGCCACCTCCTTAGGAGAGGATATCGCTGCCTGCCAATCCTCATCATCTAGCTCCAGTCCATCGCCGGTCCAGGCCTCCCGCAGCTGTATAAGAAGGTCTGTCCGGTCGTTTATCAGTTTTTTATATATGAGAGAGATGGTACTGTCCGGGACGTGACCGTCGAGCACTCTGTCTTCCAAGGGTGCCGGTCTGGAAGAGCGAGCCAATCGCGTGCTGGACCTGCAGGTACCGGAAGTATTCCCTATCGCTAAGTGCATATTCAGTTTTTAACTCATCGAAGGTCTTTACTCTATCCTTAATCCAAAGGTCCCCCACCTTGCTGATACCGATGAGGTCCCATTTCTCAAAGCCCTTGGTGGTCCATAAATTGCCTAGCTTCTCAGTAAGATATAGTGGAGCCGCTCGAGTGACAATATCCGACCAGCCCATAGCTGTGTTTGCCCTATACCAAATCCGCACTGCCACCTTGGTGGATCCCATTAACGTCCTATCTGACTGCTTGGAATATAGTGCCCTGTAATAGTTCCCGCCCGGGAGCAACCATTTGTCCATGGCGAAGGCTGGATTGGACACCGAGCCATACATATCGTGGTTGACCGCGCTTAGTTGGGAGGCCCAGTAGTAACGCCTGATGTCAGGCAGCGCAATGCCTCCATCATACCAAGGCAGTGTTAGCTTAGCCAGGGCAATACGGGGTCGTCCGATCCACAGTAATTTTCTCTGAAGGCTTTCAATCTCATGGAAATAACTGGTGGGCACTAGGTCAAGAGTGTTTTGGAGTGCATACAAAAATCTAGGCAGGGACATCATTTTGAATAGAGCTGCCCTGCCCACAAGAGACAGCGGCAGCTTACACCAAGCTTTCACATCGGCTTTCAACCGAAGAAGCGGGGGAGCAAATTACGTTGGTACCTAATTACGGGGTCAAGCGAGATATATATTCCCAAAGGCCCCACTATTTTAAGAAAATTTATCAGACCCTACAAAGCCCCAAGATCCTTACGATCCGATCAGGAATATCTTATCACCATCCCTAGAGTTAAGAAGGCGCGTACGGGTGGAAGGCGCTTCTCTGTCCACACTGCCCGCCTTTGGAACTCGTTACCCCGTGACCTTAGAACAGAACCAGACTATCTCCGATTCAGGAAGCGGTTGAAAACGCACCTCTTTCCCAAATTTGACTCCCCCCCCCCATGCCCCACTGACCTTCAGATGTATGGATCTTAGCGCTGGGATACTCACGGGTGACTACGCGCTTTATAAAATTTAATAATAATAATAATAAATACTTGAAGCCGGAGTGTGAAATTTGTATCGGGCAATTACGCGGCACGAGTGGTGTATCATCAGTGAGCGAGTAAACACAGGACTTACTCCAGTTGATCACCAGACCAGAGTTCTTACCAAAGGAGCTGAGGACATCAAACAGTACCCCCAACGATTTCCGAGGGGAAGTGAGGTAAAGGAGAATGTCGTCCGCATATAATGATATGCGATCTTTAAAGTCGGGGGTCCACCTGATACCTTTGAGCGACGGTTCCCACCGCAACCATGCGGCCAGGGGTTCCAAAGCCAAAGCAAAAAGCAGCGGGGACAGGGGGAAACCTTGTCGCGTACCTCTCCCAAGAACGAAGGGATCCGAGACCCTACCATTAACAACAACCTGAGCCAGAGGCTCCTCATAGAGAGGCTTGACCTAGCTAATGAACACCGGCCCGAAGCCAAACTTCGTAAGGGCCGCCCACAGGTATGGCCATTCCACTGTATCAAAGGCCATAGTGGGGTCTAGAGAAACCAAAATGGCTGGCTCACGCAACGTCCCCGCCCTCGCAAGAACGCCGTGAAAACGGCGTAGATTCAACGCAGTGTTGTGGGTTGGAATAAAGCCAGACTGATCTGGATGTATCAGGTCCCCAATCACTTTAATTGATCGATTCCCTAACAATTTTGCCAGGATCTTAGGTTCGGCGTTCAGAAGTGAAATGGGTCTGTAAGCGGTACACAGCTCACGGGGTTTCCCCTCTTTATGAATTACGGCAATAGACGCCAATCTCTGGTCTCGGGGAAGCGAGCCCTTCTCCCTGGACTCCAAAAACATCGAACGAAGATACGGCACCATTTTGTTCGGACACAACTTGATGGGTATACCATTTGGGCCTGTAGCTTTTCCCGAGCGAATGGAGCGGATAGCGAGCGCTATTTCATCGGTGGAGAATTCCGCCTCCATAAGCTCTCTATCTGAGTCAGACAAGCTAGGCAGTGCGATATCTCTGAGTAAAAGATGCGAGTCTTCCTCCGGCCTATCGGAGACTGGCGCATACACCGTTCGGAAATGACTCGCTCCTCCTCACGGATAGAGTGGTCGCTCCCTGTGCCCCTGACCTCAAGCTGGTATCGTAGCGCTGCTCTGCTAATATCTCTGTGATTCTTGAACTGCTTTCAGCTGCTGTGTGCCTCGTGTAGCGCTCTGCCTTATTAGCGCTATATTGATTCGATTTGGCTGATTTTAACTTTAATATCTCTGTGATTCTTGAATTGCTTTCAGCTGCTGTGTGCCTCGTGCAGCGCTTTGCCTTATTAGCGCTATAGTAACTCATTTTGGCTCATTTTAACTTTGTTTGCGCATTTGCCTAGAGCGCTCCGACCTGCTCCTCCCCCCACCTCCATTTTGTTTGTTTATCATCCTCCTCGTGTGCCCGACCCGCCTCCCAGCTGAGACACCCTCCCACGAGCTTTATACAGCGCTGCTCCGCTACAAACGCTGTGACTCGCTCCTCCTCACGGATAGAGTGGTCGCTCCCTGTGCCCCTGACCTCAAGCTGGTATCGTAGCGCTGCTCTGCTAATATCTCTGTGATTCTTGAACTGCTTTCAGCTGCTGTGTGCCTCGTGTAGCGCTCTGCCTTATTAGCGCTATATTGATTTGATTTGGCTGATTTTAACTTTAATATCTCTGTGATTCTTGAATTGCTTTCAGCTGCTGTGTGCCTCGTGCAGCGCTTTGCCTTATTAGCGCTATAGTAACTCATTTTGGCTCATTTTAACTTTGTTTGCGCATTTGCCTAGAGCGCTCCGACCTGCTCCTCCCCCCGCCTCCATTTTGTTTGTTTATCATCCTCCTCGTGTGCCCGACCCGCCTCCCAGCTGAGACGCCCTCCCACGAGCTTTATACAGCGCTGCTCCGCTACAAACGCTGTGACTCGCTCCTCCTCACGGATAGAGTGGTCGCTCCCTGTGCCCCTGACCTCAAGCTGGTATCGTAGCGCTGCTCTGCTAATATCTCTGTGATTCTTGAACTGCTTTCAGCTGCTGTGTGCCTCGTGTAGCGCTCTGCCTTATTAGCGCTATATTGATTCGATTTGGCTGATTTTAACTTTAATATCTCTGTGATTCTTGAATTGCTTTCAGCTGCTGTGTGCCTCGTGCAGCGCTTTGCCTTATTAGCGCTATAGTAACTCATTTTGGCTCATTTTAACTTTGTTTGCGCATTTGCCTAGAGCGCTCCGACCTGCTCCTCCCCCCGCCTCCATTTTGTTTGTTTATCATCCTCCTCGTGTGCCCGACCCGCCTCCCAGCTGAGACGCCCTCCCACGAGCTTTATACAGCGCTGCTCCGCTACAAACGCTGTGACTCGCTCCTCCTCACGGATAGAGTGGTCACTCCCTGTGCCCCTGACCTCAAGCTGGTATCGTAGCGCTGCTCTGCTAATATCTCTGTGATTCTTGAACTGCTTTCAGCTGCTGTGTGCCTCGTGTAGCGCTCTGCCTTATTAGCGCTATATTGATTCGATTTGGCTGATTTTAACTTTAATATCTCTGTGATTCTTGAATTGCTTTCAGCTGCTGTGTGCCTCGTGCAGCGCTTTGCCTTATTAGCGCTATAGTAACTCATTTTGGCTCATTTTAACTTTGTTTGCGCATTTGCCTAGAGCGCTCCGACCTGCTCCTCCCCCCGCCTCCATTTTGTTTGTTTATCATCCTCCTCGTGTGCCCGACCCGCCTCCCAGCTGAGACGCCCTCCCACGAGCTTTATACAGCGCTGCTCCACTACAAACGCTGTGACTCGCTCCTCCTCACGGATAGAGTGGTCGCTCCCTGTGCCCCTGACCTCAAGCTGGTATCGTAGCGCTGCTCTGCTAATATCTCTGTGATTCTTGAACTGCTTTCAGCTGCTGTGTGCCTCGTGTAGCGCTCTGCCTTATTAGCGCTATATTGATTCGATTTGGCTGATTTTAACTTTAATATCTCTGTGATTCTTGAATTGCTTTCAGCTGCTGTGTGCCTCGTGCAGCGCTTTGCCTTATTAGCGCTATAGTAACTCATTTTGGCTCATTTTAACTTTGTTTGCGCATTTGCCTAGAGCGCTCCGACCTGCTCCTCCCCCCGCCTCCATTTTGTTTGTTTATCATCCTCCTCGTGTGCCCGACCCGCCTCCCAGCTGAGACGCCCTCGCCCCTCCCCCTCCACTTCCCTTATATGACAGGAGTTCCCGCGCGCAGCGTTTACGCGCAGCGTCCGCGCCCAACCCGCGCCGAAGGTGCGCCAAAGGTAAGCCCGTCTACGCCCGTCCGCGCCTGGACCGCGCCCAGCGCCAGACCCCCTGCCCCTCGCGCTGCCCAGCCCCCCCGCGTTACCTACGATGCCGCCTCCCTCCTAGCCCTTAACCCTGGTCGCGCCCCCAACTGCGTCCTAGCCGCCCCTGGACGCACCCATGGACCGTTCTCCTGCGTCTCCTGCAAATTTAGCAGCACCGACAACATCTCCGCTACGACCACACCACAGATTCCCGAGGCCAACCGCCTACAATGCATCCTTCTCAACACCCGCTCGGTCCACAGGCACGCCATTGACCTTTGGAACCTACTAGACACCATCTCTCCTGACGTCGCCTTCCTAACGGAAACATGGATGAACGCTTCCTCCGCCCCAGACATCACCATTGCCATCCCTGAAGACTATAAGATCACACGCAAGGACCGCACCGACCACACAGGAGGAGGAATCGCTATCGTCCACAAGAAATCAATCCGCATCTCAACCAGCTCTGACGCCAACCTCGCTAACTCCGAACACCTTCACTTCCAGATCCACATCGACCCCAAGACCACACTCAGAGGCACCCTCCTCTACAGACCACCAGGACCCCGCGCAAAATTCAGTGAAGACATCACGGAGTTCATCACCCCACACGCGCTCCCCTCCAAAGACTACATCCTTCTGGGAGACCTCAACTTCCACCTTGAAAAGATCAACGACCGCAACACCGCCACCATCTTAGACAACCTCGCCAACCTCGGACTTAAACAACTGGTCACTTCCCCCACCCACATCGCAGGTCACACACTCGACCCCATCTTCACCTCCAGCAACCATGTCTCCTTCAGCCACACTACGGATCTCCTCTGGACTGACCACAGCTGCGTTCACTTCACCTACAACAAGCCGAAACCCATCATCCACCGCCAACCAACTCTACAAAGAAACTGGAACAAAATCACCACGGAGCAGATCTCCACATCGCTCCTTCTAAACACCCCAGCCCTCTCTTCTAACGCCAACGAAGCCGCCTCCAACCTCACCCTTTGGCTATCCAACACCGCCGACACCTTAGCACCACTGAAAAAACGTCAACACAAACTTGGCAACAAGAAGGCCTCATGGTTCAACGATGATCTCAAAAAGTCCAAGAAACTCTGCCGCTCCCTTGAAAAGGCCTGGAAAAAAGACCCATCCACCAGCAACAAGGACGCCTTCAAAAGCGCCACCCGTACTCACCACCAACTGATCCGAAAAGCCAAGTAAACAGCATTCAAGGATCGACTTGACAACAACGCCCACAACAGCAAGGAACTTTTCAACATCGTCAAGGAATTTTCAAATCCCTCAGCCAGCTCCAACGACATCACCCCCACTCAAACCCTCTGCGACTCCCTAGCCTCTTTTTTCCACAACAAGATTGCTGACATCCACAACAGCTTTGACAACCAACCCGGAGGCCAACCCACCCTACCATCTGCTGACCATCTTCCCCCCGTAAACACCCTTAACGCCTGGAACCCAATCTCCATTGAGGACACCATCCGCCTGATGAATTCCATCCACTCTGGATCCCCCACAGACCCATGCCCTCACCACATCTTCAACAAAGCAGACTCCGTCATAGCTCCTCACCTCCGAGACGTCATCAACTGCTCCCTCAACTCCGCTACCTTCCCAGAAGACTGGAAACACGCTGAACTCACCGCCCTTCTGAAAAAACCAACAGCGGACCCCACCGAACTCAAAAACTACCGCCCCATCTCGCTTCTCCCATTCCCGGCCAAAGTCATCGAAAAAGCCGTCAACAACCAGCTCGCCGCCTTCCTCGAAGCCAACAAATCACTCGACCCCTCACAATCTGGCTTCCGAGCCAAACACAGCACTGAGACCGCCCTCATCGCAGCAACAGACGACATTCGAACTCTACTGGACAAGGGAGACACAGTCGCCCTCATCCTCCTCGACCTCTCTGCAGCCTTCGACACAGTCTGCCACAGCACCCTTTTACAACGCCTCAGAAACATCGGAATCCAAGGAAAAGCACTGGAATGGATCACCTCGTTCCTCACCGGAAGAACCCAGAGAGTCCGCCTCCCACCATTCAAGTCCGAGGCCTCTGAAATCATCTGCGGCGTACCTCAAGGATCCTCACTCAGTCCCACCCTCTTCAACGTATACATGAGCCCCCTCGCGGCCATCGCCCGCCAACACAATCTCAACATCATCTCTTACGCGGATGACACTCAACTGATCCTTTCTCTCACCAAGGACCCCAGCACCGCCAAAACTAACCTACACGAAGGAATGAAAGAAGTCGCCGAATGGATGAAACAAAGCCGTCTGAAACTGAACTCAGACAAAACAGAAGTCCTCATCTTAGGTACATCCCCCTCTGCATGGGACGACTCCTGGTGGCCGCAAGCCCTCGGAAAAGCACCCATCCCGACAGACCACGCACGGAACCTTGGCGTCATCCTTGACTCTTCACTCTCAATGAACAGACAAGTCAACGCCGTATCCTCTTCCTGCTTTAACATTCTTCGCATGCTCAGAAAAACATTTTGCTGGATCCCCTCCGAAACAAGGAAAACAGTTACCCACGCTCTAGTCACGAGCCGACTGGACTACGGAAACACCCTCTACGCAGGTACCACCGCTAAACTCCAGAAAAAACTGCAACGAATCCAAAACGCCTCAGCCAGGCTCATATTAGACATCCCACGCAACGAACACATCTCTGGTCACCTTAAAGACCTCCACTGGCTACCCGTCAATAAGAGGATCACTTTCCGACTGCTTACCCACGCACACAAATCACTCTACGACATCGGACCAGATTGCCTCAACTCTCGACTGTCCTTCTACACCCCCCCCGCCAACTTCGCTCTTCCAGCCAAGCCCTCGCCACTGTACCTCGCATCAACAAGACCACCATGGGAGGCAGATCCTTTTCATACCTGGCTGCCAAAACATGGAACTCACTCCCCGCTTACCTTCGCCTCACCCAGAATCACCTAGCGTTCAGAAAGCAACTTAAAACGTGGATATTTGACAAATAATCCTCCTCCCCTTCCTCAGCGCCTTGAAACCCTCTGGGTATGTAGTGCGCTATACAAATTCGTTGACTTGACTTGACTTGACTCTTCCACGATCTCCAGTGGATCCACCACACGCACACCATCCGCACGTTCAACAACCGGCACCACTAGACTCAGTCTTTCCCTCTTGTCCAACCATGCAATCAATTTTCCTGCTTTGTCACCCACATCATACAACCGGCCCTGTTGCTCGCGACTCATGCCTTTAACAGCATTCGTCACCAAGGCTCTATAGTCAGACTGTTTTAGATTCAAGACATGCACCTTGTCTTGCGTGACCCCGGACTCAAGGTCGGCCTCTAGAGCAGTGATTTCAGATTCTAGCTTCACAACCTCCTCATTATGAGGTCTCTTAGCACAGGCAATCAGCGACAGTGTCTGACCCCGAAGAACAGTTTTGAAAGCCTCCCATAAGGACACAGACGAGGACACCGATCCCACATTTTTGGCAAATTAATTGTCGATAGCCTTAACCACGCCAGCCCGGGTTTTCGGATTACGGAGATGCCAAGGATTGATCGGGCAACCCGACCCCCGGCTCCCAGATGGAGATCTATGAGTAGCCATTCAGAAAAGGGGGTGGTGATGAACAGAGTGTCTGAATTAAGCAGACCACTCTTACCCAGTCCAAAGATCAGGGCTTGATCCATCACTGTTTTATAGCTCACTGCACCATCCCAGCTCAGAACCTGGCTACATGCAAATTAGTCTGACACTGGCCCAGTGCATCATGGGAACAGGGCAGACCAAACTACCAAGCCAATTCTTATACTGGGAAGGAAACAAGCTTCCGGGGACCGGTTTCTGGCATTTCAGCCGTCTTCAGCCCGGCTTGCTTGAATCAGGATTCAAGCAAGCCGGACCGAAGACGGCTGAAATGCCAGAAACCGGTCCCCGGTAGCTTGTCTCCTTTCTGGTGAAGAATTGGCTTGGTAGTTTAGTCTGCCCTGTTCCCATGATGCACTGGGCCAGGGACAGACTGATTTGCATATAGCCAGGTTCTGAGCTGGGATGGTGCAGTGAGATAAATAACGGTGATGGATCAAGCCCTGATCTTTGGACTGGGTAATAGTGGTCTGCTTAATTCAGACACTCTGTTCATCACCACCCCCTTTTCTGAATCGTTTTTGGCCACTATAGGTGTGGCAGGGTATACTCAGACATGAGTCCCTTTCTCACTGCACCATCAGGATTCAAGCAAGCCGGGCCGAAGACGGCTGAAATGCCAGAAACCGGTCCCCGGTAGCTTGTCTCCTTTCTGGTGAAGAATTGGCTTGGTAGTTTAGTCTGCCCTGTTCCCATGATGCACTGGGCCAGGGACAGACTGATTTGCATATAGCCAGGTTCTGAGCTGGGATGGTGCAGTGAGATAAATAACGGTGATGGATCAAGCCCTGATATTTGGACTGGGTAAGAGTGGTCTGCTTAATTCAGACACTCTGTTCATCTCCACCCCCTTTTCTGAATCGGTTTTGGCCACTATAGGTGTGGCAGGGTATACTCAGACACGAGTCCCTTTCTCACTGCACCATCAGGATTCAAGCAAGCCGGGCCGAAGACGGCTGAAATGCCAGAAACCGGTCCCCGGTAGCTTGTCTCCTTTCTGGTGAAGAATTGGCTTGGTAGTTTAGCCTGCCCTGTTCCCATGATGCACTGGGCCAGGGACAGACTGATTTGCATATAGCCAGGTTCTGAGCTGGGATGGTGCAGTGAGATAAATAACGGTGATGGATCAAGCCCTGATCTTTGGACTGGGTAAGAGTGGTCTGCTTAATTCAGACACTCTGTTCATCACCACCCCCTTTTCTGAATCGTTTTTGGCCACTATAGGTGTGGCAGGGTATACTCAGGCATGAGTCCCTTTCTCACTGCACCATCAGGATTCAAGCAAGCCGGGCCGAAGATGGCTGAAATGCCAGAAACCGGTCCCCGGTAGCTTGTCTCCTTTCTGCTGAAGAATTGGCTTGGTAGTTTAGTCTGCCCTGTTCCCATGATGCACTGGGCCAGGGATAGACTGATTTGCATATAGCCAGGTTCTGAGCTGGGATGGTGCAGTGAGATAAATAACGGTGATGGATCAAGCCCTGATCTTTGGACTGGGTAAGAGTGGTCTGCTTAATTCAGACACTCTGTTCATCACCACCCCCTTTTCTGAATCGTTTTTGGCCCCTATAGGTGTGGCAGGGTATACTCAGACATGAGTCCCTTTCTCACTGCACCATCAGGATTCAAGCAAGCCGGGCCGAAGACGGCTGAAATGCCAGAAACCGGTCCCCGGAAGCTTGTCTCCTTTCTGGTGAAGAATTGGCTTGGTAGTTTAGTCTGCCCTGTTCCCATGATGCACTGGGCCAGGGACAGACTGATTTGCATATAGCCCGGTTCTGAGCTGGGATGGTGCAGTGAGTTAAATAACGGTGATGGATCAAGTCCTGATCTTTGGACTGGGTAAGAGTGGTCTGCTTAATTCAGACACTCTGTTCATCACCACCCCCTTTTCTGAATCTATGAGTAGCCATAGCGGGGAGTGATCCGAGATGCCTCTGGGTAGATGTCGGACCTCTCTCACCGATACGGCCTGTGCCGCAGGCATGAGGATGTAATCGAGCCTAGCGAGGCTCCCGTGTGCCCCCGAATGGAAGGTGTATTGAGCTTGCCCAGGGTGTAACATCCGCCAACAATCGACCAGCCCAAATGTATCCAAGAAGCCACCAAGGCAGGACTGAGACCGCGTAAAATCTCTGGGAGGGTTACGATCTTCCATGCCAATAGCAACAGAGTTAAAGTCTCCTCCCACAACCAAAATCCCTTCGGGGAGCTCCAACACCAGTTTCCCCAGGTCGGCAAACGTCGTAGTCTGTAAACCCGGGGGAACGTATACTGAGAGGATGGAGATCGTCTTCCCCTCGCACCTACCAATAATGGCCGCGTACCGGCCCCTATCATCCAGGACAGTATTATCAACTTCCAAGGGGAGGGAATTTCTAACCAGAACACCAGTCCTCTAGATCCACAGGTGAACCCCGAATGTGCAACCAACCAATAGCCCCTCCGAATCATAGCGTGAAACGTGTTCCCCACCAAGTGTGTTTCCTGCAATAGTACAATATCAGGGGAGTGGCGTTTCAAGTATTGAAGTACTATCCCCCGCTTTATCCTGTCCCCCAAGCCATTAAAATTCCAACTTAAGACTCTCAACCCCCTATCCCCCATCCCATAAGCACTGGCGGGGTGCCCCAAGCCCCCGAGAAGGACACAGAGATCAAAATGTACAACAATACGTAGCCTCTAGAACAATTCAAACAAAGAAAAGAAACCTCCCTCCCTCCCCCAAAAAGCCCCACATACACATCCCCCCTCCCTGCACCCCTGCGATAATACAAAAAACCACCCCAACTTGCAGTGTGCCTGTCGCCCTACCCTAAGAAACTAATCTACAAGAAGAAAAAGGATCACCCCAAGAGGAGGAAAAGTCCCAAACCCCCCCGCCGCCTCAGGGATTGCATTGTGAAAGTGTCATTGACCCAAAAATAAGACGAACCACCGCTACGCGGTATGGGAGTTGCTCACGCCGGTCTCCTCACTCCTCCTGGTCCGTCTGGCTTCCCTCCGTGCCTCTGGAGTGTTCCGTATGGTCCCGTTGCGTTGACAAAGTGTCCAACCAGTCACTAACCACCTCCGGCATATCAAAGAATAGTACACGTTCATTATGTTCAATCCGTAGCCGGGCAGGGAAGAGCATGGCATATTTCAGGCCCAGTTCTCTTAGTCTACGTTTCACCCCGGTAAATCCCAGTCTCTGCACTGATTGGGTGAAGTTGGGGTAGAAGCTGATGGATGCGTTCTCAAACTTCGTGGAGCCGTTGGTCCTCGAGGCCTGCAAGATGGCATCCTTGTCTCTGAAGTTGAAGATCCTAGCAATTATGAGTCTTGGTGTGGCACCCGGTTTGCGTCTTCCGCCCGGAACTCTATGGGCACGCTCCACCGCTAAAAAGTTGCTGAGGCCCTTAGGAGCAAGATGACTTAAAATCAGCTCTTCCACCAGGAGATCAGTCGATTGCTCGGCAGAAGTCTCCGGATCTCCGACGATGCGAACATTGTTGCGCCTTGCTCGGCTTTCAAAATCCTCAAGCCGGCGGGCAAACTGTTCACTCGAGTTCGTAGGTTCTGGACCTTGGTCTGGAGGTCGGACATGTCGGTGGTGAGACTGGCAGTTTTGATATCCAGCGACTTGACCCTCTTATTGGTTTTGGCCAAGTCCGTCCTGATCAATCTGACATCAACAGCCACTGTGTCAATCTTGGAGGCCAAAGTTTCATACTGCTGGCCCATGGATGACTTCATGCTTGGGTTGGCGCCCATTACGTCTCGCAGAGTCAACTCCTCTGTTTCTGGGGGGCCACCGCCGAGGTCCTCCGGTGTGTTGCCAGTCCCGCTAGGGGAACCCTTGGGGCGCGTATATCGATCCATGATGTTGGATTGAGTGGCACCACCCCGAGACGTGTTCTTGGTCGTCCGTTTATCGCTTTCAGGTTTGCCCGCCATATTGAGCTGTGCGCCCCAAAGGGCTTTTTGGGACCTGGTGCGAATGGCTCCTTACGGAGAGAAACTGCGAAAAGTCAAAATGCAGGGCGCCGATTAGGAGCAGTTGAGCAAGTTGTCTCATGGACCGGCAAGAACAAAGGTCTTCAGGTGTCAGGACGGAGTATTTCAGGTGTCCGGCGTCCGATTCAATTTTTGAAAAGGCCAAGTAGGTCAGGAGAGTTGTAGCTACAATAACCCGTCGTTAAAAGCAGGATCCGTGACAGGATAGATGTAGGAGGCGGCGAGGGTCTCGGGAGCTCTCAGCTCACGAGACCATCTTGGATGCGCGCTAAGCTCCTCCCCCGCAATACACAATCTTGCTACCGTCATAGCAATAAATATAAAATGACAATGTTTAAAGAATTCCCCACCCCTACTGAATTGGACATCTGTCCCCAACAGCATAGTTGCAGGAGTTACAGCAATTGTGTTGCCAATCAAGTCACTTAAGAATTTTTCAATATCAATACAAAAATTCATCAACTTCCCACAACTAAAAAAAAAATATGTAACATATCCGCGTCATCAACATTACATCGGAAGCATTTCCCATCATGTCCAATTTTCCACTTAGCCATAAATGCCGGAGTGTAATATAAATTGAAAATGGTTTTATAGCATTGCACACGCATATTAGCAGACATTAAAGATTCTTTTGATAATGTGATAACATAATCAAACGATGGGGCCACAATCCTTAAAGTTTCAGACCATGTGTCCCTTTTTTTCTGTAAATCATCTTTCCTATATGCTAATAAAAGCTGGTAGACCTCCCCAATTTTTGCCTGGCGTTGTATTGCGTTTATAACTAGATTGGAAATACATACAATCCTTCGCCGTATTATAAAATCACGGATTTGCAAATATTTAAAAAATTGTTGTTTCGGTAAATTAAACAAACGCGATAACTCAATAAAATACATTACTGCCCCATCAGGTCCTATGAGATCCAAAAATAGGATCCCTTGTACCCGCCATCCTGTCGCCAAAGCATCCCAAAAAATAGGAGGTAATAATTTAGTGGTATTAGTTGGAGTATACCAAGACAGCTTCCCCACTTGAGATAATTTTCCGACCTTTTTCCAAACATTGAAAGCTGATGATAAAACCTTAAACCTGGTGCGTTTAAAGTAGCTCCCATCTATTTCTTTGAATAAAGATTGTCTGGCTTCTGATCCTAGCAGCATTTGATAGATTGAGGGAGCTTCTGCCTCATTAAGTAAGTCTTCTCCAGTTAACATTATCCTCATCCTTAACAAAAAACATGTATAGAAATATAACATAAAGTCTGGCATAGCCAATCCCCCCCGATCAACCGGTAGAGTAAGGAATCTCATACCCCTTCTTGGCTTCCCCGGGGCCCAAATGAATTTTGAGCACATGGCTTGTAGTTGCTGCAGTTGGGGTACCGTAAATTCTAAGGGGACTGCTCTAAATAAATACAACACCTTTGCTAGCACATTCATTTTAACCACATTCACCCTACCAATGAGTGTAAGATGTAGTCGTGGCCATTTGTCAAGTGAATTCCTAATATTAGCCACCAATTCCCCCCAATTATCATCCAATATTTCAAGCATAGATGAGCGAACTTTTATACCCAAATATAACACTTCTTTTTCCACTCATGAGTCATTCATTTTTATGGAATCCGAAGTTAATATTTGTGTTTTTGTTGCGTTCAATTTATACCCAGATGCTTGACCAAAGATTATCGCCAGTCGTTCTATCTCCTGTAATGCTAGATTAGGGTCTGAAGAAGCTATCGCAACATCGTCCGCATAAGCGAATATGGTGTATGGGATATTCTGCACTACAAATGGTGTAATCCGCACATTATTAGCCAATAACTCAATAAAAGGGTTAATATAAAGGGCAAATAATAGAGGTGAACTGGGGCACCCTTGTCTGATGCCCCTAGTGATGTTAACTGTTTTAGACATCAGACCCATCATAGAGATTTTAGCTACTGGTGAAGTATATAACACCTTAATGGCCGTCAAAAAGCGTTGACCGAAACCTGAGAGTCGCATTAGTTCCCATAAATGTACCCATTCCACACGGTCAAACGCTTTCTCCGCATCTAGTAAAATCAAGCCAAGATCACGTCTCTCCACTTGTGCGATATCAAATAATGTCACTACCTTGTTGATATGTGAGGTGGTACTACGGCCCGATATAAAACCATGTTGCATTCGCGATACCAATGAAGGGATAACCCTGGATAGACGGGTGGCTAATATTTTCGAATATAATTATTTTCTGCTTTTTTTTATTTTTTATTATTGTCTGATTAATCTTCAATTTTTTTTTTTATAAATGATTTTTATTGATTTTAACACAGTAACATCCAGAGAATTTGCATAACAATTGTAGGATTCTATTGACAATGTAGATTAGCTAGAAAAACAAATGGATTAGGTAGGGGCAGAAGGAAACTCCCTGTCAATTAGCGTTTCCATGGCTACTGTGTTGGGAGGCTCACTGCTTCACTCCGCAGCGCCGCACAACCGAACATAGGCCAATTACAGTAAAATTATCAAAAGGAGAATCGGGCATTGCTCCGCAAATCCAGTTCCGCAATATACTGCATACCTCTGAAAGAGACAGTATGAATTCAGACACAAAAAGCACAACAAACGAAAAAATTGAAGATAAAAATCCCTTATAACCTGAATAAGAGAACAAGAGCCGATCTCGATATATAAGCTCATTACAACTACAATTGCCGTTCTGGTGCGATTGAAAGTGACGTGGATATAAGCATAGGAACGTGATGGGTTGTGTACTGTCATGCGGTTCACCTCGGGATGAACATAAGAATAAATGGAAAAGGGGGGTGGGGAGTAGGCGCGTTGGAGCTGGGGAAGAGGTAGTAAGGCAAGGGGTGGGGAAGTAACCCTGCATCCCTGTCAAGGTAGGAAAAAGTTAAGGGGGACGCCCACAGGGGCTCTAGCCTCCAATTACTCTTCACACTGTTAATGTATTTCCTGCTTATGACATCCTGGGGAACAAGTGGTGGAGCAGACAACTTTTGCTGAAGTTTCATACATTATTGCAGGTATTAGCTCGAGTCTTGTGCCTGCAGTCTGTTCCTTCAATAGGGCCATGATTTCAATGGTGCAGCAGGTGCACTGGGACAAAAGCTCCAGGCACCCCACTAAGCACCTAATATCGCTATATGTTACTACTAAACAGGCAGTTATCTTGCAGGCTCTAGGGGCATGAATTGAATGGGGCAGCAGGTGCTGTGGCACTGGGCCCAAAAGTTGTCCGAACTCCTGACGAAATTGCTATTACATCAATTAATTCCATTATTTCCCTCTTTCATTTAATTTGTTTTTAATTTGATATTCAAGTCAAGTCAAAGTAACTTTATTTCGGCCAACATGACCTGGAAAGTACAGAATTTACAGCATTTATTTACGAAAATACATCAGAAGAATTTTGATAAAAACTCGGAACATTTATGAGGATTAAAAAGACATATAAAAAGCATTATATAAATACCTAAAATCAAGAGATATTTAGTTTTAAAAAGGAGGGAAGCTATTATACAATAAAGGCATGTCACAAATCCATGGAAATTTGATATTACTTACCTGCATTATGCCACCAGTAACAGCACAATATATTGCATATAAAAAGTCATAACACTTTAACAGACTTTCTGTAACTTATATTCTACAACTACTTAGCAAGCTAGCTACAACTTACAACAAAAACAGCTTATTATTAAATACATGGGTGTTTACCAATGCTTGTTCTACTTACAAAAGTTTTTGCAATCAAAACCTAATCACATGCACACCACAAGTGCTGAAAGGGCAAAACGTAAAAAAAACTCTCTAAATACGATGCCGGCAGACAGGACAAATAAACTATTTTTTTTTTTTTTGTTGCAGTTTAATATAGGGCAAACTCAACCGGAAGGTATCAGAGCGCTTTACAAGAGCACCAGTTGCATTACAGGCAGGCACATTCATTTGTAGGCACGGCAGATTAAGCTATTCGCACAGAATCACAGGATGCCAGAGCCTCCTGCCAAACTCGAGCCGGGATCCCCAGCTTCAAAGTCGGCCGCTCTGGCCGTTAAGCCGTTTAACACAGATTTTACAGGGCATTGCTTTAGTGTGTAGTGTACTGTTGTCAACAATATTATTACGAATGTTCTAGGGAGCAGATGGGCAGGTTTACAAGCCCCTTGCACCACTTTTGCATCCCTTTTCCCATGTTAAAAGTGGTGCAAACGTGGCACAAGAGGCTTGTAAATACGCCCCAGAATGTTGACGTTTGGAGCGCAAAGGACGGGTGGGTCAGTTTAAGCGTTCTCTCAGACCCGATAATGTATTATTCCACCCAATAAATTAAAAAAAGTAACTCCAGCCTGGGTAACTTTTGTTCTTGTGTTTGAGTGTCCTCCATTTATTGCAGTATTATGCGTGTACTTTGTACTCTTTCGTAACCTGCACACATGTCACTTTTTCCTCCTCTAATGCACCGTTTGCTACCTCTTGTATTTTGTTTGTTCACGATTGTCACTTTTGCCTCGTGTATTGAAACGTTTGCTTGTGTAATTTGTTCGCTTGCAATGTTCTCATGTATCACTTCTGTTCCTATTGTGAAGCGCTCTGACACCTTCGCGTAAAGTCCGCGCTATATAAAACCGCATAAATAAATAAATAATAAATAAATGTTGAAGCGCACCTGTGCCTGTCAGGGGCGTCCCCAGCTAACCCTGGCACAATTTAGTTGGAGACAGCTCTTAAGAAGCGCTGCGTCGTCACCACTGACACTAGAATGACCTGATTTTGCCGCCACCTTTTCTGCATAAATGATGGGTACTGAAACTAAGGTTCCTTTGGGGCACAGTGCCAGAGCCACGCTGTGGGCGCTTGATGATAAGGCGGTGTTTAATGACATGAAGGGGGTGGGGAGCCCCACCTCCGCCCTGTACAAAATCCGGCGCGGGTGCAGACCTGCACCTTGTGGAAGTGTGCCCGGCGTGGCTGCCCTCCGTGCCAGCTCCGCGCAGAGTGCCGTCGCTGCCCGTGGGACCAGCGGGATGGGGGAAAGGAAGGTACGGTGCAAACGAGCCGCTCTCATCCCTGCTGCTGCCACCTTGCCCTGCCCTCGGCTCAGGCTGCGGCGGTCCTATCCACTGCTCTTCATCCTTCAGACGCGTGCGCGCTCTGCCACCTGTCCTCTATCTGTGGTGCCCGAGTACCCCCTCCACCCCTTCGTCACTGTTTGAGACGACCCCTCCCCGCCCGTTATCTTCATTTCAGTCCTGTTTTCCCACATTTCGAGACATGCCGTGCCGCCTCTTCTCTATGAAGCGCCTTCTTGTCCATAGGCGACTTCCAAGCGCTGGGCGCCGACAACAAAAGCGAGAGTGGCATGAAAGCTAAACTGTAAGTAGAAGGGTCTGGTGGAGAAGGGAAGAATGAAACATGATATATATTTTAATGCACTTTATACAGTTCCACACATTGACAAAGCTGCCTCGAAGCGCTACTCAGGTTTTCTGAATAATTGTTATTAATTTATGTTTCGTGGATGCTTTCTCTCTATATGACGCTTTCTTTCGCTCTCACTAGTGCGCCCAGACGTCCGGATTTCCGCGGCCCTGCACGGTTTTAGAAGACTGTCCCAGAGCCTTCTAAGCACTCACTAATGAGAGTAGTGCGCGCCTGCCAGCCGTCCCATCACACTATGGATAACAATTCCCTTCTTTAAATAGTCGCCTGCTGGGCAGCCTCGGGTCCTTCATGCAGCTGATAGCAGGAGTTGTGCCCGTCAGCCAAGGAAGTGTAATTGCATTTGTATAGCGCCTAAAGCCATCAACTTGGAAAAGGAGCAATGAATGTTCCCCTTTTGATTACCACTGATGTGCAATGGCTTCTCTCGGCCACCTTACATCTCCACCCCACCCATACCGCCTAGTAGAAACTCAGACCGCAGCTTATCCAGCCTTCCGTTTTTCATTTGCTTTCCTGTGTTGGTTATTATATTTGAATTTGAGCTGGATAAATACATGACTACGAGTCCCAGAATGCAAAGGGAAAGGGCTGGACGAGAGTGACACGCCGAGGTCTCCTTCTTTGCTTGACTGGCTCAAATGTTGTTAACAGGAGCACAGAGCGCACCCACGGAACCGCGGCTCTGTGTTTCTTTCGTTATTTGTGGTCCTGTTGGAGGTTTATTGGGTGTGGCAGTATTCATGGTTCAGTGGGCACAGGCGCCCCTGCACCTGCTGCACCAATGGAGGCAACGCCCCTGCGCCTATCTCCCACTTCTTCTCGGTCTCTCACACCTTCGCCTCTCCCCTCTCTGGCGTTCCCATTTGTCTCGCTAGGTGGTTGGATTTGTAAAGCGCTAACTTAGCTGCCAGGCTGGCTTCGCAGCGCCCACAGACTCTTTCTGCATCTTTTCCTTTCAGTCTGTTTGTCGTGTCTTTCTCTCGAGCTCACGTTACCTACATACACCCTGCCGGTCACCACACGTCTCTTTTTTTCCTGCTAAGTGTTTTTAGGGGTTTATTCACTGCGCAGTCCTGGCCTCAGAAGACTGACTCAGTTTACGCACAATGCGGTACCAGTACCACGTGTCATCCCCTGCTGGTTACCGACGAAGCGCGTGCAGGTTCACATCCCAGACTTTCATCCTCCTGAAGTCGATCATACAATAACTACAAATCGAGTAACTGAAGGTTAAAGAGACTTGCCCGCCATTGAATGCAGCACAGCTCCAGGGTCCCCCGGTGACCACCTTATGCGCAAACTCCGGGGTCTCTATCAAACCTGTTTTTAATTGCGCCACTGAGGTTTTTGCACCTCTCCTAAAATCCTTCAGTTTTGTAGTCCAGAGTGTAGAGCAGTGGCGCTGGTGACCAATGAAAGTGATAGGGCGTTTTATTTATGTACTAGCAGCCCGTCCCGACGTTGTCCGGGTATGAATTGCTGCCGGCCAGTAGCATATTGTTTTGTAGGATTTTGTTTTGATAGCATTTCTTATCTGTGACAGATCTGTTAAACGCTCCGATTCGCAGTGCACGGCTGATGCACTTAAGAGTGCACGTTCAGTAGTGTGTGAACTCGAGTTTCTCTACTTTATTTTTCCTTGCAATATTATATAGCGCGAACTCGACAACACGGCATGAGCACAATTTACATTACAGAAGAGCACATTCATTTGTGGTAGGCACGGAGAGACAAAGTGATTTGCCTGGAATCACAGGATGTTAAGCTGATGCCGAGATTCGAACGTAGCTCCCCAGCTCTAAAGTTCGCAATTCTAGAACTTGTGGCGGGAGGTGTGTCTAAAAGTGTATGTCGGTGCTGGCCATCAATGAGAGAGACCTGTGCATTTTTCAAATTGGTGGTGAAAAAATATGAGTATGTTGCTGGAGATGTGGGCCACCCTACCACCAATGTACATACCGGGGGAGGGTAAACACCCATTATTCCGCAACTTTCTTTCCGCATACCATCACTCCACATACTTTAATTGCGAAAGTACCATGACTCCGCAATGCCGTTATAATGCATGGCATTACATTTTATATGCTTTTACCACACATACATTTACAAGGACATTCCTTGCATGAATGGTGAAAGCATGTTTTTTTTTTAATGTTTGGATAAGGTAAGTATGGGTATAGGGGTATATGTTTTGGGGCACTGAGGTATATGTTTTGGGGTGTTTGGGTATTTTAAGGGTTCAGATATAGTTTTGGGTTATGGGGTACAGGTGTAGTTTTATGGTTTAGAGATAGGTATGGGTTTTGGGGTACAGGGGTATTTTTAGTGTTCAGGGCTAGGTTTGGGTTTTGGGGTACGGGGTATTTTTAGGGTTCAGGGCTAGGTTTGGGTTTTGGGGTACAGGGGTATTGTTAGGGTTCAGGGCTAGGTTTGGGTTTGGGATACAGGGGTTTTTTAGGGTTCAGGGATAGGTATGGGTTTTGGAGTACAGGGGTATTTTTAGGGTTCAGGGCTAGGTTTGGGTTTTGGGGTATAGGGGTATTTTTAGGGTTCAGGGCTAGGTTTGGGGTACAGGGGTATTTTAGGGTTCAGGGCTAGGTTTGGGTTTTGGGGTATAGGGGTATTTTTAGGGTTCAGGGCTAGGTTTGGGGTACGGGGTAATTTTAGGGTTCAGGGCTGGGTTTGCGTTTTGGGGTACAGGGGTATTTTTAGGGTTATGGGGTAGGTTTGGGTTTTGGGGTACAGGGGTATTTTAAGGGTTCAGGGCTAGGTTTGGGTTTTGGGGTACAGGGGTATTTTAGGGTTCAGGGGTAGGTTTGGGTTTTGGCGTACAGAGGTATTTTAAGGTTTCAGGGCTAGGTTTGGGTTTTGGGGTACAGTGGTATTTTTAGGGTTCAGGGCTAGGTTTGGGTTTTGGGGTACAGTGGTATTTTTAGGGTTCAGGGGTAGGTTTGGGCTTTGAGGTACAGGGCTATTTATAGGGTTCAGGGCTAGGTTTGGGTTTTGGGGTACAGGGGTATCTTTAGGGTTTAGGGATAGGTTTGGGTTTTGGGGTACAGGGTATATTTATAGGGTTAAGATGGGTTAGTGTTTAAGGGTGTTGGGATATTTTAAGGAGTAAGGGTGGGTTATGATTATGGGGTGCAGGAGTGTTTACAAGGAGCAGGGTGGGATTAGCCCATAATATGAGACATGGCATGAAGGGCGGAACGTACCACACACCCCCAGTGTTTGTCCCGCCCCCCCAGCACATGCCCACAGCACAACGCAGACACGCCCACAAGGGACTACTTTGCTGGCACGTTTCTTTTACCTTTTAAATGTATATGGTGGGCGTCTGCATAGCCTATGTCCTTCTGCTGCAACTGCCCTATCCAACGCTGTATTGGGTGTTGTGATTGGTGCTGTAGTTCCTGAGATTACCCGCCTCAAAGGTTTGGGCTCTCTTTTTATTATATTAGTATAGATTTATTTTTAAAGTTTTATATAGCGCTAGCTTAACCCGTAAGTATCAGAGCGCTTTACAAACACACAGTAAACAGCAGAAGGACATTACATTACATCGTAGGCCGGCAGTAAGGAAGCAAACGACCAAATAAAAAGAAACAAATACAGCATGGGAAATAAATATGCAGTGCAGTGGAGGGGGAGAGAGCAATGAAAAAAAACAGGTGAGAATGACATAGTCCGTTCACCCACTATCCTTGAATATCTCTGATATAGCAGTCCAGGTAAGTTGACGTTGGTCCTGATAGTATTTGTTTAGGAGATGGAGAAGTGTGGCTCAATGGTTAGAGCTGCAGAGGTCTGGCCCAGGGGCCAGGGTTTAATTCCCGCCTCAGCGGGTCTTGGGCTCAATTTCCTTTTTTTTTTTTTAAAGAATTTTATTTGACAAGCAAGTCAAGGAGATTAGCATATCATATCCAAATACAGAATTAATCAAAAGTAAGATAAATCAAATTCAATTCGGTGCAGGTTCATATTATACTACACACAAACAACAGTTAAAAAACAAAAAAGAAAAGTAGATTGTAAACAGTACAGGTCATTAATAATTAATAAGCCATGAACAAAAAGAACATCCATGATCCAAATCATTACTAACATTGCAAAAAATTCCCCCATATCTTGGCAAACTTTTTTTTTGCTTTAATTCCTCTTTTCCTAGCAATAGCATCTTCCATAGTGTAAATTTCAAGAACCAGTGTCCACCATTCAGTTATATGAGGAGGATTCTGAGAAATCCAAGCCCTAGCGATCACAAGTCTGGCACAAGCCAGTGTAATATTTAGCAGTTCTTTATAGATAGGGCTACCCGGGTATATGGACAATAGTACAGCGGCTGCATTGAGTGAAAAGTTAATTAGTTGATTTTGCGTTAAAATATTTTCTACATCCTCCCAATATTTAGCTAGTGTTGGGCATGAGTATATCATATGTATGAGGTCTGCTGCCACCAGACCACATTTAGAGCATTTAGTACGGGCATTATTAAAGTTATTTTGTGTCCATTTGGAAATTTTTTGTGGAGTGTAATACAGTTGGCTAACCGTTCTGTACGATTGAAGTTTCAGGCTGGAAGACTGGACGGCTTTAGTGATGTTGACTAAGGCTACAGAGATATGCTGGATTGTCACATTATATCCTAGGCTAACAGTCCATTTTAGTGCCAGTCTAGGAGCTTCGTCAAAGCTATTCTGACTGAGACACTTATATCCCAAACTAATTAATGACTTTCTATGCACGGTATAAAAACAGGCCCATATATCTGAACTTGTAATTTCTATCAAATTCATTTTCCTTACTAAGTAGTCCCTAATTTGAATGTATTTGTATCTCATTTTTTCAGGCAGTTTATACAAAAGTTGCAGTGTTTCAAATTGTAAGAGACCATCAACACCATACAGGTCTCCTAAAGTCTGAATACCAAAGTTAGCCCATTCTCGACCAGTTTTATCTCTAAAAATATCTGGAAGCCCGGGATTGTCCCATATTGGCAGTTCATTATGAAAAAAAGAAGTGTTACACTTGGTCAACATCTGTTTCCATATGAATACGCCTTCTCTCGCAGTCTTAAATTTTACACGTTTAAAATAATTTGGGTCTTGAACTTTTGCCAGGAATTGTTTTGAATAACCACCAAGCATGAATTGGTGAAAAAAATATGCTCAATTTCCTTGGACCTGATAATTCTCGCCTCGGTGCCTATTCTAAGCATGGGTCCCTCTCTGCAACTCTGGGCAATAGCTTGCTTAATGTCCACAACGGCCCCAGCAGCGCTGGGATGCCTGGCTTCACCTTGGGGGTGCTCAAGAGTGGACATTTCACAGGGAAAAGCCAGGACGGGTTCCACAGCGGTATGAATACAGTGCTGAGGCCTCTGGGTAGAAGGCGCTATATAAATACAAACACATTTACATTTTGAAACAGGAGAAGGAGGGGTTGCATCTGAGGACTCCAGGGAGCAAGCAGTTCATCCCACTTGCTACCCCAAAATGTGCCTTCAGAGGTCCCCATATGTCATTGTGCCAAGGCCGGCATTTTGTTATGGGTACCCCTTCTATCAAGAAGTACATACAATATTCCAGTCCCAGAAATGTGTCACTGATGCTGCCCACATACCAGTGGTATGTGATACCTGTCCAGGGCAAGACTCTGGAGGGAGCTCGGGCTTGAGGCTGAAAAACGCCAGGGGGTGGGGCGGGGGGAGGTTTGTGGGGGGGAATCTTTAAAGAGCCACCTCAGTGATACATTTGAAAACCCTGGCTCGCCATGGAACACTCAGCTCATGAAAGCCCTGACTTCCACAGACATAAACAAACCAGCACTCCCCACCCTCATATCTCATACGCCGCATGGAAAAATCAAATTAATAAACAAGTCCAACTAGTTTAATTCCAGCAAGACAGGCTACACTAGAAGCCTCAGCTTTCCTTATCCGCGGATTGACTCATGCTTAGTTAACAGGCAGCCTTATCGTGCCGCCCCACTGAACCCTAAAGCTAGAGGAGGCATCATGTACATACCACTGCTGGCATTGCCAATTACGGATTTCAGCCAAGCTTTGGCAAACCAAAATACAGGAGAGGCATGTCTGTGTAATTATAAACAAGAGTCTTGGTTCCGCCTCTTGTGCTGCTGCCCAGCCCTAGAGGCTAAAAGGAGGATCCTTCTGATGCAATTATGCCTACGCGAAAGAGCACACACCTGCCGCAAGGTGTCTGCTGTATGTCTCAATCAAAGAGAACCCAACATTCTGGCCCACTGTGGAAGATTTGTATAAACTATCAGGGGAGCCATCTACCCCCGACCTACAACTGCACCCTGCCGTAGCATAGTTCAAACGCTGATCCTGGATTACTTCAAATAAAGGACCCGAAAGTGATCAGACCAAGCCTAGGAAGCAGCAATCGAGCCTAAAGCTCTCGCCAACCTTACTGAAAGCTGTTACGCACTCATTCGCACCACATACGTTTTGCGGTGGGAAACATCCTTTACTACGCAACCATTGCAATGCGGTATGGTTACATTGTGATTTTGACAACGCAAGTCGTTACATTGACTTGCACTGGAGGGCGCTCTAGACTAGGGAACAGTGTGAATTACTATTTCAACGCCTTCCCTACTGTACGTAGACTGGAGTTGGAATAGTAATTCCCACTATTCCTAACTCCAACGCAAGTCGATGTAAGGACTTGCGTTGTCAAGACCGCGATGTAACATACTGCGTTGTGATGGTACGCATTGTATCATCATACATTCTTTTGCGGTCTACAGTCAGTAAAGTATGGTGCTGGAGGTCCCGGGGCCAACAGAAGAAAGAGACAGGCGCCATCCTCCGGGGACTGGTCGCAGCCATTGGACAAAAGAAATTACGAGACCGTGGCTCTGTGTCTTCAGATGGCTCACGATAAGTTGCACGTAACCTGACACAACTCTGCCACACCAGGTCAAGAATCAAAAAGCACTAGCACTTTACATGAGAAATAGCCCAAAAGTGGAGGAACAGCAACAAAAGCAGTCCTGGAGCCCCGAATACACTGGGTGGCGCTACTCTCCCGTGGGACGGACCACAGCGCAACGGGCGGATTCAAACCTGAAAACAGGACCCGAGACAATTGCTGGCACTTTAGAACCTCATCTTATTAGCTTTTTTTTATCCTTATATTTCGTACAAGAATATTTTGTTTTACTTTGTGTTGCAATGGCTTTAGTTAACTAATGCAAATAAACGTATTCATTCATTCATTCATTCATTCACTGGTATGTCAAAAATTACCTCCAGTATTTCAGAGCCCGCATTTTGTTATTGTTTCCCCCAACTACACCCCCGGGCCCCAATATGCCAGGGCAGCCCTGTGTGAGGCATAGAATTAACATCCACGAGGCCAGAGCCCCTCACCTTATGCCACTTTTGGTTTTATATTTCAGGATCTGCATTTTTACTTCAGGTGCCCTCCATTAGGTAAATAATTTACTCCTTTGTGCCAGTGCCCACATTTTGCCACAAGTGCCTCGATGGCAAGAATTTTTTCCAGCATTACTTCTGGTATGCCAGGGCCTTCCTGATGCCAAGAATGCCACCCGCAGCATGTTTGAGCATGCCATGGCCAGCATTAGACTTGCAAGCAAACACACTCTTACTAACACTCGTACTTATACTCACGCCCTCTCATTTCCCCTCTTCCCCCTTACACTCACTCACACTTTCTGTAATTTACCCATGTTCACAAACTATAAACACCCTTGCTCACTGTTACTCACCCACAATTGTACTAATTCTCACTGCTGCTCACAAATACACGTATACTCACTCTTTCACTCTCGCTTCCTCTGGGATCTGGTGCAGGTGCACCTGCTGCACCTGGCTCATTCCTTCAACCACTCTCTTCTAACACTCACACTACTCCCTCTAACTTACTTTGAATTATTCAGGTCTTCTCTAAAACTCAGTTTCTTACCTTCACTCTTGTTGACACTCTCACACACTCACTCAATCTTATTCATTCTCAGCCACTCACAAACACATATACACAGAGAAAAAAACATTGCTTTTACTCAGACTGATTCTGTGGTTGGCAGTTCTGGGGCTGCACCAGCAGGGCAGGAATCCGGTGCTGTTTTCATGAACCCTGTTCTTTTAAATAATAAGCAGTTGTGGCAAGGGGCAGTAAGTGGCCACTCACAGTGGCAGGGCTGCACCCCGAAGCCCCTGTGGCCACTCTTTTGGGTGTTCCTCCGGTGGATCATTGTAATAATTTGCTTTCAGCACGCATGCACCCCACGGTGGTGGTACAAAAGGTGGAGAAGGAGCGGGCCCTGGGCCGGGTGACAGGCCCTTTCCCAGCTACCCCATTGGTAGGTTATGTGTGTTCTCCGTTGAGGGTGGTGCCTAAGAAAGAACCTGGTCAGTTCAGAATGATTCACAACTTATCAGCACCAAAGGGGGTATTAGTGAACGATGCCATTGACCCATCCTTGTGTTCAGTAACTTACTCCTATTTTGACGCAGCATTGCAGAAGTTGAGGGACCAAGGGTCCAAGGCTATTATGGATTAGACAGACATTGAATCAGCTTTTCGTTTTTGCCAGTACACCTCGAGGATTACCATCTGTTGGGCTTTCAGCTAAATCACCAATTCTACTACGACATGTGTATGCCTATGGGGTGCGTGGTTTCTTGCAAGTACTTTGAAACATTGAGCTCCATGCTGCAGTGGGTGTACACACGGAGGACAGGTTACAAAGAGGTGGTGCACTATTCAGATGACTTTATGGTAATGGGCCCGGCGGCATCTGAAGTGTGCGCCCAGGCGCTGGAAAAATTGGTGGCTATGTTTCAGGCATTACGGTTCCTTTGGCGTGGGCAAAACAGTAGGCCCTGATACGTGCATGTCCTTTTTAGGTATTGAGATTGACACTGTGGCAGGGGAATGTAGGCTTCTACTTGACAAGGTTCAGGCTTTTTCCCAGGCAATTGATGCGGTTCTGGCTGGGCCTAAGGTGACCCTGCACCAATTGCAGGTGTTGGTAGGCCAGCTCAATTTCGCCCTGCGGATCATCCCCAAGGGGCGCCCCTTCTCGAGGTCTATAGCTAGGGCAATGGTCGGGCTAACCCAGAAGCATCATCGGGTGCGCCTCCGGGCAGAGGTGCGGGAGGACCTGAGAGTGTGGCGCAACTTCCTGAGCAACTTCAACGGGAAGGTGGTGTGGCCGGCTCCGCCGGTGTCTAGCGCGGAGCTGGGCTTGCTTAATGACTCGGCCGGCAGCATCGGCTTTGGTGCAATTCTGTGGCCTTCCTGGTGCAGGGAGGAATTGCCTGCTGAATGGCATGGGAATGGTTTGACTAGGAGCATAGCCTTCTTGGAACTCTCCCCAATTATAGTGGCAGAGCTTGTTGGGTGGACCGCTTCAAGAATAAGTCTGTGATATTTTGGTCAGACAACATGGCGCTGGTTGAAGCTATAAACAGGCAGGGGGCTACATGCAGGCATGTTCTAAGGTTGTTGAAGCACCTGGTGCTGGTTTGCTTGAGGCTGAACCTAAATTTCAAGGCTGCACATATACCAGGGGTGGACAATCAGGCTGCTGATGCTTTGTCTCGTTCCAAGTTACAGGATTTCCAGAGATACCACCCACAGGCGGAGGAGCAGATAACAGGGTTCCCTACATCACTGTGGAGGATTGGAGCCCCGCGCTAGTGGGGCTGGTAGGTGCCTCTCTGTGTGATCGCACTAGGAGATCATACCAACAGCAGTTCAATGCTTACCGGATGTTTGTACAGGAGGCTGGTATAACAGGATTGTTTTCCACTAAGGCAATCCACGTTTTTTTGCAGAGGCTGAGGGATCAGGGCAGGGCAGTCTCTTATGCTAGGGCTCATGTGACGGCAGTGGGATTCTTTGCTAAACTCGCAGACGAGCGCGACCCGGGTGTATCTTTTGTAGTCAGGAAGGCCTTGGCGGGGTGGGCAAAGCTGGAGGGGCCAAGGTGGGATTGCTGGAGGCCATTAGATGTTAGAACCCTGACCAACATCCTGGAATTCCTTCCTACGATCTGCAGATCATCATTTGAAAGCACATGATTTGGGGCAGTGTTTTCTCTGACCTTTTATGGTGCTTTCTGGCTGGGAGAAATTGTAGGGACCTCCAGATCCGATCAAGCAGGGGGCATCCAATTCTGCGACACCAAGTTAACCCCGGGGGGCTTAGAGGTGACCTTAAGTAAATCTAAGACGGACCAGGGGGGAAAGGAAGGTACAATCCAGCTCTGTCCTGCACCCGGCGGTTGCAGTCATACGTGGCCCTGCGCCCTGGGGGATTAGGACAGGCTCTGTTCACACATGAGCAGGGGGACTGCCTGTCGCAGTACCAATTTAAGGCTGTTTTTGGGTTAGCATTGGCCAGGTTAGGATTGGTGACATCAGGGTATTCATCACACTCCTTTAGGATTGGGGCGGCAACCTTGGCAGCAGGGGCGGGCTTACCAACCAACATGGTGGAGAAGGTTGGGCGCTGGTCGTCCGATTGTTTTAAACGGTACATACGGCCAGAGTTGTTGTGACAGAATGATGATAACCTGCTTATGATTGTGCCTGCCTTTTCCCCTTCTCTCCTGTTCACTAGTATGCCTGCAAAGGTGGTGTGGGTACTGGGGCACTCGTTCGTGCGTCGCGCCACGGTGCGGTTACAGCTGCGGCGAGTGGAGAAGCCACCAGGCTTGAGCAGGATGGAGTTCCTGTGGCGGGGCGTCGGGGGCATGCGAATTCGGCACCTGCGGCGGATCGTGGAGGAGATGAGAGAGCACGAGGGACAGAAGTCCCCGGATTTGGTCATCATTCACCTGGGAGGAAATAACATGGTGGACCGGGGACGCCTGGCGGTCAAGAAAGCGCTGCTGATGGAGATTGCGTGGTTAGGACGGGTATTTCCCCTGGCCCGGATTGCTTGGTCTTGCATGATACCATGCAGGTCGTGGGGTTCCGGAGTGGGAGCTAGAGCATTGAACGTGTCGGTCAGGCAGCTTAACGGGGAATTGGCCAAGTTGTGCTCAGTGAAAGGCCACTTGTGCCACAGCCCTCACAGGATGATCTCAGGAGAAGTGATGTTTCACCAGGATGGAATGTATTTGTCAGACATTGGCACGGATACATGGATCAAAGGAATATGGTCTTTGGTGCAGAACTTATTTGGCAGTGGGGAGGGTGACGGACCTGGGGGCCCGGGTCACACTTGTGGCGGTAAAGAGACCTTAGAACAGTGACATGGACTTACAGAATGGACGGGAGTCCACCTTGCGTACTCCCCAGGCCAGCACTGAGGGGAGAGACGGTAAGCTCTCCGCAGGGAGAATGTGGCCACCGGCTGGGGAGGCTAGGGTGACAGGTTACGAGCCTCCTGGGTTCCTGGTCAGCCTGGTGGTCAAGGGGTGGGTCCCGGAGATGGCGGACAAGGACCAGAGGGCAGGGGCTCACCACTCAAGGGCGAAGGTGGGTTGCGCCTTGCGTGGGAAGCCAGATGGCCCCTTAGTGCTGGGGGATAAGGATCTTACAGAATGAGAACTTTGAATGTCAATATTCAAATTGTGTCATTTATTTATCTAAGGATGAATATGAAATGTTTTGTCATGTTTATGAAATGTGGATATTAAACATGGCCGTTTTTACACCCTTCTGGCAATGGTGGAACATCTGCGGAGTGTGTTGGATGCAGGTCAAACGGCAGCGCTTATTCTATTAGATCTTAGCGCTGCCTTTGACACAGTGTCCCATCGCATCCTCCTACACCGCCTGGAGAACATTGGCATTTGTGGCCCCGCTCTGCAGTGGTTCCGTTCCTTCCTCAGCGATCGTTCCTTCTGCGTTGCCACCCCTCCTTTCCAGTCCAAATTCCATCAGTTGGACCTGGGGGTCCCCCAGGGCTCCTCGCTGAGTCCCACGCTTTTCAATCTCTACGTGCGGCCGCTGGCTGATGTCGCCAGGCAGTGGGGCCTTACTATGGTCTCATACGCCGACGACACACAGCTAGCGGTCACGATCAGCGGGGACGCCGAACTGGATGCCCCCAGGTTCCGAGATGGGCTGAGAGAGGTGGCCAGCTGGATGAATAACAACTGTCTCCAGCTGAACGCAAAAAAAACCGAGGTGATGATCGTGGGAAGAGGAACGGACTGCTGGGGGGACAATTGGTGGCCACAGGAGCTCGGGCCTGCCCCATACCGGTGATGGAGCTCAGAAACCTGGGAATATGGCTCGACCACACCTTATGTTTTACCACCCACACTAAGAGAGTGGCAGCATGCTGCTTTGGTGTTCTGCGCGGACTGAGGCCGGTGCTTAAATTTTTCGATGCCCCGACGAGACAGTTGGTCATCCAAGCGACGATCATCTCCCGGCTGGACTATGCCAGCTCGCTCCTGCTGGGAGCTAACCAAGCTGAGATCGTCCGCCTGCAGCGCGTCCAGAACGCGGCTGCGAGAGCAGTGGTGGGCCTGCCGAGGTCATGTCCCACGTCCAACACTCTGAGGTCCTTACACTGGTTACCAGTGAAAAGCCGAATCCATTTTAAGGTACTCAGCCTTGCTTTTAAAATTTTAAAAGGATCGGCACCTGAGATCCTCAATAACCTTATATCCCCTTATGTCCCGACTCGCTCCCTCAGATCCCTAGGGCAATCCCTTGCGGTTACCCCGCGTTTCAGGCTTAGCCGGATGGGCGGCCGCTCCTTCCGTGTGAGAGCTGCGGCTCTCTGGAATTCGCTTCCTTTGGAAATCCGCCTGTTAGGGATCTTCTAGCATTTCGCAGGGCCGTGAAAACCTACTTGTTTTAATCTTCTTATGTTGACTCTCACCTTTTTTCCGCGTTGTGTTATGTTCACCTTTTCCATGCGCCAGGACGCTCCTTCGCTGGAGCAGTTGTGCGCAAAATAAATGCAGTTAACATAACATAACATAACACTCAATCTCTGTGGATGATTTACCTGTGGGTTGTATGGTTGTCTGGGCGGGCGGGGAGCACGCTGGGGGATCCGGGTCCTATGACTATGATGTCTTGCCCACCTCTCGACATTGAGCTTCAGCGCCGACAGTACGAGAGGTCAGTGACCAGCCCTCACCACCTTGCTCATCCATAGTCGAATTGCTGCCATCTGAAATGGGAACTTTTGCCGTATAATATTACCTTGGTTTTTGAGGGGGGCGGGTGGGTTATATAGTGCGAACTCGACCTGAAGGAATCAGAGCGCTTTACATGAGCAACAGTTGAGTGACAGATTGACACATTCCCTTTCTATTGTTAGAAACAGTAAGATTCAGTGATTTGCCCAAAAATACAGGATGTTGAGCATCCCTGTCGAGACAGGAACCCAGTTCCCCAACTTCAAGGTCGGCCGATCTAGCCATTAGGCCACATCCAAACTTCCACCACGTCATCAAACCTCACACACCTCACCCAGTATGCTAGTTATAGGCCAAACCACTTTTACTTCCATGCACTCCAATGGGCACCCAGGAATCTGTTAGAAACAGAACATGTCCCAGCCTCTCTAGGAATAAGAGCTAATAAATAATGCCATCTAGCCACCCAGAAAGTGTTTTAGGCCTGGCGAGGGTTATGGCAAGAGCTATATGATAAAAAAACAATACTATGTATAGCATATATAGGTGCGTATACATGTATCAACATATGTATACATATATGTATATGTTTAGATGTATCCATATACCTGTAAAAACGAATGTATGGTTTATTAAAAATATATATATTTATTTTAAAGCTTCCACCTCTACCTTTCCCTCCCCTCTTGAATCATCCCAAACCTTTTGGACTAGAGTGAACTCCCAAACATTCTTTCACAACTTTTCTCTATTCCTATCCAATTCATCCAACTAACAGGTGCACAAATGTGTGTGCAGTGTCTAGCTGCTTGGATACAAAGTTCTGTGTGTGGGAAAGCTGGGAGGCGTGTGACAACCACTCAGACTTTGCCCGATGCATGCCTACTGTGGGAATGTAGAGGGGTGTGAAAGCAAGGGTTGAAGGGGGAGTTTGGGGAAGGGGAGGGTCTGTGCCCGGCAGGTGAGAGTGACCTGCTGAGTGTATGTGAGTGGTGTGACAGAAAAGGTTGGGGAGTTTGGGGCAAAGAGGAGGGTCTGATCTGCAAAGTCTGTGCCTTGCAGCCGAGAATGGAAGTGTGAGGGGCCTGGAGGAAAGAGGATGGGGGGCAGCTCAGGAAAGCCCTTGTCTTGCAGGTGAGAACGGGCTGGCACAGCCTGCTGGCCCGGGTGTTTGCTGGGGGGTGCGGTGATACAGTGCAGTACATACATTTTATCTACAATGACTCTGCCGGCTTCTGAGGCCTGCTTGGCGATTGTAGTTTTAATATCAAGGCCTCCTGTGAAGAGCCAGGGTGTCCTGTGTGCAGGAGATATACACCGCCACGCTTTATTTTCCTGCCAAACTGGAAATAATAATTTAAAAAGCGGGCTTCTGAGATGCATATACCTTACCAGTAATTTCCCAGGCTGCGCCCTCTGTCCCGCCATTTATCCGCGGAAGCTGAGGTTTACCGCACCATTCCCAAAGCCCTGCTAATAAGAAGCAGACAACAGTTTACAGGAAAGTATAGGCCATGACGACAAGGAAGACAACATCAAAACTCACTGCTCCGTTCAAGGACCATGAATAGGGAATCTCGAGTCGGATTTTAAACGCATTTTTTTTACACTCACGCAGCTTTTAAATGGAACCCTGAAAAGAAGAGCGAACCACGGGTAAGTTGGGTGCTCGTTTATTCATGACCAGTCCAAACAGCTCCCAGGCCCCCTTTTAGTTTTTTCATTAGAGTAATATCCAGCTACTTATACTAACAGAGACGATTTTTGTATTTAAGGCCACACCCGTGCACCAGCGAATGAACCTGCGCGGTGGCGTTAGGAGTAGCAAGGCCCCAAAAGTGGCTCCTAGGATAGCTGAGAATCTATTTATGCATAGTGTGCCTACCGGGTGCGAGTCGCCCCCCCACCACATAAAAGACATGAAGCAGGTTGTTGTCGTTCACCGCGTAGTCTTTTTATTAAATCTTAAAGCAGTGTCATGTCTTTAATGCTTTATTCATCTTGATTAAGGTAGATCTTTAAATACTTTGAATATCAACACCACAGGATTCAATATAAATCTCAAAGTTATAAATTGTCATTATATTTGCAACCCGCTGTCCAAGGGGCCTTTTTCTTGACCTTCGGGCTGTGCCAGCAGGCCACAACCAAGATAGCCTGCTCTCCTTAAGTTGACCGCTCTCCGATCAACAGAGCCGCAGGTAAATCAATCTGCCACCACTTGTGACAACCATACCGGGGTATACCCCCTCCAATGTTTATGAATCTACACACCGGCCTCTTGGGGTAGGGCAGGAAAAGCCAAGGACCACCAGCAGGTCAGTCCCCGCTCTCGCCAGCCCAGAGCCCCTCAATGAATGCTTGCCCTTTCCATGGGCAGCCAATCCATACCAAAAATGAAGTCCACACACTTTTTCTTGGCTGGGACCCCGCCATTCTCTTACTTGTTGCAGGGATGGGTGGGTGGGTAATTCTTCGCTGGTCTGCTGCCGCCGGAGCTGTTGGAAGAGGACAAAGAGGGTTAGTTCTGCCTCCCCAGAGGCTTTTGTACCCTCGGGGGAGGGAAGGTCGACCCTGCCTCCCTGATGACGTGGCTCACCCCTATCCTATTTCCTCGAGGCGGTCTCTGCCGGCTCCCGCCCCCGGATCCCACTAAGGGCGCCACGCCCTAGGAGCGGGTGGCGCTGTTCATAGTGTGCCTACCGGGTGCGAGTCGCCCCCCCACCACATAAAAGACATGAAGCAGGTTGTTGTCGTTCACCGCGTAGTCTTTTTATTAAATCTTAAAGCAGTGTCATGTCTTTAATGCTTTATTCATCTTGATTAAGGTAGATCTTTAAATACTTTGAATATCAACACCACAGGATTCAATATAAATCTCAAAGTTATAAATTGTCATTATATTTGCAACCCGCTGTCCAAGGGGCCTTTTTCTTGACCTTCGGGCTGTACCAGCAGGCCACAACCAAGATAGCCTGCTCTCCTTAAGTTGACCGCTCTCCGGTCAACAGAGCCGCAGGTAAATCAATCTGCCACCACTTGTGACAACCATACCGGGGTATACCCCCTCCAATGTTTGTAAATCTACACACCAGCCTCTTGGGGTAGGGCAGGAAAAGCCAAGGACCACCAGCAGGTCAGTCCCCGCTCTCGCCAGCCCAGAGCCCCTCAATGAATGCTTGCCCTTTCCATGGGCAGCCAATCCATACCAAAAAGGAAGTCCACACCCTTTTTCTTGGCTGGGACCCCGCAACAGGGTGAGTAGCTTACTGGCGGGCTCGCCCTCCCCCCGACCTACCAGCCTTCCCAGTTGGCACCACACACCTGTTCATGTATGCCTGGGAACCCTGGTGCCTGCGGATCAACCTCCGCTCTTACCAAAAGCCTGACAATTCTCAGCTGATGGCATAGTGGGCCACCCATCAGCACTTCCCACAGGCTGCTATTGATGCTTTTCGAACCTTTCACAGTCATACTTGAGCACTGACTCTATCTCTTTAGGTAGCAGTAGCTCAATTAGTAACTCTTATTTTTCCCAGTGAGAATCATATACTCCTGAGATATAAATAAAAGAACTACCTATTTGTTCTACGTTCCCCTGCCTGGAAACACTTGTACTGTTCCATTAGAATTATATTCAATTGCTACCATATTTAGGTCGAGATATGTTGGCTTTATTTCTTCTCTATAATTGAGTGGCGTATTCTTGCCTTAACAATTTCCTCAGCTAGTAATAGGTCAAACCTACTGGCTTTACCAACGCTGTTTGCTCCTTAACGCAACTAGAGATGGATCTAGGGGGGCTTTTACTACTAGCGACCCTAACTACTATATTAGGACTGTTGGAAGGCATGAAGGTGATGAGAGTGGTATGCCTTCCCGAATGAAATTTCCCAGGAGTATATTCATGATGATGACATAGCTATGCAATTTTCACAGTTATGATCGAGATTTAGAATGAACACCACACGTCCATACTATATACTAGGAGAAAACATGTATTGTCTGGCATTGTAGATCTTCCTAGCGTAGGGATTGCATTAAGGAGGGACGGCCCTGACCTAACACATACATCTGTTTTTAAATCAAATGCAATTGGTTCGCCATTGATTGTCCAATTTCATTTGTTTGGTTTTTCTAATGAGTGAGCAAGTGAGTGTGAAATGGGAGACAACAAGAAGGCCATTCACCGCATGTGACATGGACCTTTCAGCATGGCGCATTTCAATACTTTTGGGGCTTTTCACTGTCAACCCATGTAAACCTAATCACTTATGTCCTACGTTCGGAGTGCCAGGCCTCCTGCCCTAATAGAGGTTGAGGCCTGCCTTCTGGATGCCTTAAAGGCGTTAAAAAGAACATGTATGCCTGGCAACGAGGTTTATTTTGCTGGGGATAGATGGCAAGGTAAAATTGTACAACAGGTTGCCGTGCCGGCTTGAGATATGTTTAAATTGTGTTACTTCAGGGAGTGGCACCATGAAGGCTGCAGCCCACTTGTAGCATATAGAAAGCAGGTCCCGAGTTCATGTTGAACCACCTAATAGGGACTAATAAGTATAACAGGGACCATCACATGTAGGCCAATTTTCTGTTTCAAGGGATATGATTTCCAAAGAAATCGGGGAGTGGAGTCGAAAATCTCAAGCAATAACTCGTTCCGGCTATCCGATCTAACCGAATAATATAATGCATTGCAATACCTAACGTGAAACTGGGAAACCATTGAGTCCCTTCACCTGTTAAGTGATTGTTTACCCATTTGTAATGGATCGGATAGTCGTGGGCCTATGGGTACTTACTGTGCATGCGTACATTGTCAGCTTTTGACAACACATCAAATAAAGACAGGAAAACGTTATAATAATGGCAGTTATAAACATTTGAAATATTGAGAAGAAGTCTAGTGCTAAACGTTTCTGAGTACCCCCAGGATGAGCCTCCTGTGCAAAGCATCAGGGCATAATGTACAACATAATCCGGTTTGTTGAGGACACTGCCATATGAAAAATTTGAAATATGCCATTTGAATACGTCACAACATGTAAAGTAACCTGAAATACATGCTATGCTGCTGTAATGGGTGTCTAACTGCCAGTTAAGGCAACTTGTGTCTAGCAGGAATATTACATTTGTGTTCTGGTCATGAGACCTGTCTTATATCGCTAGTTATTGGTACTATGGCCCCAATGTTTTCTTTAAACTGTTCTGTTATAATAAATGTTTTGCATCATATGTTAGGTATCAAGTAAAGGCTGCCCTTAATCTGCCCGTACGCCCCCAAAGGTTCTCTTCCTTCACCGTAGTTTGTGATAAGGGTTTAGCACTCTAAAATCTGTGCTATATTCTGAATATTAAACCGCAATGAATATCTGCCAACGTTAAGTAAAGCAAGCTAATTTCAGCATGCAGTTAAAAAACGAAATCTCTTCAAACTGTGTTACGTGTAAGTCTGCAAGGGTGTCCTTGAGCGCTCACTAATGCCTGCAGGCCTAATTCACTGGCTTACATGTATATCGCCAGTCAAATGTGCTCCCGTGACGTCTCACTTCCCACCATAACCATTTAAACGAATTACACTACTGAGCCTCCGCAAGTTACAGTAGAGGGCGGTGCATACGTTTCTGTTGGCTGCAGTTTCTCTCACCCGTGAGGTTTTAACTGATTTCATGTCATCCAGGAGAGGGAAGGACTACATACTTTTCTACAGTTTTTGTAAGGCCGCAAGGCTCTGTGTCTTTTACCTGCTAGCAAGCATGGCTGATGGCTAAATAGGCCATGTATGCACCTACTACAGTGTTTGAGAAGAAACTGCAGATCAAAGCTCGAGTACGTGCCAATACATTGTCAAGACTATTAGCTTTTTAGGCCGGTAACAATTGCCATTCTAAAATGCATAGGTGCCAGGCTCGGGAAAATTATCACACAATGCAGGACATTCATATATGTTTTTTTGTTTTTTTTTAAAGCATTGACAATGCCTGAATCTGAATTCCGTATACTGCTGCAGAACATGGATAGGATGCTGAAATGCTGTGTGAGCATATATGTGCATGGTCTTATTGTTAGCGTGAATAGGGTTTTAATGTATTTGCACCTTAATGTATAGTGTGTTTATTATTTGAAGGCATAGTAGCTTTGTTGTAGATTTCCCACCTTCACATGCCCAGCCTGGGGCATCGCCCTGCTAAAGCCTTATACAGAGATGTAATGTTGTTTGCCATGAGTGACCAGCATATCAAGTTGCAATAACATATAAATTAAAAAACGCATACGATAACGTATCAAACATGCCTAATTTTAAATTCTCAACAGTGCTATAATAACATATATGCACTTACACGAAAATGCACATAATGCCTAGTGATCAAGTCTGCCAAACAGACAAACCGTCCCTGATCAGTCCAAAACAAGTACCTACTAAGATGAGTGCCTCTAACAAATGTCCGCCCAAAAAACAACATGCAAGTTTGCCAAACAGACAGTCCCTGATCAGTCCAAAACAAGCACCTATTAAGATGAATGTCTCTAAAAATGTCCGCCCAAAAAACAACATTCTCTAAGAGGGTCGGACAATGAACAGTCCATCCCATAAAATGGCCGCCCTGGGCGCCATTGACCACCTGTACCGGTCAATAGTGCTCCTCAAAATGGCCGTACCTGGACGCCATTACCACGTGGTGGCAAAGGAAACAACCACCCAAATCAGCGCCCTAGCTGTGCTGTCAATCACACCACATGATATCAGGATACACTCGACTACGAGGAGGAAAGCCAGCCCTAGTAACGGACGTGCCGAGCATACTATGCCAATATGCTCCGTATCCCTACCTGGCTACCCGTTGGTATAACGATGCCCAAGCAGCCTGTAGCCTGGAAAGAATCAAAGTTAAATAAGGATGCCCCAGGAATGTCAGAGCTATGGAGAAAGCGCTCGGGCACCTCGCAGTATACTGTGTTTTCTCTTGCAACTTGCACACCTTCACTTTTTCTCTTGTACACTTTTACTAGCTCATGCATTTTTGGTTTGCTCATGTAACTTCACGTCCGCTTTAGTAATCTGTCCTCGTGTAATGTTCTCATCATCTAACATTTTGTTCCTATTGTGAAGCGCTCGTACGCCTTTGGTTAAAGTCTGCGCTATATAAAATTGCATAAATAAATAACTAAATAAAATATGGCCCCCGGTCCAAGAACAGCCGAACACCCCTACCCCATGGGTCTTTTTTATTCATATTGTGAAGCGCTCGGACGCCTTCGCGTAAAGTCCGCGCTATATAGAATTGCATAAATAAATAACTAAATAAAATATATGTCCCCCGGTCCAAGAACAGCCGAACACCCCTACCCCATGGGTCTTATAAAGGGCGGTGAGGGGCTGACAATACGTCTCACCCCCACTTGCAGCTCTCCCGAACGACAACGGTGTGGGAATGACTGGAAAATCATCTGCGCCCAAACAAATGCGTCAAGCTGCCTCGCACCAACCATGGCCTCATCCGAGTAAAAGAACAACCGTGCCCACTGAAAACTAGCGCGGGCCACAAAAGCGACTCCAGAAGCCGTTTGCAGGAAAATAACATATCCCCTCGGACTCCTGTATAATCCCGGCACAGGTCGCGCACTGATGCTCACACAGAGCTTGTGCTTTCAGTGCCAATATGTAGCGATCGACCTGTATCGCTCGAAGCTACCCCGTCTGCTCTCGGATCTAGGTATAAAAATGTCACAGAACCTTCCCTAGCAAGCTGCCAGGCATAAACACAACCTTTGAAACGGTTATGACTATAATTTGATTTAAACCATGGACCATGGTAATGTGACGTGGCATAATGCGTAATCTTAGACATTTTGCATCATATACGTAATGTGAAATGCTGGAAATTACTCCCGATCATGTCGTGAAAACTGGTCATTCTAGTACCTAACTCTTGTTCTTCGATGTAATAATAATAATAGAGGTAAGCATAAAAACGGCCTCAAAACAACCCACAGCATTTGATGACATTTTTTGTAACACCAGCAATTCCGAACTGAAACAGTTTTGACTTTAACACATCCCTATTTGCTCGATACAACAACAAAGATCTAAATGGCTTCTGTAAAGGAAGTCTTTCTTCGGAGATGGCGGCCAGTAAAACTGTAAGATAAAGGAATCTTTGTTTACAGATACCCGTTTGCACTTTTCATACCTTCTGTGCGCGAGCCATGCGGCCTCCGCCATTGCCGCCCACGTTGTGAAACTCTTCTGCAGATCGTTCACCATTTTACCGCTCCTGCTCTTCATGAATGCATTCTTTTCCGTAGCTAGCTGCTTCAAGACTGCATACCTTCCCACGAAGCATTTCCTCAACGTAAAAGAAAATAGACAATCGTTTAGGCTAAGTCACCTCGTACTACCGCACATGTAGTGCCGCTTGTGTACAACGCTTGTGCTCGGTGAGCATTGAGCCTAATCAGTGACCCAGACATCACTAACACTCACCCTAATGACCACGCTGTGTGGCCCTCTCCCTTCCTCCAGGTGCAGTGACCGTAATTCTTCGCTGGTCTGCTGCCGCCGGAGCTGTTGGAAGAGGACAAAGAGGGTTAGTTCTGCCTCCCCCGAGGCTTTTGTACCCTCGGGAGAGGGAAGGTCGACCCTGCCTCCCTGATGACGTGGCTCACCCCTATCCTATTTCCTCGAGGCGGTCTCTGCCGGCTCCCGCCCCCGGGTCCCACTAAGGGCACCACGCCCCTTGGAGCGGGTGGCGCTGTTCATTTTCTGGCCTTCCTGGCTCCCCTAGGACATCCCCGCACGGGTGGGAAGGTGCTGCTTGAAGACGCCTGATCTGGACGCGGCACTAGAGGCACTACTGCCTTCAGCAAACAGCGAAGAACGTGACAGGGGGACAATTCACTACAGGTAACTACCCAGTTGTTTATTTAAATGTAGTTACAGAGCACTCTGCCCAGTAGACAATTTACAAAAAGGCACAATCATTTCACGAAATGTTAGAAATAAACATTGAGGCCAAAACATAGATTTGTACCAGAGAAGTGACTAGATCAAGTTCTAGCCAGAAGGAAGTTTTGGCATGGATAGTGCTTATTAAACGTTTTAGCCCACTTCTAATCGCTTTGCATTTTGCCAGATATTTGAACCTAGAGCACATGATATGATTTGTTCGATAACACACGTTCTGGTCACGCGGGAAACCCGGGTTCAACGCCGTATCTCCTGCTTGCACTTTACAAGTGAACCACTAGACAAGCAAGAACTGGTAAAGTCACGAATTGTCACTACTAAACACCGCCCTGCCACACCCGCTCCTATTCCAGTAATGGGCCTACCATCGCTCCACCAGAGCAGTAGCGGCTGGTGCTTTTAAAAAGTGATGGGCAGAAAATTAAATATAAAGTTCAAGTGACTCCTTCATGGGAAACATCCTGGCCACAATAACTGTCATGTAGCCACTTGTCTTGTGAGACACCGCTGCAGATATTTAAAAAAAATCCAGCAGCATGTAAATGTCTAGTTTTAATATCTTGCAAACACAGGTCCCGATTCACAGAACTAATTTAAGACAAAATCCTAAAGTTACTACTTTTGGTATTCACAGAAGTTAGGATTTTGACTTAAGTTTGTCTTAAGACAGACTTAGGATAAAATCCTAACTTCTGTGAATTCAAAAAGTAGTAAGTTTAGGATTTTGTTTTAAGTTAGTTCTGTGCATCGGGCCCCCAGTACTTGGTACCACTTTGGACATATATTTAATACTTGACCCGCACACACTCCTAATACTGTCAGAATACTTACTAATCAATGAATCAATCTGGAGATTTAAAGCTAGGCAAATCACCCCTGAGGGTCTCAAGGCGCTGGAGTTGCTAACTGCTTGGTGGTGATTTGTTCATTAGGTAGTATTGGTAAACTTTCACATACAACAATTATTATTTAAAGGAGCGGTTGTGCGCTTTTTAAACATTTGTATTTATGTTGTTCAAAGGCTGTGAGTTTCTTTTTTTTTTAAGTTTGATTTATTGAGAAATAGAAAAGGGGGGAAGGTGAGGGGGAGAAGAGTTACAGTAAGCGGGTGGATGAAATAAGCAATACAATAGTAGGTTCATAAAAAGTAAGCATTACAAGCATGAAGAATTATGAACACATCATATGAATGTAAATACAATAAGTGAAATATATCATATTGAGACTTAATAATTATAGCATTTAAATAAACAGGTAATAAGAGACTCACAGAGGTTTGCGTACTTCAACTGTTGCAGAATCAGGAGAGGGATGGGCAGGGGCATAGGAAGAAAGGTATGTTACCAAAGGAAGCCAAATCAGGTCACGTTTGATAGCTTAGGAGATGGGGGATACATAATTGGTATCTAGAAGATGATTAAAACAAACTGCATTCCACCAGGACTGAAATGAAACATTTTCAGCCTGTTTCCAGTTAGAAGTGATGATATGGAAAGCTACTGCAATGAAAAGGTCAAGTAAAGGGTAGTGGCTGGAAGAATGAGGGAGTTCCGATGAAAGGGAGCCTAGAAAAACTAATGCGGGTGAAAAGAGGACCTGAAATTGGAAAATGTTTTGTAATTGCCGCCAAACCATCCGCCAGAACTGGGCGGTAGGGGGGCATTCAAACAGCATATGCTTGAGATCAGCAGAGGGGCAGGGACAAGGCCAGCAGGTAGAGAGGGTATCTGGTGAAAAAAGGGATAAAGCAAGTGGAGTAAATAAAGTTCTGTGATAAATGAAATATAAAGTTTGGGTAGTGTTAGCAGCTCTAGAGGTTTTATGAAGTTTAGTCCAAATTTTATCCCAAAAAAGTACAGGCCAACTCTGAGAGAAGACCAACTCCCAAGCAAGCTCAATGCGCAACTTCAGTCTATCATTGGTAAAGTGAAAAGAATTATAAAAGCGGATACAGAAGGAGAAGTCTCCAGTAAAAAGGAAGTGGATATGCAGTCTAAAGGAATATCGTTGGAAGGTGAAAGAGATTGAAGATAGGAGTTCAAGACTGGATAAAGAGCAGTATATTGCGATCAGGCAGAGGCAGGCAAAGAGAAAAGAGATTGAAGTTCCTGGAAGGAGAGAGGGGTATCCTGAGAAAGTAGCTGAGAAATCCAACATATTCCTCGGGAGTGCCAAGTTTTCCAATAAATGGTACGATTACGGATTTTGAGAAGGGAGTTATTCCAGACCGGTTGTTCATAAATGGAGAGGAGAGAGGGATAAGATGAAGATAAATAGGGAGAAAGAAGATTACGAGAATGTGAAATAATGGGCGTGCGAAGACGAGTTAAAGAAGACGAAAAGGACAAGAATTCGCGGAAGGTAAAAGGGGAAATAAAAGAGGATTCCATACTTAGCCAGACAGGAGGATAATGAGTCAAATTAGACGAAAACCAACAAATTGATTGCTTCAAGGAAAAAGCACGGTGGTACTCCTGATTGAGCTTTGTCCCTACGTAGAAAGGCAAGAGCTATTCGAGGACACTTACTGTTCCATAAACATTTCAGTAATAAAGAGTCAATCTTTTTAAAGCAGGAAAGAGGAATGTGTAGAGGAAGCATAGAAATAGTATAGAGAAGCAAGGGAGATAACATCATCTTTATAGAGTTGAGCCTACCCCACCAGGACAAAAAGAGCAGATGCCAACGAGTAATAGCCGTGTCCATTTTCTTGTAAATATAATCAAAGTTTAGTTTAAGAGTATCAGATAATAGAGGTGCAAACCAAATCCCTAGGTATTTGATTTTAGATGGTTGCCAAGAGAAACCCGTACTAGAAAAAAGATGTTTCTGGCAAAGAGGATTCAGAGGCAAGATTTCACATTTGCCGGCATTCAAGCAATAGCCAGAAACTGCAGAGAAGGAAGAAACCTGCTGAAGAAAAGAAGGAATAGAGGTAATAGGATCGGAACAGTAAAAAAAAAATATCATCGGCATAAACCGAGAGTTTAACTTGTTGGGGACCAAATTGAAAACCAGAGATAGTGTCATCTAGGCGAATTTTAGTAAGGAAGGGTTCTAAAACAAAAATTAAGGGAGACAATGGGCAACCTTGTCGAACCCCTCTATGTAAAGAGAAATAGTCCGAGGACATCCCGTTAACAAAAATAGAAGCTTGAGGATCGGAGTAAAGTAAAGAAACAATAGAAATGAATTTGGAAGGGACACCAATCCAACGCAAAGCCCGAAACATAAAATTCCACACAATCCTATCAAAAGCTTTCTCTGCATCTAGGGAGATAGTTGCGAAAGGAAGAGTCAAAGAAGATGCCTTACTAAGTATGTTAAGAAAAACCCGGGAATTATCGGAGGAGAGGCGCCCCTTGACAAAACCGGATTGTTCTGGGCCAATTAGTTCTGGTAAAAGTGAGTCCATGCGTAGTGCTAATATCTTTGCTAGAATTTTATAATCAGTGTTAACCAAAGATATTGGTCTATAATTTTTGCATAAGGAGTGATCCTTATCCTCTTTGGGAATTAAGCAAATTAAGGCTTGTTGAAAAGAATCGCTAGAAGAACCAGCATCAGAGAAAGAATGAAATAAGAGTAAACGTTTAGGAAGAAGGAAAGAAGCGAAGTGGCTATAAAATTTGATAGTAAAGCCATCGAGGCCTGGAGATTTGCCATGACGAAGTTTAGATACAGCATGGGAGATTTCAGAGAGCGATATGTCCTGTTCCAGAGAATGGAAATCAACATGTGAGATGGAGGGAGATGGGAGAGAATGAAAGTAAGAGATGAGATCATCAGACGTCGGAACCTGTTCTGGAGTATAAAGGGTATCGTAAAATTTGACAAATTCAGTGAGGATATCTTTATCCTTAAATGTGGATTCGCTAGAAGAAGTTCTAATAGATTTAATTTTTGTGCGTTCCTTACAAACCTTTAAATAATTGGCCAAAAGCTTCCCCATTTTATTCTTACCTCCATAATATCTGGAATTACATTTTAGCAGAATATTAGAAGCAGCGTCGGTTGTGAATTTAATAAAGGAGATTTTTGCTTCAATAAGTGCCTTAAGGAAGAATCAGATTTAGAAGCATAATAGGCATGTTCTAAAGCTTTAATGTCAACCAAAGTTTTCTCCGACTTGGCCTCTCGAAGTTTCTTCCGTCGAGACACAAAGTTAATAATAAAACCTCTCCCAAACCGTAACAAAAGGTGAGTCAGCGGTTTGATTTAATAGGAAAAATTCCTTGGCAAAGGCAGTGAATTCGGTAGAAAAGGTGGGTTCCATAGCAAAGCATTATTAAATCGCCATCTGCCAAGGTGGGGAGAGAATGGGAGTAGGTCAAGATCTACAAAAACTGGGGCATGGTCGGAAAGTAAGATGGAGCCAATTTCAGAACGGATAGCGTGTTGAGACAGGGATTTAATGAGAAAAATGTGGTCAATGCGAGATTGGGATTGGTGAGGAGGAGAGAAAAAGCTATATTCTCTAACATCAGGATTGCACAATCTCCAGATATCTACTAAGGCGTTGTTTTGAAAAGAGTTCACAAACTGAGTGTGCATTCTAGAGGGAACAAAAGTGACTTTCGAATGGCGGTCAAGGAAGGGGTCAACAATCTGATTACAGTCTCCACCGAGCAGTATGTAATCTCCAGAGAGAGAGGACAACTTGGTAGAGATAGAAGGCCAAAAGGATCTATCAATCCCAGTAGGGGCAAATACATTAAAAAGGGTGAGTGGGATGTTATCGATGACAAAAGTAACAATAAGCCAACGACCATCAACATCACATTCATGAGTAATCGAGGAAACATTTAACTTTTTATGCAACAAAATTACAACCCCATTCTTTCTAGAGGTCGTAGGAGAACAAATAACATGACCCACCCAACAACGCTTAAGTTTTAAGGCCTCGGACTCAGCAAGATGAGTCTCCTGAAGGAGGGCAACGTCAGTTTTAAGTCTTTCCAAATGTGAGAGAACCCTCTGTCTTTTAACAGGATTATTTAATCCCTTAAAGTTCCATGTTGTTACACGGAACGAAACAGTTTAGAAAAATAACTAAGCACAACATGCTTATGAATGCATAATAAATACATTGGAAAAAATGCAGTGGAAATATAATGGAAAAATTGATAAAAATGGGAACATAGTGATAAAGAAAGAAGGAGAAGAGAGAAGGAGAAGAAGGAATAAATGTGTGAGGAAAAAAGTAGAGCAACTGTTGTAGAGATAGGAGTGAGTTCGAGAAGAAAGAAAAGAAAAGAAAAGAGAAGGAGAGACCAGGGAGAAAGTAAAAGAGAGTGCAAGAGTAAGAGAGAGAGATAAAGGACAGGGACAAAAACGAACAAAGAGACAGTACAAGTCCGAAACGAACAACTGAAAGACATACTTACTAAAACGTTACAGAAAGAAACATACCCTATGCACACACTTAGTAAGTACAAGATGGGCAGAATGTGGCCTAATACAAATATTCAATAAAGTGCAGAGAAACAACAGTAATATACAAGTCGATGTAAATAAATAAACATGTGTTGTAAAGAAATCTTGGTCTCCTTGTTTTAATCAATCACAGCTTGAGAACAACCAGCCTGGTTGTTCTCAAGCTGTTATTGATTAAAACAAGGAGACCAAGATTTCTTTACAACACATGTTTATTTATTTACATCGACTTGTATATTACTGTTGTTTCTCTGCACTTTATTGAATATTTGTATTAGGCCACATTCTGCCCATCTTGTACTTACTAAGTGTGTGCCTAGGGTATGTTTCTTTCTGTAACGTTGGATTAGTACAGCTTGCTGACTTCTCCTTTGAGTGGTTACATGGTTGTCCACTCACCCAGTTGCACCACATTCTACTTCGTCCTATAGTGCTTCCATACTGGCAGTGCGCCTATTCTCTGACATCTAAAAACCATTTTTCTTCCATACTTACTAAAATGGAAAAAACCCAAAACAGGGATGGGGATGGTGGTGGCGGGAGATGACGACGACAACAACAACCAGAGCGGACATCCAACCACTAGTACTAGAAGTCCATAGGGCACGATAAGAAAACATTAGGAAACATCAAGATGAAGTTGACTAAGGAAATATCTAAAAAAAAGAATGAGAGAAACATTAGGGAAATGTAAGGATCTACAGCAAAACATGACTTTGATTAGAGATAATAGTATATAAAACATTAAAATGAAATGATAAAACATTCATAATAACAAGAAACGGTCATATTAACAAGAAACGGCAAGTAATATAGAACAAAACAAAGCCAAGGAAGAAAAAGCAGAACCACAATACAGCAAAATCAGGAAGATGACGGACAACAAGGCCATTCAGCCAGGCCTGGAGGTATCCATGACATCCGGACTCTGTTGGCGAAAGAAGGCTTGCAAGGCCACGGGAACTTCATACGTGGTTGTTCTGTCTTTATAAGTAACCTTGAAGAGACAAGGATGTAAGAGACCATATCTGGCATTAAGGGCTCTTAACTGTGGTCTTAGGTCCAAAAACATTTTCCTTCGGTCTGCGGTGGCCTTGGAGACATCCTGCGACAGATAAAGACGGTGACCTTCCCACATGATTTGCTCCTTGAGCTTGGCATCTGAAAGGACCTGCAAGAGGTTGGTGTACTGCAAGAACAGCATGATAACACCCTTAGGTTTGGTAGCAACCTTGGGGCCAAGTCGGTGTGCTCGCTGAATGTTAATGGAGGATAAGGCCGGAGTGTCCAAAATTTTTGCGAGGAAAGATTGGAAGAAGAGAGTGGGGTTGGACCTTTCTGTGAGTTCCGGAAGACCATATAAGCGTAGGTTATTCCTGCGATTCCTGTTTTCCAAATCCTCAGTTTGACGTCTAAGTAGAAGGATCTCAGCCACTATTGAAGGGATTCGGGAACAGGTAGAATGCAAAGAATCTGAGGACTGCTCCAAGGTCGTGACACGCGAGTCCAAAGATGACCATTTCTCTTGCATGGCCTGCATATTTTTTGTGGTGGCTTCCATAAAAGGCTTGAAGGCACATAGTTCCTCCAGAATGAGGTCCATAGAGGAAGATGAAGAGTTATTCCCAGGAGACGGTGGATCTTTCTTCAGATGCTTGGTTGAATTCAAGGAAGACTGTGTGTTACCTCCATTCTGAGTCTTAGGAATAGCCCCATGGGCAGTATCAGACTTCGAGGGCTTGCCTTCCTCCATTTCCGGGGTAGGTGAGTCGGAATCCGAACCAACAGGTAATTTCGGTAAAGGTGTAAGCTTCAGAGTGCGGAGTTTCCCCATATAAGGCAACCAAATCAGAGAAGTAAAAGTAAGAAGTTAGTGTAAGGCAGGGAAACTCCTCAGCACCAATCTTGTGATGAGCAACGATAACACTGCGCAGGAGAAGTAAAACACTAGGAGCAAGACCAGTCAAAACATAGCAGTGCAAGGATACGGAAAAGTACTTTGGTAGACGTCAGGTAGGATTATATATCAGAGAAGCTGTGGGAGAGTGTGTAATGGTCGTGAATGGACCTCCTGGAGGCTGTTCCTGAAGTAGAACTTCCTGACAAGGTGTTTCAATACATAGGGCACAATACCATGCCACAACTGCAACAATTGCCATGCCATCATCAAGGGGACTACGATCAACCATCCTAGACGTGGAACTCCCATAAGACTGAAAGTAACAGCGACTTGTGATTCTATGAATTTAATCTATTTGCTCAAATGCCCATGTGGATTGGTCTACGTGGGAAAAACCACAAGAAAGATAAAAACACGAATAACTGAACATAAGAGCAATATAAGGACGAGGAATGAAAAATCAACCGTTGCTGCACATTTTAATGACCAGAGACACAACATTTCACAACTGAAGTTTATGGTACTTGAAACCATACATAACACCGACAATCAGGATGTGAATAGAAGATTACTGCAAAAAGAAACTCAATGGATTTATAGACTTGATTCCTTGAGGCCCCATGGGCTAAATGACCGTTTGGAACTCTCATGTTACCTGTGAACCTCACAAACAACAGCAACACACTGTGATATTACACATTGATTTTGATACGTTGGTTTTCAATTTAACATGTATTTATGATTTAAATTAGTACATTGTTTTTCAGTGATCTGATCACTTCACAACTTCGTTACTTAATTTCAGATAACTTGGGAGCACTCATTCATACAAAACGACACTTTGGGGTGTAGTTTTCAACCCATTACAAAATGGCCGAACCTTTTAATGCTGTTTTTCACTAGTCTGCCAACACTTTCCACCATACGCGGCCACCTGGTATGCACTCGGTATATCCCTAGGCTTGCCACATAGCACACGCTAACCTGTCCGGAAGACACTTGGGAGACCAAACAATGTGTTGAGCGGTAAGAAACGCACACAATAGCTGGGTAACTAGCGTTTAACTTCGTTCCGTTTAAAAGAGAAATTGACACACCAGCACGGCCACCTGTTTCAATTGCGTTATCGCATAGTATGGGCGAAATCATTTGTTGAGAACAGCGGGTCACTTGGTTATGTTATTCACGTTAGTTGTATCACCGCAGTAGGAATTATGCACTTTAATAACCACGAGAAGTCACACAGCATGGAACCTCATATGAATTTCATGTTAGAAGAATAACACGCGGTAAAACCCGACATGCTTCACTTTACTTTTTGGCATTTAAATGAACGTGGTGTTTTTCACTTTATGGATTGAATCATTATAACTTTTATCACTATGACGACAATGATATGGAAGTGTTTGCTTTAAGACTGTAATGTTGCTTAACAGTTGGGTAATTTAATGGATCCTCATTGAGATTATGTTGTACATTAACAGATTCCCCTGGCGAAGTGCCTGTCATGGGCACGAAATGCATCGGGAACATGCTACTTCAAGTGTTTCTATGGATGTAAAACACATGTGAATGCAAAAATATCTTGGGTGTGATATTAAACATCAAGATTTATGTGAAAGAAGCATTAAAAATCAAACTTGATGAACTTCACAAACAAAGTTTGAAGATTTGAAAATTCATGATTTAAACTATATGTTGAAAAGTCAGAAGATCTGATGATCCTTTAAGCTGTGCCCAGAGGGTCGTTCCCTAAATAAAGGGGACGCTTTTCTCGCATTTGTAAATCACACCTACTGTTCGACCAGGTGACACCTCCGTGGCACACAACAACTTTTTACCTCTGATACAATTGAGCTTGTGCCCAGTCTACCAAGATTGTGAATTCAATACATAGTACAACAGAAGCGCAAAATTAGAAGCAGAAAAGCGCTGCAGAAGTACATTTCATATCAGAGTTCCATGTAGGCGGAGAAAAGAAGCCAATGATAGCTGAAAGGATGCACAGTAGTCTCAAAATGGCCCCAAAGAACAGCACAGATGGAGCATGAGGAAAAGGACGCCTCAAAGAAGCCAGTTGCACAGTCAATAAGGCTTACCACAGAGGGTCAGTGCTGTAGAGGTCCTCAGCTAAAGAGGGGAGTGTGAAGAGAAGCATATGTGGGTACAAGCCGGCCGCCGCTGAAATCCGCGGCCGGCGCACAAAATGGCGGCAGCAGCCGTGAAGACAAGACTTTTCCACAGCTTCCGCAAAAGACAGCGAAACCGGGAAACAGTGAGGGCGCTAGATTCTCCTCATGTTCCGGTTCGCGGGACAGGGTACATTATGTCCGAGGTCGTGAGGGAGAGTGCCCGAGTGAAGAGGTGAAAGTGGGCCGATGCCGGAGCTCCCGGTTCACGCCGCCATCTTGGCCGGCGTCCAAGCCACGCCCCCCAAGGCTGTGAGTTTCTACGTTGCAAATGAACTAAAAATTGTGTGGGAGGTGGGGGGGACACAATAAAACAGCAAACGTGCCTACAAAGCAACTACATCGTGCTTTAGATCATGGGTAAAAGGGTTGTTTCTCTGTGGGAGGTTGTTTTCCGTCTGCAACCACTATCTTCATAGATGCCCACATTTTTACTTTTATGCATGAAAGCGGCAAGACAGCTTTTTGGTTTAACATTATACACGTCACTCCATCCAGTCGGTACTTCCCACATACATGTTAATGCTTGTAAAGCTGAGAAGGGGCGAATGCTCGCCTAAAGCCTTCCATTTGAATTCCCGCCAGGCCCCCCTGCCTCCAAATAACAAAGGGCTTTTGTCACATGAGTTTCCACAAGATTGATCTAGTTTGTAAAAATACCTTATTTATAAGCATTTTAGCACTGTACATAACCAAAAATGTTTTTGTTACTAGTTTTACACATCGGAACAATCATGTAATATAGATAGCATCGGTCATATTAAGGTGCTTGTGTAAGGTGTTTCTTTACTACCACAATAAATGTCTTATTTGATTTGCAGACACACCACACAAATGCTACTCACTGCCACATCATTATACAAGGCAAAACAAAAAACTATGCCACATAACAACAATCCACATAAATACACTTATGCCATATACTAATATCAGCATAATTACACTCCACGCCACACAATTCCTCACAGCACAAATCAACTCAAAACGTTTCCATTCCAAACCACATATTCTACAACAAACTACATTTTTATAATCAACAACGCATTAACATAACACAAAACATATACCCAATATAGACCCCATAATCACATATCATAACAGTAGTGATCCATGGAGGGAGTGCTGCGGGGCGGCAGGGCAGGGGAGGAGCAGGGTGAGGGTAGTCTACTACGGAATACAGCCAAATGGAGGTAAGTAAACAAATAAATCAATAAAACGAATAGAGCCAGGAAGGGCAGCCAGGCCTACTAAGCTCTGAAAAGAGGCTCCCAATTCAGAATGGACGTCATTTGTCCAAGCAGTGCTTAATTTGAGCCGGTGGTCGCAGATCACGCCCACTATGGTGTCATCCATACAAGTCCTCCACTCCTCTGCTAAAAACGTCCCTTCACACACTCTTCTACAACAAACAAGGACACTACAGCCCCCTCTTGCCGCACCGCAAAATTGTTAAATCCTTCAAAATCCGTACACTTCACTCACAAGTGTGAAAGGCAATCTGCTTGAGCGTTCTTCCATCTAGGTATATGTGTGACTTTATACCAATGTGCTTGACGCCTGGAAGCAAGCCTTGGCAGCCTAGCTGACCCCTTGCCAGCTCCTCCCAAATTCAATGACTTGATAAGAGGCCTGTGATCTGTTCAGATGCAAAAGTTTAGACCCCACAAAAATGTCCGGAATTGTTCCACTGACCACGCCACAGCCAAGCCTTCACGCTCTATAACAGAAAAGTTGCATTTGCTGTCTGTCCAAGAGCACGAAGCAAAAGCCACAAGTTTCTCTTTGGTCAAATGCACCTGAGAAAGAACTGCGTCCAGCCCATTGCCAGGGCCGGACTGGGAACAAAAACCAGTTTCGGCCAATTTTGTTACAGGACCGATGTTGCAGCTATGCTGCAAAAACGGCCCTGTAACAAAATCGGTTCCCCAGGGGCCCAAAACCGGCCCCCACCATGACTGTTGTTGGATACTATTCCATTGAAATGCACACCCGTCACACAACAGCATCCTTACCCATCCTTAACGCCTGAGTTTTTTCTGAAAAATTGCTGACAAATGTGAAACAATGTTTGGCCAAACCCATGAAGGATCGCAACTGGTATTTGTCACAAGGAATGGGTGCAGCCCTGATCACCTTTAATAAATCCTGCTTGGGCTTCACCCCTTCACTCGAGATGGTATGGCCGAGATATTCAATTTTGTTTACTAGGAACTTGCACTTATCCCTTTTCAAGTTCAGAGCAGCCTCCATAAGTCTCCTCAACACTACTTTCAACATATTGTTGTATGGAGTCCCCAAAAAGAATGATGTCATCCTGGGAGTACTTTACCTTTACTTTTTCAAGTCCTTTGAGCACTTCGTACATTATTCGCTGGAAAACTCTTGCAGCTGAGGATAACCCGAAAGGCATCTTTGTGAACTGGAACATGCCTTCCATCATGACAAAAGGCGTAAGACTGCGAGAGTCTTCATGCAACCTGATCTGGTGGTAAGCATTTTTTATGTCCAATTTAGAAAAGTACTTACCATCCTTGAGCAACAAGAGCAGCTCATTGACGTTGGGGAGGGGAAAGGTTTTGGTCACCTCATTTTGATTAAAGCTGCAAAGGTCTACACAAAATCTTAACTTGCCATCCTTTATCTTGGGTATAACCACTGGGGAGACCCACTCAGATGCTTCGACTGGTTCTATAACGCCTCCTTTCAACATTTCATCCAACATTTTCTTGATCTCCCCCTAACAACCACCGGAACACTTCTTAAATTGTGTTTGGCAGGAACAGTACCCTTTTCCAATACAATTCTATGGACACATCCCTTCATAGCCCTCAATTTGTCAGTAAAAACATCTTTCAACTCATCTAATACCTCCTCTGCATTCAAATCACCCACAGCCAACACCTGGCAGAAAGCATGAGGATCATTTACAATTTGCAAGTAATATTGATGAACCCATCATAAAATGGGTGGGCTACATAGACTTTGCCCTCAATCCGACAAGACAGAACTGTAATAGGTGCCTTAAAATAACTCAACACATCTATGCCCTCTCCTTGACTTCCTCTCGGATTTATGTGTTTGGGCAACACGGTGACTTGTGGCCACTCGCTCTTCCACATATTTACCTGCATGGTGAATAACAATCCAGAGTCCACCATTAATTGAACTACTCTGTCCAAAATCTCAAAAGAAGCTTTGGGTCTTAACTTCCTCATTTCCAGGTCTGATTCAGAGTGGACCATCAATACACACTCTTCACAGCCATTCTCACAGTACTCTTCGTCAGTAACTGCTACCCAAGACTTAATGTTATTATCTTTGCACATTTGGGCATAGTGTCCTTTGCACCCACATCTCCTACATTGCTTGCTGGATGCATAGCACCACTTGGAATCACTGGCATGATATGAGCTTCCACACCCAGCGCACCCTTTCAATTTGGCTCCCCTCTTTAACTTGGTACTAGACTTGTTGTTTGCTCCTCTATTTCCTTCTTCCTTATTCACTACTGCGGCCACATCCCCCTCCGGGCTTGGCAAATCTTTCGTGCTCATTACCTTCATGCATTGCTTGGACTCTTCTACCACCTTGGTGATAGCAATCGCGTCTTTCAGCAACGGATTCTTAGCAGCCCAAAGGCGTTTCTGAGTTTGCTTGCTATGACACTGCCCAATAAACTAGTCTCTGATTAATTAAAACGTCATCTGACCAAACTTACATTTGACAGACTGTGCATGTAAGCCAGAAACTAAATCCTCCAATGATTTGCCAGGCTTCTGCGGTCTGATGTAAAACGTGCACAGGGACATAACAATATTTTCATCCTTGACAAATTTCTTGTGAAGGCGTAACTTGGCATCTTTCTAGACATCCTCAATAGGCTGATTGTCATTTCCTAGCATGTGAAACAAATACTTAATTATGTGGTGAGCTTCCGTACCAATAGTACCCAATAATAATGCTTTATTCCTTTCACGGGAATATTCCTTACCGTCAAGTGCTATCAAATAATTATCAAATATGTCAATCCACTCCTCCCATGGAATAGGTCATTGTCCATGATGTAAAAGTAAAGGTGGGGGACTTACTATAGAAGAAGTTGCAGTAATCAAACCGTACACTTAGATCCAAAAACTCCTAAATAAGACAAGCTGCAAACAAGGTGTAAACTGAGCTGTTGCTGAGGGGTTTACCTCTAATAGTCACATGGAGTGTGACCTGGAAACTGTGGTCACAAAAAATAGGATAACTGAGAGGAGATCGTGTCAACAGATTCCACTGGATTCAAGCTAGCCTGGCTGATGAAGGGTGACATACCCTGAAACTGCTCCCAGGATGCTTGTTTCCGGTCCAGGGAGGACCTGGTTTGGCATTTCGGACTAGACTGTTCCCATGAGGCACAGGGTCAAGACTGATTTGCATATGGCTGGGTCCGAACTGGGCTGGCGTAGTGGGCAAAAGAACAATGGATTTAAGCCATATCTCTTGACTGGGGAGAATGTTTGAATCATTCAGCATTCCGTCCATCATTTGTTGCATTTACATAGATGAATGGGAGCAGCACCCAAACCAGATTGCGTTGAGTAGTAGGGCAGCAAATACGGGCAAATTCCTACCACAGAACTGGGAAAGACAAAGCCAGCACAAAGGTAGCGCTTGAAGAGAACGCACACCACTCTGCTTGATGCTGCCTAGAGCAGGCCGCTGGGAACGATTAAGCCAGAGGAAGCACCGCGCTCCGCTGGGGCAATAAAGTACTCACAAGCCGAGCAGACTGCACAGGTCCCGCAGACTGCTCACAGCCAACACACACAGAGAGCAGATAGTGGCCCGATCAATCCAATGAGTCCGGTACGTGCCGAAAGGTGGGCCATGTCCCGACACGACAACCGAGACCTGATCACGTTGTGAGGAGGCGGTGTCAGCGATGTTATCAATTCTGGCTGGTGATCAACGCCAAAAGGTGTAATTATTTAAGATACCACACTGCTGGGATATGTAACAGGTTTTTTCATCAATACCACGTAAAACATGATCTCCCTTCGCCAGCCACAGAGTAACTGACTCCGGTAGAACTTTGGACATAAAGGGAGGCAAGGGAACAGTGATGGTAATAGCATTCTACAGGTGGAATGTGTGCAAGCACCCATTACTACACTCTTTGACTTGATATTTAGGGAATATGTGTTCTCTGAGTTGAATAATCCATGTCAAATATCCATGTTCTTGCCAAAGGTGTCTGCTTCGGTCACAGATGCTGATGCTGGCGTCATCAGAGAAGCGATTCAGAAAAGGGGGTGGTGATGAACAGAGTGTCTGAATTAAGCAGACCACTCTTACCCAGTCCAAAGATCAGGGCTTGATCCATCACCGTTTTTTAGCTCACTGCACCATCCCAGCTCAGAACCTGGCTACATGCAAATTAGTCTGTTCATGTTCCAGTGCATGATGGGAACAGGGCAAACCAAACTACCAAGCCAAATCTTATACTGGGAAGGACACAAGCTACCGGGGACCGGTTTCTGGAATTTCAGCCGTCGTCGGCCCGGCTTGCTTGAATCCTGATGGTGCAATGAGCAAGGGACTCACATCTGAGTATACCCTTCCACGCTTATGGTGGACAAAATGATTCAGAAAAGGGGGTGGTGATGAACAGAGTGTCTGAATTAAGCAGACCACTCTTACCCAGTCCAAAGATCAGGGCTTGATCCATCACCGTTTTTTAGCTCACTGCACCATCCCAGCTCAGAACCTGGCTACATGCAAATTAGTCTGTTCATGTCCCAGTGCATGATGGGAACAGGGCAAACCAAATTTAAAATATTTCTAAAGCGCAGCGTACACCTTGCGGTTTCTTGGCGCTGGGGGGATTGGCAACTGAGGGAGAGAAACCAGAAGAAAGGATAAGAGGAGATATTAAGAGAGTTTAAGAGGGAAAGGCCTGGCTGAAGAGGAAGGTTTTCAGATCTCTACGGAAGGGGAGGTACTGAGTGGCAGAGCGGAGATGGTCTGGGAGTGAGTTCCAGAAAGTTGGAGCCAGGGTGGAGAAGCTGGCCCCGCCCCACTTTTTGCGTGTGAAGCGAGGGGTCTGAAGAAGGGACTTGGAAGACGACCGAAGTTCTCTTGCAGGTACATATGGATTGATTAATGAAGAGATAAAAGCAGGGGCAGTGCCCTGGCGGGCCTGGAAGGCCATACATCCGATCTTAAAAAGAGAGCGTTCTCTTACAGGGAGCCAGTGAAGCTCCCTGAGAAGGGGGGTGGAATGGTGATGACGAGGAAGGCCATACACCAGCCGGGCTGCCTGGTTCTGGATAATCTGTAGTCTACGCAAGCTGTACGCGGGGATACCATGGTAAAGAGCGTTTGCGTAGTCCAGTCGCGATATCACTAGTGCGGCCATGATGATCTTGAGTGCCTGGGGGGAAAAGAAACGGGAAACAGTGCGGATAGTGCGGAGAGTGAGGAAACAAGAGGATACCACGGAGCTGATTTGTGAATGGAGAGTGAGCTGGTTGTTTATTTTGACACCGAGTGTTTTGACCGTGGTGGAAGGGGTAGGTGCGGGGCCGAGGGAGGGGGGCCAAAAGAGAGAGTTCCAGGGGCTGGATGAACCACCAGTGAGAACCAGCTCGGTTTTATCCGGGTTCAGCTTAAGATGGTTGTGGTTCATCCAGTCCCTGATGAATGTCATAGTTGACTGGAAGTTAGAGACAGAGAGAGAAGAAGGGGACAGATCAAAGATGAGCTGGAGGTCGTCCGCGTAATTATAGACGGTGATCTCCAGCTGCTGGAGTGCGAAAATGAGAGGAAAGATATAGAGATTGAAAAGCAAAGGGGAAAGAGAGGAACCCTGGAGAACACCGCAAGTGACAGGGAGAGGGGTGGCCGTGAAGTTGCCTAGCCGAACCGCCTGAGTACGGTCCCTCAGAAAGGAGGAGAGCCAGACCAGAGCTGATCCCCCGATACCGGCCGCCTTGACACGGGTAAGTAAGATGGTATGGTCCACCGTGTCAAAGGCGGCGGAGAGATCAAGGAGGACCAGTGCCTGGTGTTTGTTCTCATCCATGCCCCTTCTGAGTTTGTCTAAGACTGCGACCACGACTGATTCGGTCGAATGCCTGGGACGGAACCCGGCTTGGCGGGATGCCAGTCCTCCATTTGCCTCCACATGGGCGCTGAGTGCCGCGGTGACGTGGCGTTTCAGCACCTTGCCCAGAAAGGGTAACAGGGAGATGGGGCGGTAGTTGGCCGAGATGGAAGGATCCGCGCCAGGTTTTTTCAAGATGGGCACTATTGTAGCTGCCTTTAGCACAGAGGGCACTACGCCCTGTGCCAGAGAGCTGTTGAGGAAGGCGATGGGGGGGTCAGGGCAGCTGGAGTAAATTTGCTGCAGGACTCGTGCCGGGCAGACGTCCGCAGGAGACCCCGACTTCACTTTGGGAAGAATCTCCAGGAAAGAGTCCTGAGTGAGGGGGGGAATGGAGGTAAAAGGGCATAGGACGGAAGGGGGGGAGGGATCGACGAAGGCAGGCGAGGGTGGTGGGATGTTGGTCTTGATGGTAGCAATTTTCTCTATAAAGTAGGTATTAAGTTGGTCGCAGAGAGGCTGGGAAGGAGGAATTTGGGGCGAGGTTCGGTCTGAGAATGCCAGGTCATTCACTATGCCGAAGATTTCCCTGGATTTGTTTTCTGCAGAAGTTATTTTTGAAGAAAAGTAGGAGGTTTTTGCAGCCAGGATTGCTGTTTTGTATTTAGCCAGTGCTGATAAGAAGTGGGTTTTTGATAAGGGACTGTAATTTTTCCTCCATTGCCTCTCCGCCCGTCGGGCGCTCAGTTTAAGATCTTTTAGGTGGTCATTGAACCATCTATTGGAGTCCTTAGGTCGGCGGATGGAAATGCGGCGTAAGGGCGCCACTGAGTCGCAGCCTCCAGCCAGCCAGGTGTTAATGGCCTTGGCTTGAGAGGCAGATGATAAGCCAGCCAGAATGGGAGTGGAGTTGCGGAGTGAGGAGGTCAGGGAGGGATAATCCAGTCTATTCCAATTCCGCGCCCAGGTGTTTTTGGTGTGCGGGGTTTTGGGCATCAAGTTTCGGAGAATGGAAAAGGAGATGAGGGTATGGTCGGACCAAGGGCACGGCGAGACAGCAGCCGAGGCCACCGGGAGGTTAAGGGACCAGACCTGGTCCAGTGTGTGCCCATGGGAGTGAGTGGGGACGGATATGTGTGACACGAAGTTGAGGGATGAAAGGTAATCTGTAAATTCTTTAGAGGCTGAGCACTCATGTGGGTCAGAGGGCCAGTAATTGAAGTCCCCTAGCACCAAGACCGAGGCGTTGTTGACCACCAGGTTAGCCAACAGGTCTTGGAATGCCGGCCAGAATAAGGGCGAGGGCTGAGGAGGGCGGTACATAAGGAGGCAAGTGATGGGAGGGGAAAATGAAGGAGAGCGGACTACCAAGAAGTCAGCGGGGGGAATAGGGGAAAAAGGGAGTGGTTGAAAGTTCAACTCTGACCGCGCGATTAGGGCGACCCCACCACCAACCTTGCCTGTCGGCCGGTCGGCCCGCAGGGCCACATAGGAGGGGGGTAGGGTGGCCAGGAGAACAGGGAGAGAAGAATCACAGTACCAGGTTTCGGTCAGGAGCAGTATGTCAGGTTTCTCTGAATCGAGTAAGACAAACAGCTCGTGGTGGTGCTTGACCGCTGACCTGGTATTGAGTAGGAAGACAGTCAATGCCGGAGAGCGGGGGAGGGGATCGAGGGGGGGGGACAAGGTGACGGGGGGCGTGCTGCAGGGGAAAGGGCGCGATGGGGGAAGCAGGAGCAAGGCCTAGTGAGGATATCAGATAGCGGGTGGAATCCGGGAGTGGCCAATGGCCTTGGAGGGCAATAAGGTCCTTGGTAGAGTAGGACGCAGTTTTGGCATGGAGTCGTGCCCCTAGCCCCGTCCGGCCGCGGACGGGCGCAGACGGGCTTGCCTTAGGCGCGCCTTCGGCGCGCAAAAGTCGTGCCCGCTGCGCTCGTCCGCTGCGCTTCCTGGCAAGACACATGCTTTATGCCGGTGGGTCAGGAGGTTGGAGGGGCGTGGCCAGCCGAGGGGGCGTATCTCGCCTCGCCCTCGGGAATGGCGCCAGAAGTAAGGGGATCGTTGCAGCGAGTAGCGCTGTTTGTGGCAAGTCAAGAGATGCAGGTAAGTAAGATGCGAGTTAAAAGCACAATATTCAAACACAGTAAAATTTTAAAAATAGATAGCCCCTGCTCCCGGCTTTCCGCCTCAGGAGCCAATCATGAATGCGACGCCTGGCAGCGGCGCGCTCTATTTGTAGGTATGGCGGGGGGCGTGGCCAGCCGAGGGGGCGTGTCTCGCCTCGCCCTCGGGAATGGCGCCAGAAGTAAGGGGATCGTTGCAGCGAGTAGCGCTGTTTGTGGCAAGTCAAGAGATGCAGGTAAGTAAGATGCGAGTTAAAAGCACAATATTCAAACACAGTAAAATTTTAAAACTACCAAGCCAATTCTTATACTGGGAAGGAAACAAGCTACCGGGGACCGGTTTCTGGCATTTCAGCCGTCGTCGGCCCGGCTTGCTTGAATCCTGATGGTGCAATGAGCAAGGGACTCACATCTGAGTATACCCTTCCACGCTTATGGTGGACAAAATGATTCAGAAAAGGGGGTGGTGATGAACAGAGTGTCTGAATTAAGCAGACCACTCTTACCCAGTCCAAAGATCAGGGCTTGATCCATCACCGTTTTTTAGCTCACTGCACCATCCCAGCTCAGAACCTGGCTACATGCAAATTAGTCTGTTCATGTCCCAGTGCATGATGGGAACAGGGCAAACCAAACTACCAAGCCAATTCTTATACTGGGAAGGACACAAGCTACCGGGGACCGGTTTCTGGCATTTCAGCCGTCGTCGGCCCGGCTTGCTTGAATCCTGATGGTGCAATGAGCAAGGGACTCACATCTGAGTATACCCTTCCACGCTAATGGTGGACAAAATGATTCAGAAAAGGGGGTGGTGATGAACAGAGTGTCTGAATTAAGCAGACCACTCTTACCCAGTCCAAAGATCAGGGCTTGATCCATCACCGTTTTTTAGCTCACTGCACCATCCCAGCTCAGAACCTGGCTACATGCAAATTAGTCTGTTCATGTCCCAGTGCATGATGGGAACAGGGCAGACCAAACTACCAAGCCAATTCTTATACTGGGAAGGAAACAAGCCAGGGACAGACTGATTTGCATATAGCCAGGTTCTGAGCTGGGATGGTGCAGTGAGATAAATAACGGTGATGGACCAAGCCCTGATCTTTGGACTGGGTAAGAGTGGTCTGCTTAATTCAGACACTCTGTTCATCACCACCCCCTTTTCTGAATCGTTTTTGGCCACTATAGGTGTGGCAGGGTATACTCAGACATGAGTCCCTTTCTCACTGCATCATCAGGATTCAAGCAAGCCGGGCCGAAGACGGCTGAAATGCCAGAAACCGGTCCCCGGTAGCTTGTCTCCTTTCTGGTGAAGAATTGGCTTGGTAGTTTAGTCTGCCCTGTTCCCATGATGCACTGGGCCAGGGACAGACTGATTTGCATATAGCCAGGTTCTGAGCTGGGATGGTGCAGTGAGATAAATAACGGTGATGGACCAAGCCCTGATCTTTGGACTGGGTAAGAGTGGTCTGCTTAATTCAGACACTCTGTTCATCACCACCCCCTTTTCTGAATCGTCATCAGAGAAGCGGCAGCTGAGGCCCAGGTGTGGTGTAGTAAGCTCTTGTTCGCCAATACATTATTATTACTTAAACACTCTCTATTATCTCTTGTAGTTATGTCATGGATCATTGTGGGTCCCCTTTAACCATTACACTGAGGATCTGGTAAATTAATAGAAAATCTGGGCTAAATGTGCTGCTTGCGGTGCTTTCCCAGTAGGCGAGCAGTGGATGTGCAGAGGTGTATATAGAGGTCTTCAGCCATTTCTCCCGGCCTTTTGGCAGCAGCACAGGGGTGAGCTTGAAGGATGTGGTCTTGTGCATGGCTGGACTCTCAGTTGTGACTGTCCTTTACTATACTGCTTCTTAAAACTTACTCTACTTCAATTTCCTCCAGCTGAAACTCCCCTGCTATAGTTTTCAACATCTCCCTCCTAGATGCCCCAACACGGGCAGTACTGTGTTCTCCACAGTGGCCATGTCATAAGCATAGATTCTAGTGCAGGGATACTTAAAGTACGGCCCCGGGGGCCGCCTACAGCCCTCGTGACCTTTAATTGCGGCCCCTTGGTGAACAGCAACACAGTGCTGGTGTTCACTTAACAGAGCAGGAATACTCAGAAAGCTGTGAAACAAACTATAGAAGACTAATTTAACATAACATAACATAACAAACGGGCACAAACGAAGAGATGAAAGTGTCATGGACAACGTATCTTTAGGAACATCTGGAGCTTTGAAGACATCTTGCACTAAACATGTAAAAACAAGATGAACTCTCTGCAACCTGTATTTTATTAACATACATGAGCGTTTTATCTTAGTAGATCAGATTATATCACTGCATTGAGAGGCATTTATTAGCAGTCATAGTTTTCAAACATGAGCTTGGGCACCTTCATGCCGCCCCATTCTGAAAACAATGCCATTAGTGAATCCAAGAGGCAAGTCATTTGTCAGGGGCACCTTATGTGAAGCCATGGCTGTCATATAATTGGAACAACATTATACTTTATTAAATAAAACGCAAGAAAAGGTTTTGTACAGCACACTTGCTGAAGTGGTATATTTTGAGGGCCTCTCACATGTGGTCATGAAGAAATAGGAGGCAAAGTGACATACATCAATTGCCTGGGATCATGCAATGTCGTCAAGTGGGAAAGCCAGGACTCATACCAGGTTGTCTGGGTTCTGACTTTGTAATTCAGCCACCAGATGAGTATCTCTATCCCTCTCATGTTTTGCATTGGAAGCTAATGGTTGGACTTTAATTCGTGCTGTATGAGAATAGAGCGTTAGTGGCAGACAGAAGTCACATAAAGGCTCAGTTTGTTGTCCACACCATGCATTTTCTACGTGTCCCCCTACGCCCACCTTTCAGCACCACACCCCTCGCATTGAACTACTTCTAACCTACTCGCTTTTTGAAAAGAATTGAAGAGTTGTCTCTTCTCCCAGTAATTCTGTGCCGCCATGTGGAGGGCGTTGTGTTGTGTACTTTCCTTCTATCCCTCTTTGCCAAAGCGCCGGGACACTCCACGGAGTAGCCGTGCGCTATAGAAGAGCCCTTTTATAACATAACATAACATAACACTGCTGGCATGCTCCATGCAGTACTTTGCCGTCCCTAGGTAAGTGTTTGCTAGTACCCGTGTTCTAGTGCAAGGTCATCTTGTAACAAAGTTGCATTGTTGTCCGTTGTCTGTACACCCGTCTCTCAGCTGGGAAACCACTGGCAGCAGGCAGCCTGGTCAGCTAGCTGTCAGCGTGGACTCTGGAGCTTACAGAAGTAAGGCAGACAAAGAATGGGTTGGTGAGTGAGTGTTGTGAGACCCCAAGGTAGGTATACCCCACCAGAGCTGGGGGATTTAAGGTGTGTGCTTCAGACCAGTGGTTCTTAACCTTTTGACTTCTGTGGACCCCCACTTAATAAATACTGAAACCCAGGACACCCCACTTAATCATTACTGGAACCCAGGGATCCCACTGAGCCATTCCCGGACACCGGGGACCCCGGCCCAAGCCTTTTAGATGATTTCAAATGCAAAGCAATACACAAAAATACAGAAACAAGCATTCCTCAAATGCTCATATAATGAAATATGTTATTTCATTCTCAAACAAATATAAGAAAAATCTAAATTTTAATAGGAAGGTTATAGGTTTTCTAAATGCAACTGATGCAACTCAAGGTTCATATTATATTGTTTGATGTACTATCACTGCTGCCACAAATTAATCTAAGAATGAGGATACTAACCTAATTTTTAGCCTCTAAATGTAAATTCCTTCACATTTATAGAACGTTTTCAAATTTTCAGGTTCATATTTTGCTTCTGTATTTATATATGCTTTATTAAGCTTTTAATAGTATTTAATTTTCAAAGCAATATCGAAATCTTGAATATGGTTCACAGACCGGACCCCTGGGGTCCCCGTACCACAGGTTTAGAACCACTGCTTTAGGCCGCAGAAAGTCTGCACAGAATGAAAACCGCTGCAGAATTACATCTCACAGGGATGTCAAACATCTGTTTTAAACAGAAAGCCTGAGCTGCTCCGATCAGTTTGTTCTGCTTGTTTCAGTTCTCTGAGAAGCTGGTTTCTTGAGTGTTTCTCTTTGATACATTTTTACTTTTGCAGGACAGCTCTGAACTGATCTGCCTTTAAGGCTCATAAATGGAGGGAATACCATCATCACCTCATGCAGCAGATAACCCTGAACTCAATTCTGGAATAGTTGTTCCACCAGAAATGCACTTCCTGATTAGCAACACAACCTGGAGCTTTCCCGTAGCATTGCCCATACTGAGCCATATCTTTAGGTCTGGCTTTAGCCAAGTCCTTTTCATTTTAAGAGAGGGATGTACATAATATGCTTATAGGGGCTTTCAGCCTGCCCCCTTCACCTATTAGTTCTTGTGTCATTCACATTTTTGCTCTGCCCACTACAGCATGGGAAGAGGGACAGTCCATTTCAGCCAGAGGCTGACTTTCTTTTGAGTGACAACATTCTGCTCTTTCAGAAGGATACATCCACACACATTGTAATCCCCCCCTCAGTGGCAGTGTGTGTCTTTTGAGACCAAACACATGTTGCTTTTAGTCAATTTTTAGGTTGCAGCCTACCAGACAGCTTGGCTGTCTGGTTTGCTAATGACATCTTGGGGACCTTCAGAAAGCTTTCCTAGGAATGCATTCCGTCCGTTGATTACCATCGGCTTTGTGGTTTGTAACTCACATTTTCTGGCTTTCTATTTGCTGGCTTTATTTGCTGTAGGCTGTCTAGCTTGAGTTCTTCCGTTCCATTGCCCAAACCTTCTTTACTCTAATCTTCGATGAACTCGCATTCTGTAAACAGGCCTTTAAATCTTGTTCTTGCCACATTTTCTGTGCATTCAAAGACAGAGGTCAAATGTCAACCTCTCTCTTCTGAGGGAGCTTGGTGTTTACTGTGGTGCTGTCTTTCTTGGGCAAAATGAGTAAGTCTACCTGAGTGCAGCCAGGACCTGCAAGGCCAACCATGGGTTGGCAGCCTGCGGTCGTTGACCCAGGACCTGCGGCAAACCCACGCTTCGTACTGCCAAAGTCCTTCCGTGTCGTGAGGCTGGCTTTACATATGGTAATAAATTATTACTTTACATTGAAAAGCACCAGAAATTCACAGAAAAAACAAAAAAGGTAAAGTAACGTTGTACTATGGTGAAAATTTGAGTGACAGCGTAATGTTTTAAACTCAAAACACCACTGTAATTCGCCAGTTATAGTTATGTCTAGTAACTGCTACTCATAACCTAAAGTAACTAGAACTCATGCCCTTGCCTTGCACAGCTAATTGCCCACATATTACTTACAGGATGATATGTTGCAAAGTCTGGGAAGTCACACATGTGTCCAGTCGGGTAAATAAAGAGATGTTAATTACCACAACCGGCAGCCTCCTCACCTGCCAAAGACACACCGTGATAGGATCTAACAATGTCTTAGTGTCTTAACTGTCAACATTTGTGACTTTTGTGACATTAGTCAAGATAAGGAACTGTGGGCACACACAGTGCTCTTTGTATGAAGCCTCATGCCCAAGATGCCCCTGCAACAATGAACATCTCACTTCAAAGTCCTCCTCTGCTCCTTGGAGCTTGGTCAGTGCTGGGCACTGGGTAGAAGGACACCACTGGGGCATTTGGTATGCCTCACACCTGACAAAGGCTGGGATTCGGAACTTGTTTGGTGTTGTAGGTAGCACCTATTGCCAATTTTGCTCTAATATGGGACATAAGATGCAGTTTTTGTGCTTACTGCACGAAAGACCACCTTTCCTAGTAAATACCTTGTATTTGCTACAGGTAAATTCTGGCAAGTTTGAATTTCCAAAATGTAATGTTGGCTTTAGTCTTTCTAACACCCGATAAATGTAAGTACTGCTTAGATAAGCCATTCTGCTCGGTGGAAGCAAACAGAAGAAGTTACGTCTCCCCCTTCCCGTCATAACAATCGCGAAGCTGGCGGCATTTATTTAAACAAAATACTTGAGATTTCATCTCCAACCGGCTGGTGGAGACTCCAGGAATTGTTTTACATTGTCCAAGACCACAAACTTGGCGCGTGTGTCTACATATGCTGAATTCATCCAGATCCTACACTATTCATTCCATAAGATCCTCTTCGATTAATTTGGTCTGTCAACTATTGCTCTTCTATCCCTTGTCCTGATGAAGACCCGTCCTTGAAGCATGTTAAGCTGCGCTTGTTCCTGGGGTCGAAACTTCGAAGTTGCAGTCACGCTAGTCCACGCAGTTGCACAGGCCCCAACACAAAGTCATTCTTGGGCCGTGTATTCATGCATTGAGAACATTGGACAGTATTACATTACTATTGTTGCTCTTACGTGCGGCCTATTTGTATAATATATGTATAGCAAATTTTCACGTATCATCACAAAGTCACTTTTTGCACTTTAATCACTTTATTATCCTTCCTTGTAATGTTTTATTGACAGCCATGTTCAGTAATTTGTGTACAATACAAATTCCTTTTTTTTTACTAAAAAATAATTGTCTTTGGGGTGTGTTAAAACAGTACAGTTTGGTTCTCCAGTGGGGACTTTGAACCTTTCAAAAAATCAGAGTTACTTCACAAAAAGTCAAATGTTGTGGATACAGCGATTTCACTTCTACAAAGTAATTGACACCTGCCTGACAGAACCATTTCTTTATATATCATGGTTCTTCCCATGGGCTAGTTCGTGTTTCCAGTCATCCTGTTTGGTTTCAATATTACCCTTTAATTTGAGGGGCGCTTCTGGTATTTGATATATGCAGAGCAGGGTTCATTTATGTGGGGTTCAATTTCAGACGTTCCTGTTGTAATAAGTTGCACTCCTGTGACTTTGGCTTGGTCAGTATTAACCAGCTAACTGATAATGAAAACAGGTTTAATGTTGGCAGCCATATCAAACTAGTGATTGTCCAGTGCAATGAATACATCATCTTTCCAGGATTCTCCTGTTTGTCACAGGAATGTCTGTGGTGAATGTGTGTGATGTATAAAGAGTATACAACATAAGGGAGATAGTCAGTCTACTAAATCAGACAAAAACCTCTTATTGCTCTGAAGGAATGCTCACCAAACTCAGATAGCTTGCCCAGCACTCGACATGAGTGTGAATTCCATCAGCCCGCCGCTTTGGCGGAGCCTCGTCATCTGGAAATCAAAGGAGTAGAGTCTATGCAGCCAATGTTGCTCATAGGCTAACAGTGTTGGATACCTGACCTCTTACTCCAGATCAACTCAGCCAAATTGCTTTTCAAAATATGTGAGTGCTGGTGGTGTGCAGTGCTATTGTGAACGTGAAAGATAAAAATGACTATAAGGGCGAAAAATATGTTTATTAGGAATCGTCCAAATGTCATGAATAAAAACAACCTGATAATATGGAACAAATTTACTATCTCGTGGCAATAGATGAAGTTTTTGCCTCACCTATTTAGCACACCAAAAGCACTCACATATTTTGAAAAGCACTTTGGCTGAGTTGATCTGGAGTAAGAGGTCAGGTATCCAACACTGTTAGCCTTTGAGCAACATTGGCTGCATAGACTCTACTCCTTTGTTTTCCTTTGTTTTCCAGATGACGAGGCTCCGCCAAAGCAGCGGGCTGATGGAATTCACACTCATGTCGAGTGCTGGGCAAGCTATCTGAGTTTGGTGAGCATTCCTTCAGAGCAATGAGAGGTTTTTTGTCTGATTTAGTAGACTGACTATCTCCCTTATGTTGTATATCTATTGTACAAGGGGTTTAGAGTTAAGTTGGTCGATAAATACTACCCCTTAGACCCTTGTGTGCACCCTTATATTTTCTATGTATAAAGAGTAGCCTACATCATGATTTCCAGATGTGGGTCCTGGGATCGCTCAAACTACACGTCACTGGTGAGGCCTGACTAGACCAGAATCAGGCTCTGGTGGCTTGTATTCCTGCCTGGATGCCAAGCGGCCTGGCAGCTAGGGTTCAGCGGTTTCTATTGGAGCAGGATGAAGGCTGATTTGCATATTGCTGGTCTCTCTCTGAAGTGGCATAGAGTGATTGCCTAGAGTATGCCTGTGGCTGGAAGTTTTGTAAGTCTATCCCCACACGCCTTTTTGCATTCCTCACTGACATGGTGACCCCCAATCAAATGCTCTGTGAGTAAACATTCATTCCAAGGGGGGGTGTGTTCACATGAGCAACTTGTAAGCCCTTAGACCACAAAACCATACACTACCATCTAACTATAAAACAAAGCAGAGTGCAATAGCTGCCGCACCTCACCACTAAACCTTCTTAAACAATGCTCTTTCTGCAATATGTTATTGCAGTGTCCTCGTTGAAAAGCTGCAGTTTTATTCCAATCCTACGTGAAGTACACTAGGGCTTTGGGGGGGGGGGGGGGGCGGCCAACAAGCGGGAGGCCTGCCCCACGGGCAGTTTTGGGCTGGGGGGTCAGCCAGAGCCCATTGGGCTGGTTGGGCTCCATTGTGCTGGTGTTGGGCGTGGGTTGGGCTAGTTTTGGGCTTGGGGGTTTTATAACCGGCCATCTTGTGTCACAAGCCACCATTTTGGTATTTGTAACACAACAGCCGGTCAGGAAGGAGACTGGGCAGTTTAGCTTTGTCTCACCCTCCCTCCCTAGGGAACGAGCTTCCGGCTGATTTTTGCGAAGTTTGTTGTTCGATAGCGTATTACTTTTTCAGCTAGGTAGTTTTCTTGGGCGCAGGTGCATTGGGGTGGGGGGGAGGGGTTTGTATTGGGCTTGTTGCTGGAACAGGTGCTGGTGTGGTGCGCTGTTTCTTTGGGGGGTTTTTCCTAGGTCTGTTGTGGTGAAATGATGTGTAGTTACAGTTATGAAAGAACATAAGAAGTTTACCGAGTTAGGCAGTTGTAGAAAGGTTAGGAAAGTTGTGTTTATAATTATTGCAGGGGGGAACATGCTTAGGGGAGGGGGTGAGAGTAAAGTAGGAAGGCAATATTTAGTGAGGTTTAGTTTGGTACGGCACAGGCCAAGGGAACTTGTATGTAAGGTGCACCTGTTTCCAATAAAGCAGCCTTATTCACACCAACAAGCTAGTCTGTGGTCTGTGCTGTCCCCCTTTTTGGCCCAAAAGCGCCTGGACGCTTCTTTTGAAGCAGCGGAGATGCTCTACAAACATCTGTTCACTAATTCATGGAGATGTTCTTTGGTGTTGCAGTGTTTTCTGCTGCAGGTGCTGGAAAGGATGCTTTCTCCCCTGTGCCTCCGTGTTCAGCAGACCGCCTCCTGTCGTTTCTGTTGGTTTTCGTTCGCTGCTGTGCCATCTGTGGGCGTCTCCACTCTGTTATCGTTCTTTGAAGCGTTCATTGGGTTGCAGACTCTCCAAGAGTCAATCTCCGACGTCCACTGTTTGTCGATGTCTTGGCTACGAGGGCCCCATCGCGTGTTTGGCGTGAGGCACATTCCATAATTCAGCGCAATTCAAAAAACATAAACATGAATAGGAATTTTTTTATGTCCTGTGACTGGGGTACAAAATTAGAATAGTTTTGTTTAAAGTCATGAGTTAGTAAACTTTAGAATACTTTTACCAGGGGCTCATTTACTATAATTGTCACAGGTGCAGTGACACCAGGGCCTTGAGCTCTGAGGGGCCCTTAAATCCTGATCATTGCTGTATTTTACTGCCCCAAAAGCAGTGAAAAGGGACAGTTTCCGTGCCCACACCAGGGCCATGTTATCCTAGCTGCGCTACTAATCCTTTCACTACACACAACTTTCCTTTTATATCATTTAGGGTAAGTGAACCTCAGAAAATCTTTAATCTATAGACAGCTTTCCTTCTGCATCCTCTACTGTTAGTAACCATCAGTATACCTTTACCCCATATACAGCTTTCCTTCTGTATCTTACATGGTGAGTGCGCAACTGAATAACTTTACCCAATATACAGCTTTCTTTCGGTATCTTATATGGTGAGTGCACATCTGAAAAACATTCCCCCATATACAGCTTTCCTTCTGCATCCTCTACTTTTAGTACACATCAGAATACTTTTACCCTATATACAGCTTTCTCTGTTTCAAATATGGTGGGTGAACATCTGAATAACTTTCCCGAATATACAGCTTTCCTTCTGTATCATCTACAGATGATGCACACCAGAATACCTTTACTATATTTACAGCTTTTCATTTGTATCCTTTACAGTTAGTAAACATCTAGTATTAAATACCTTTACCCTATACAGCTTTCCTTCTGTATCATCTACGTTTAGTAACCATCAGAATACATTTACCCTATACACAGCTTTCATTTTATTTAATCTACAATTAGTACACATCTGAAAACCTTTACAATACATGCAGCTTTCATTTTATATCCTCTACGGATAGTAAACCTCAGACAACCTTTACTATATTTTCAGCTCTTCTTCTGTTTCATCTATGATTAGCACACATCAGAATGCCTTTAGACTATTTACGGTACAAAAGGGGGTGGTGATGATACCCAGATGTTTTGACTGGGTGTGAGTGTTTGATTGATTCAGATGCTCCGTCCATCACCACCCCCTTTTGTACCGCTTTTGGCCGCCATAAGTGTGGCAGGGTATGCTCAGACGTGAGTCCCTTGCTCACTTTGCCACAGGATTCAAGCAAGCCGGGCTGAAGACGGCTGGAATGCCAGAAACCGGTCCTCTGTAAGGTCCTTCAGGATGGCACTGGCGTAGGCTTTGCCCTCGATGTCCAAGAGGGCGATCATGCGGTAGTTGGTTGGATCCGATTTAGTCCCTTTCTTATGGATTGGGTGCAAGAGCGAGCCTCGCCATGAGTCCGGCACATCCCCCGTTAGCCAGCAGTCAGTATATAGATGGGTCAGATTTTCGGACCAGAATTCAATGTTTGATTTGAACAAGTGGCCTGGGAGGCCATTGGGGCCCGGTGCGCCGTTTGGTCTGATTTTTTTTAGTATTTTGGACACTAGAGATTTTCCGGGAGGGGGCGATGTTTCGATGATTAAAGCCGGGTTCTCTCTTAGTGGGGGCGTGTCGAGTGGCTGATTGATTGATCGTTCTTCGTTGTAGAGCGCTTTTACATGGGAGACCCAGGCTGATGCCTCAAGGGAGTTTTCTTTGTGGTTTGTGCCTCGACTGAGGCACAGGGTCAGACTGATTTGCATATAGCCATGTCTGAACTGGGGTGGCAGAGTGGGCTAAAGAACGGTGATGGATCAAACCCAGATCTTTTGACTGGGTGTGAGTGTTCGATTGATTCAGATGCTCCGTCCATCACCACCCCCTTTTGTACCGCTTTTGGCCGCCATAAGTGTGGCAGGGTATGCTCAGACGTGAGTCCCTTGCTCACTTTGCCACGGGATTCAGGCAAGCCGGGCTGAAGACGGCTGGAATGCCAGAAACCGGTCCTCGGGAGCTTGTTTCCGGTCCAGGGAAGACATGGCTTGGCAGTTCGGGCTGGACTGTTCCCGTGAGGCACAGGGTCAGACTGATTTGCATATAGCCATGTCTGAACTGGGGTGGCAGAGTGGGCTAAAGAACGGTGGTGGATTAAACCCAGATCTTTTGACTGGGTGTGAGTGTTTGATTGATCCAGATGCTCTGTCCATCACCACCCCCTTTTGTACCACTTTAGACTATTTACAGCTGTTGATTTACATGATCAACAGTTAGTAAACATCAGAACAACTTTAAACTACTATGTACAGCTTTCCTTCTGTATCATATACAGTTTTTACACATCAGAATACCTTCACTCTTTATGCAGCTTTCATGTTATATCATATACATTTAATAAACATCAGAATACCTTTACATTACTTACAGCTTTCATTTTATATAATAGGCATTTAATAAACATCAGAAAAACTTTAAACTATCAGGGCTCGACAAATCTAAAAAATCTTACTTGACCTGCAGGTCGAGTAAGTACACTTTGTTACTCGACCTAACCTCAATTGCACTTGACCCACAAATTGGCACCTGGAACTAAAGCGGCAGATATCACTCGCCAGGCCGGTCAAGTAGGCCTCAAAACTGACTTGCCCTTGAAGAAATATACTTGCATTTGCGTGCAGTCGAGTACATTTGTCGAGCCCTGTATATACAGCTTTCCTTCTGTATTATATATGGTTTTTACACATCAGAATACCTTTACTATATATACAGCTTTCATTTTATATAATATACATTTCATAAACATCAGAATACCTTTACGCTTTCCTTCTGCATCCTCTACGGTTAGTACTCATCAGAACACCTTCACTGCAGTGGGGAATTGGTATTTCCGGTGATATATGACCCTGCAAGAAGCGGCAATGGGTCAGTTTAACGCAATCCTCTGAATTTACGTGGCAGAGATCTTAGGGTGTCATTAGGATGGTGGGTGGAGTCCGTCCGCCGTCCTAGAGGTAACGGGACTGCCCGCCTGCCACGCGGCTGCCCTGCACCCCTTATAATATTGCGACTGCCACCGTGGTGGTTGCATCTGGCAATTTAACATTGTGGCAGGTGCTGTTGGCTGCAGCACCCGCCGCAATGTTAAATTGCCATGTTGTGCATTTCCATGCATAACGTGGCAGACACCGCGCAGTTCCTGCCACCTTGTGCATGGAACTGGAGGGGGGTACCATGGGGACCCCCCAGTGCATCCCTCCACAACCCCCCACAAAGGGGGCCCGCAAAGGGCCCCCAAAGCCATTCCCCACCAGCCTTTTCATGGCGGCATCGCCGCCATGGAAGGCCGAAGCAACTGCCATCTCGTCTCTCCGGAGAGCAGGAGAGAAAGCGCGAGGAGGCCCACACGCTGTAGGGTCTCTTGGTGTCTGCGTTTCGACTCAGCTGCAGCCCCTACCCACGCCTCTAATGAAGTGCTGTAAGGCCTGAGCGGGTGGTCAGGGGTAGATTGGCCCTGCAACTGTGCTCCACAGAGAGTGACAGATTTGCTGAATGGGCGCAGAGGTATCGGGGAATAGTTTAATTGAGGGTGAGGCTGAAGGAGCCGAGTCAGTAAGGGACGGGGCTGCCAAGAACTGAGCCCCTAAGTTGATCCTCTCTCCCTGAGAATAACACGACTGGCTCATATTAAGAGAGTGGTACCAGCCCCCCCCCCTGAAGTTAAGCAACTATAGGCACTTTCTTAAGCAGGAGCTGGGAAGAGACAGCGCACCCTGAATATAGAACCACTGATGTTATAAACTTAATGTATTTACCTGCTTGATTCAAATTGATGCAAATGCCTGCCAATTCAAAACTTAAGGCATTTACCTGCTTGATTCAAATTGATACATATATCTGCTAATTCAATATTTAATGTACTTACCTGCTTGGTTTTAACTGCTGCATGTACCTGTTGATTATGCGTAATATACTTGCCTGCTGATTGCCTAGTTAAATGTATTTAAATACCTGGTTCTTTGACCACTGTGAGGTAATGCAATGCAATGTACTGTTTAATTAATGCAGTTAATCCAAACATGGAATGCCCAAAGTCCTAATTTATTAACTATTGGAAACTTCAACCCCTTTTTAATGCAAAAGGATAAAACCTCTCTATTTTCTATTTAACTAAGGCGGTGTGGTGTCATTTTTGGTGGGTTTACGCTGGGGTGTTGTAGTGTGTGCTGCGCAAGTACGTCACAAATTGCCTTCTAGATTTAGCCTTCCCACTCTGTGCCGTGCTACCCTACATACACCAGGGGTCCCGGTTCCAACAGACATATTCTGCCCTTTCATTAGGGTCAAAAGGGGTGGGATGTCACATCTGTGAGCCCTGCAAATTTGGTGACCTGGTGCCAATTAACAGAATAAATTGCAACCCGACATAGCGATTTCATGAGCTGGCATACTGCAATATATGTTGTAGCTTCAAAGGAAAAAAAGTAGCCCTTTGGTGATATGTATTTAGGCTCCCAGTTTTCAGTTTTTTTTCTTACTGAATTGTGCAGGTAAATACAGACCGAAAACCATATATTTCCTTAATTCAAATATGGAACACACTCTGTCTGAGTTGCACTTTATAAACCTTTCATTCAGTTATTTGTTTATTTTTTGAAAAGTGATGGAAAATGTCATGTCTTTTAATAGTTCTCAGTGCACTGAGACACCCTGTGGAGCCAGTAGCAGTGCAGGCTGACGGCAGCGGGGTTGAAATCAGCAGTTTTGACTGTATCAAGTCTGTCGAGCATAGTTTGATCTCAAGTCGTCAGTCGAGGGCCTCCTTCATGGTCTGGAGGAGCACGGTAATCGTGCGGTTGACTCACGCCCTGCATGCTAAGGTGGGGGTATTGAAGTTGCTGGGCTGTCAAAACAAAAAAGGTGAATTCTGAGGTGGCCTGATCTCCATGGGCCTAAGCGGAGTTCATGTTTCATGAAGTTGTTTCTGTCAAAAAAGCGAGGACATTACCTATGGAGAAGTGTGGCTCACTGGTTAGAGGAGGCAGACCTGGAAGCAGAGGTCAACCCGGGACCAGGGTTCAATTCCAGGCTCGGCGGGGTCTTGAGTCCTAAAATGTCCACGGACTCGACAATTCTCGCTCCGGCGCCTACTCGATTCACGGGTACACACTCTGCGACTCTGGGCAATAGCTTGCTTAATGTCCACAACGGCCCCTCGCAGTGGTATGCCTGGCTTTCACCTTGCGGATACCCTGCCGGGGTTATCTCACAGGGGAATACCAGGACGGGTTCCCTAAGCAAACGCTTAGGAACTGGTTGGTGATTTGCGCTATATAAATTCCTGTACATTTACATATGTAAAAGTATGATTTTGCACTAGTTAAAAGCTGTTCTTTTTAGGGAGGTTTAAAATCAGTGATGTTTCCATTCAGAATTATTTAAATCTGTAAAATACATATCTGAAATGCTACAGTACTATAAACATGCAAACAGTGTGACATTCATAACTTGTGGAAAAAAAGCCCAACCTTAATTTCATGTTTTTTTTTTGCAATTCTCAATTCAGACTTAATAAAATGCACATGGATGGATGAAAAATGTAATTTGCACTTGTGGAGGGCAGTAGATTGTTGGGCGGTGTTCATTGGAGAACAGTGGTGTAGATTGGGATAGAGTGGAGTGGGGTGGGGTAGATTGAAGTGGGTTGGTACAATTTGCATTCCCCTCAGTGTTGACTGCAGTGTTAACACTACAGTCAACACTGAAGGGTACGCTAATCGTACACTGCGTGCACCATGATGCAAAGGAGCAAACTTTTTTGGGATATGATGTAGTGTCTGGCCACATCCTTTTCCCTGCACAAACTGATTTTCATGACGTTCTACCATTCATTACATGTTGCTAATGTTCACTTTTGTAAAATTGCATTCATACCCATTGATTACTCTTCATCCGGCATGGGCCGGTGAGTACGGCTCAAGCCGAAAAGTACGGCCTGAACCGGAGAGTACAGCCTGTGTGCGGAGATTCCGACCTGACTGCAGACATAAAGATACGATTTGTAAATGATCTCTGTGAATACCGGAAAGTAGTAAAGTTAGACTTTTGTCTCAGATTACATTTATGAATCGGCCCCATTGTTGATAACAGGCATCTGGAGTCAGTTTGAGCAGATGCCAAAGAATGAAACAGGTAAGGAAGGAATAAAGTTGGTACCACTATCCTCTTCAATGCATTCTTTCTTTCCCTTCCAGGTGATGGTTTTCGGTGGTATTTGAAGTTCACGCTAAAGTTTCCTTGCTGATGCCGGCCTGCTCTTATGATGAAGGAACAGACAGTGGACAGACGGATAAAACATCAATGGTGCTCCAGGCAGGAGGTGCTTACGAGGTGATTAACAGTGTTTCTGATCTGTGCTCAAGTGAATGTTAAATGGACAATGCCTACATACAACTTTAAAAAATCTATGTGTACAATGTGACAATAGCTTTACTTCGTTTTATTCCTATGTAGTCATTATCTGGGCATGGAGAGCTACGAGTGCATTTGTATTTGAGGCTTTTACATAACGCATTCAGACTTTTTTTATTTCACTCGTAAATAGATTTGCTCTTACATAAAATTATGCCTGTTTCGCGTAATTGTGCATGACGATTTTATATACTCAGTGGGGTTGAATGGGTGTTTATGGGTGGGAATACCTACGAAGTAGGTGAACAGTATAGGTATACAATGTTTGCATAATTTCATTCATATAATTATGAAATTTCGAGACATTTACTCTTTTTTTAATGTTTAATAAGCTTTATTGAGATAAAATATATCATACAACATTGGGCAAAAATCAGAACAATATTCAAGAACAATTAGATCATACAAAATAAAATATGCCATGAAACAAAATAGAAAGCTGTTTACAAAATTTTAGGATTTATAAGGAAAACAGAAATAGGGCGAGGGAGGGAAAAACAAGGGAGAGATAAAATATATTCTACAACTGAGGATCAAATAACCATAAATATATATGAGAGCAAAAGGAATATAGGTTGATATGTGCAAGTAGGATTACAATAATTAAACATTTTAGAAAAAGAAAAGAGAAAAAAGACAAAGAGCAGAAAAATCATGGAGGCTTGCAATTTTCAGAACAAATACGGGATATCTGAACATTGTAAGATTTTATTTAAGTAAACAGTTAGTGGTAACCAAAAAATATCTCTATTTCTCTGTGGATTACGGCAGGATGCGAAGGCAGTAGCCAACCTGTTGTAGTGGCATAAGTTTTTCCACCAAAATTTAACTGAGAGTTTGTTTGAGCATTTCCAATTAAGTGTAATCTGCTGTAAGGCTAAAGCTAACATAAGGTCAAATAGTCCCCGCTCATGAGACAGCAACCCAAGTGATTCTGATAAACTACCTATAAAGAGAATGGTATTTGATATGGGAGTATGGAGATTAAAAATAGTTGAGACCTTAGACAAAATTTGCGACCAAAATGAGGCTACGTGAGGACAAGAAAAACAGAGGTGCTATAAATCAGCTAATGGATGGTCATAGGTTCAGCAAGGTGTTCTAACAGAGTGTGTAAAAGTAGCAGTGGAGATAGGAGTAAAAACAATCTATGATACAATAAAAACATAGATTGAGTTGTGGATGTGGATCTGGAGATTTTTAACAATCTAATCCAGATCTTGTTCCAAAAATCAGTGCTCCATTCACAACCCATATCGATTTCCCATACAAATTTTACCTTACATTTGGCTAATTCTGGATCCGCAGAGTTGAAGAATCTATAGATCAGAGAGGTCTTGGGAAGTAACGATAACAGTTTTATAAGTGGATCTTGCGTGTGCAGGGAGTCTTTAGGGCAGAGTTCTTCAATCTGTGGGGCGTGCCCCCCTGGGGGGGCGTGACACCGTCTCAGGGGGGGCGCGCACTCCACTTATAAATCTCACAATCCCAAATCGTTGCAATTCTACTTCGCTAGCAGGCTGAGGTGCACCTAGAGTCAAATTTCGAGAGGGAGGGGGCGTTTTTTTTTCATTCTTCAAGCAAACGGCAGAGTGGGGTTTCAGGGGCCCTAACAAGGGGTGAAAACCATCAAAGCCTCATTAACATGTAAAAGGTCTTTTAAAGACCTGTGAAGTACTCTGTTGCAGCTGTGCGGGGAAACTGTCTCAGCCCGGGCTGAAACACAGGGGGTGGGGGTGGGGGGAGGGGCTGTTGCAATTTCACCCGAGCAAACCAGGTTAATTCCTACAGCTGAAATGCTAAGTATGGATAACGACACAGCGCAAATCATATCTCAGACATGCTCAACCTTCACATAACCTCAGCAGTGAAAGGACACCCGTTAACCCTCGAAGCCATGGGCATCTGCATGGAAACCCTTCTCTCAGCCACCCTCGGAAACTCTGGATTCTCGGAAGTTCTTAGCTCCCTGCCCACCTTATGCTCCTAACTCTAGGAGATACACACAGTGCGCAAACTACTACCCTGGACACTTAGACGTATAAAACAGCACACAAGAGCAAAAACACCAAAGAAATACAACTGTCGATACACATTGCCCGGAGCAGAACAGAAACGAGCAAACAAAACGGGTGTAATGCCAACAGGATCAGTCACTCAGGCAGGACAGTGCGAATGCACAGTACACCCTGAACACTGCACTATCCGCGGCCCAGAATTACTTTCCATGTCAGAGGGAAGCCCGCACACATAGGTTAGCGTTCTTCCCCACGCGCCACATGACACACCAGCACATCGGATTCTCACGCCGATTTGAATGAGTCAGATATGTACAAGCAGTAACATACACGTCACATGTTACCGCACACATGACCCCACTGCTCTGTTTCCACTATTACTGTTGCAAAAGGCAGGCATGTACCAGAGGAGTACAGCACGCTGTCGCGGCACTGAGCCTTCTAAGAACCTTAAATTACAGATGTGTATATCTCAAGTTCTACAGTGCTACCTTCGTTGAAAAGGATAATAGGCTGAGTTGGCCCTGCCGTGATTCTGAGCTGTGATTAACACGTTATGCCGGGATTTCAACAACAGGAGTATATTTCACAGCAGCATTTATACGTATGGAGAGAGGAGAGAGGCGATAGTGGGGAGATATCAAAGTGAAAGCACTCACACTGCACCTGACTTCGTCTCACATCTGGTGCCTGAGCCCCATGGGAGGCGGACTCGGTGAGGCGCAAACACAACTCAGAACATGGAAAAGGGTGTCTCTGTTAAATGGCAGACTTAGGGGCCCTCGGCAACGGAAACCTACAATTAAACCACATTTTTTGCTCAGTTAAATCTGTGGATTTTGCACAAACCACTGCATGCATTAGTGGTTCCAGCAAGTTCATTCTAAGGAGCAATGGCACCAGCTCCACTCACACACAGATGTGAATCATGAGTGGCACCAATGGCAGCAGGACAAGCGTCCTTCATTCACACGGTGCACTGGTGTGATAGTCTCCAGCAGTGGAAGCTTGCTGCACAGACCCACACCAGATACAGCAGCACTGCTTTCCTTATACTGGAAACTGTGACAGACTTTCCTCACACACAGGGACAGGAGCAGTGTAAACATGCTCAAAAGTACAGAGCAAGAATAGAAAGGGAGCCGTGCACGGTAGCCTCACAAACCCGAGAAAAGGCAAATCACATGCATCAGCACTGCAAGCTTTCCCCACACAAACAGAGAAGGGATTCCTTAGTGTTGCGACAGCAGTACATTTATTCCTCTAGCATGTACATCACAGATATGATACAGCCTGCGGCACAACAAACTTCCTTTGCACTCAGAGAACAGTACAAACTCTCCTCAAATACATATACATCATGGAACATAGGGGCAGCAGTGTAAGCTTCCCCCTTATGAACGTAGCTAGGATTCCAGGGGTGTGGCAACAGCAGTACTAGTGTCCTTCATGCATGCAGCGCAGATATGAAACAGACTGCAGCAGGTCAAGCTTCCTTCACACTCAGAGAACATTACAAGCTCTCCCCAAATATATGTACATCACGGAGCATTGGTTAGCAGTGCAAGCTTCCCCCACATGAACGGTAAAGGTGCTATAGCGAGATGAGATGCATTGTTGGTGAGTGGTAGTGAGGGAATTCATGAAGAAGGAGGAAACACTCATTGTTTTGAACATTATTTGCCGGATATGGCCCGGGATATGCGGGTGGCGGTCTATTATGTAGTGTACCAGATTCCAGAAATTTCTGTAAGGTGGTGGGGGAGCCCGACATTTAAAAAAATTCAGCTGGGGGGGCTGAACCTTCAAAAGTTTGAAGACCTCTGCTTTAGGGGGAAGAGAATAAAACATTTCTGAGATGGTTTCCATTAATAATAGAAATTTATGTAGAAACGAACGAGGACATTGAAAAGTGGTATGAAACTGGGGAAAAGGGCAATGTGAATTACTATCAAGAGTATCATGGATCCAAATGATACCCTTAGATCTCCAAGCACTCCAAAATAAACGTCTATTGATAATGGTATGAAAGCGATTGTGCCAAAGAGGAGAATGTAAGAATGCATTCCTGGAGATTAACTTTGGCTGTAAATGGGGTCTAAGTAATGAACAAGTGTGTTTGAACAGCGGGCGAGATGTGAGGCTAGTTTTGGTGGTAAAAGCGAGGATCTCTAAAAAAGAAAAAGGATGGAGAAGGCAGTTTTCAATAGTGGCCCGTAAAGGAGTGAGAGAGAAGATAGCAGTATGAAGCCAATAAGAAGCCTGTCTATGACAAAAGGCCTTATGATATAATCTAAAGTTTGGAAAATGTATACCTCTAGTAGATTTCAATTTCCTGAGATGAGATAGAGAGATTCTAGATTTTTTACTATTCCATAATAACTTCCAAAGAAGGGAATCCAGCTTTTGAAATAAAGAGAGGGGATATGAACTGGGAGCATTGAAAGAACATATAATACTATAGGGGTGACTATCATCTTCATAGAGTCAAGACGCCCCCACCAGGAAAGAAAAAAGAGGGTTCCAGGAAGAAAGTAGTTTAGAAATCCGATCCAGGATTTCTTTCAAATTTATTGTGATCAAGTCTGGAATGAAATTAGTAAACCATACTCGGAGGTATTTAATTTCTGAAGTATTCCAGCGAAATCCCGTTAGGTCAAAATTATGTTTAGAGCAAAATTTGGCTATAGGAAGAATTTCCTTAATTTGTAACCTGATACCACAGAGAAATTAGAAATTTCTTGTGATAAAGGGGGGAGGGAGGATTCCGGATTGGATATAAAAAGTAAAATATTGTCAGCATAAGCAGAGACCTTCAATTGACGGTCTCCATATAGAAACCCAGAAATAGAAGTGTTGTGGCGAATGTGGGACAAAAAGGGTTCCAGATATAAGATACAAAGAAGAGCAGATAGGGGCAACCCTGTTGAACACCACGATTAAGGGAAAAGCATTTTGAAATGAGACCATATACAACAGTAGATGCAGTAGGTGTGGTATAAAGTAATGAAACTAAGGAAATGAATTTAGGCCCAAACCATGGCAACGTAATGACTTAAATAAAAAAGACCAATCAACTCTCTCAGAAGCCTTTTCCGCATCAAAGAAATTGCAGTTAAGCGATAGGGCAGAGTAGATTCGATGTTAAGAACATTAAAGAATAATAGGAAATTATCAGATGTTAGTCTACTATTGACGAAACCACACTGTTCTGGACCAATTAAATGAGGTAGGAGTGATTCAAGGCGTAATGCTAATATTTTAGCAAAGATTTTATAATCTACATTTATCAAAAAAATAGGACGGTAGTTTTTGCAGAATTTTGGGTCTTGACCCTCTTTAGGAATAAGACAAATAGAAGCCTCTAGGAAAATACCACTTGCTGCACCAGTAGTGCAAAAGTACTGAAAAAGATTAATGAGTGTTGGGAGTAAAATATGAGAAATATGTAGATACAATTAGACAGAAAAAACATCTGGGCCAGGGGATTTGTGTTTCTTTAATGAGCCAATGGAAGTAGTAATCTCTTGGATCGATATATCCGAATCATGGGAGTCAAAGTCTAGACCTGAAGATGAAGAGGGTGGAACATTGTTGAGATATGAGCCGATAAGAGGGGACAGTACTGGAGACTCCGGAGTATATAGGTTTTCGTAAAAGGCGGCAAATTCATCCAAAATGTCATGGTTTTAAAAAAAGAGTTTTCCCATCCTCTGACCGAATAGAATCTATCAGGGTTCTTTCTTTTCTAGATTTTATATAATTAGCTAGAAGAGTACCCACCTTATTACGGCCTCCATAGTATCGGGCACAACTACGAAGAAGAATAGAAGATGCATTGTTTGTAGAAATCTTATTAAAATACAGTTTTACACGAACAAGTTCCTGCAAAGCGGAATCTGACGAGGAGGTATAGAATTGATGCTCCACGCATTTGATATTATCAAGTAAGATTTTATGTTGAGAAAGAGCATGCTTCTCTTTCCTAGAGACAAAGTCTATAATGAAACCGCGAGCAGCAGCTTTAAAAGTGTCCCAGACTAGGGCAGGAGAAACAGATGGACCTACATTGAACAAGAAGAATTCCTCAGCAAAAGAGGCGAAGGCGGAAGAAAGGACTGGGTCTTTTAAAAGAAAGTTATTAAACCTCCATTGGAGGTCTTGGGTTATGTAGGGAACAGATCAAAATCAACGATTACCGGGGCATGGTCGGAGATCAAAATAGGTTCAATTGAAGATGAGATAAGATTTTGAACCAGAGGTTTAGATAGAAAAATGTATTCTAATCGGGTTAGGGAGCCATGTGGAGGGGAGAAAAAAGAAAATGTTATTTTGTCTGGGTTACATGATCTCCAAGCATTTACGAGATGTGTCTGTGTAATGGTGCTGGGAAATTGTTTATGAATTTTGTGAGGGACAAAATGTACCTGAGACTTACGGTCAATAAAGAGATCCATGATCTGATTGCAATCTCCCCCTAGGATAAATAAGTCATCTTTGAGCTGTAAACATTTGTTTGTAATAGTAGGCCAAATGGGAATAATCTGGTTGAGTTGGACCATAAATATTGAAGACGGTTAAAGAAATGTTATCATTAACAAGTAATTTAACTAAAATCCATCTCCCATCACTGTCAATTACTTACAATAAAACAGAACATTTCAACTTTTTATGGCATGGTAGGAGAAACAAGAACTGAACCAACCCAATTGTGCTTAAGTTTAAGAGCCTCAGCCTCTGACAAATGAGTTTCTTGTACTAAAGCTGAATCCGGATTATAGGAAGCTAAATGAGAGATAATTCTCTGCCTTTTTATAGGGTTAATAAATCCTTTTACATTCTAAGTAACTACTCTAAATGTGAGAGAGTAAGTAATATATATAGAACAAGAGAACCAACAACAATGTTAAGTTGATAAGTATACTTAATAACACAATCGACTATAAAAGCCATAAGTAAATGAAACAGTAGAGAAAAGGAAAGAGTTGTAGAGAAGAAGAGGAGAAAGAGAAAAGAAGGGAAAAAGAGGAGAGTAATAGGGAAGAAAGTAGGAGAAGACAGTACATGACATCCAATAGTGCCAAATAAGAATGCAAATGGGGAAATAAAAGGATTGACAACTGTAATATGTACCTTCTAAGGGAAGACAAGAGAGAATTATGAGGAGTGGCGACACAAGGGAGAAGATGGCATGACCAACCGGGGAGGAAGCATCACAGCGGATATCATATAGAACATATAGGAAACGTATAAAGAGATAAGTCAAAAAATATAAAAAACCTGCAGCGATACAGAGGAAGAGAAGATTCAAATGAGAAGTCAGAATGGTATGTTAGATAACACTTATTAACAAAAACCTGTAAAGAAAGAAAGTATTAGGTAAGGCAAATCAAACCAAATCCTGTAATGAAAGATAAGAAATTCAAGGTATGGAGGACGTTGAAGAAAGAGGACCAGAGATTTCCATCTACATCGCAGAGTTTGAATGAATTAATTTCCTCAGTTCTGCGGATCATCAAAAGTAGAAGTATTGGTCTGGAAAGTAACCTTGAATAAACATGGGTGAAATAATCCATACCTTGCTCCCAGTGGACGAAGAGCCGGCCAGAGGTCAAGGAATTCTTTCAGTCGTGTATCTGTTGATGGAGAAACATCCTGGGAGATAAACAATTTAGAGCCTGACCAGACAAGCTGTTTTTCATGTTTGGCTGCATTTAAAACTAGTAGCAAGTCTGTAAATTTAAAAACTAGAAAAATCACCCCTCGTGGCTTGGTCTGAGCAGATGTGGAAGACAAGCGACAACCCAGCCTGTGAGCTCATTGGATATCAGATTTGTAGCTGCAGGAAGATCAAGAAGCTTTGTAAGAAAGTTGTTAAAAAAGTGGACAGGATCGGCACCCTCCAAACCTTCAGGAAGACCATACAAGCGAAGATTATTGCGTCTATTTCGATTTTCAATGTCCTCCGCTGATTTCTTTAATGAAAGGACCTCCCTCTCTAAGCTAACCAATTTAGTGGATACATTTTGTAGGTCTTCAAATTATTGTTCCATTATGGTAATGCGAGACTCCATAAAAGACCATTTAGTATCCATAGCGTGCAAGCAGGAATTTGTTTCTTCAATAAATGGGCGCAAAGCGTGAATTTCCTCTAAGACAATGTCCATAGACACCAGAGAAACAGGCTTTGGCGCAGAGGGAGGGTCCTGTTTAAGACATTTGTTGGCAGAGGCTGGAGTCTGTGTTTTGGTTGAGGATGGTGGCGAGATCTTCGACCTTAAAGACCCAGACTGTGCCATGACGTTATTTCCTTGAAGCGCAGAATCAATAGGTGGAGAGTCAGGCACAGGAGTATGAGCAGTTAATCTCTTATTTGTAAGCAATAGCTTCTTACTCCTACCCATAAAGCAAAGGATGGAGAAGTTGCGTTGGAGTAAGAGAAAAGACCAGCAGTCTGGTTATGTAAACAAAAATAATAATTAATCCTCCTTTAAGGCAGAAAAGACTAGTCAGGCTTAACATAGCAGGCATTGTAGAATATTTTAACGAAAGTTAAGAAAATGCATTGTACCTGAGGAGAAGTTCAAAAATAACCACTCAGAGATAATCTAAATGGCGGCGGTAGAGAAGCTGTAGCAGTTTTATGATATTTTCACCTGTAAAAATGAAGAAAAGCTATAGTATCTGCAGAGTGTCGCTCAGGGACACTTCCGACGTAGGAAATACTCAGTTTCTTTAATTAAAAAAGAATATGAAGCCACAAATTCACTTCAGCATTCCTGCTGCAATGCGGAGATCTGGGGCTAGGCAGCCATCTTTTTTGGTGCAGCGCACGCTCCCCCAAGGGACACTTACTTTTAATTACGCAAAATACAACTCAGTCATTCAGAGCTGTATTTTAGCAAGAAATTTGTCCCTGCCAATTTTCTGACCTGAGGCTTTATTTTATGCAAAACAAATTCTCTAAAAACACGCATTTACAAAACCCATTTGCATTCTAGTGGTTTGCATTGGTCCAGGCTTCAGCGCTACAATCTCGCTGCTAACGGCGGCATAATTACACAACATGGAGTAATGTTGTAATTTGGGTTATTTTGCATAACAAGTGGAACATGAAATTTCCAAAGTATGTCATTCATGCCAGCGTAATTCAAATGCTCCCCAGGCCTAGGGAACCCCAACAACCTCAGTGGTTTGTACATATTTACTCACAGCCCAAATACATTTCTAAGCTCTCTCCTGTCATTTGCAGGAATAAGTGTGTATTCGGGGTTGAAAAGTGGAAGGAACACGTCTAATTTTAAGAAGGTAGAGGGGGTTCTATATGGTGAAAACTATTTTATGAGTAGGAAGCTAAATAAATGTAAAGTGCGAACACTCTTCTGTATTACATTTTCACCTGGATTGTACATATGCATTCCTATATACTTAAATTGTGAAGCTTATGAGAAACGTGCATTCCACAAAGAATTTAACAACTCCTCTACCTCAAAGTCTGATTGTCATAGATTCCCAGACGGACAATTGTTGAACCCTTTGTATATCCCATGGTTTTAAGACATGCACTCCAAAGGTTGATGACAACTTTTTACGGCTAGAGTGAACTCCACTTCTTTGGTGACTCAGAAACAAGTATCTAGGAGTTCTCTTGGAAATACAGTTAGTTCATAGATTTCCATGGGACCCACCCTTTTTCTCCAGTGCCTTTAATTGCAGGGCTCTCTATACAACCAGACAGCTAATATTACTGCTATGTAGCTTATGTTGCTCTGTACAGCAGCCGTTCTTACCCCTTTCACTTCGCTGAGACCCCCACTGAAACACTACTGGAAGGCAATTTTTACAACTTGAACATAAAAACAATTTACAAAAATAAAGAAACAAGTATAGACCAGTCAAACATATTTTGAAATATTGTATTTCATTCACAAATAGAATATGCAAAAATAGACATTTTAACGTGCATAATTTGATATGAACGATCTCTAAGAATAGAAATGAGCCATGTGTAGACGCTCTTACATACCCCAAGTCTCACAGTCTAATCAATAGTTAGTTATGCAATACCGTCTTCATCAAGCACGAATCCTCGGTGACAGCAGGGACTAAGTCAGATGTAATAGAAAGACTGAATAGCTGGGCTAAAAGAAGGTGAATAATTGAAAGCCGACTGCTGATGATATGCAGAGGGGCTGGATCTAATAGAGAACCTGAATACTGTCATTAACTAAATTGAAAAAGGAGTCAATTTGGATGGGGCAGAATTATGCCAGGCAAGGGCTTGATGCAATAACGGGCTCAAGAGAGGTAGGTGCTTCAACTTTCTGAGCCTCAGAAGAAAAAGTAAAGAAATACAATGTGCCGGACTCTCTACTATTTTAGAGCTCTTTCTTTATTGCTCAAAAGTCAAACACATTTCTTTATGTTCTCTATTTTATTTGTACTTTTTTTGAACGCTTACTTTCTTATTGACTTTTTAAAAATAGTAAAAAGGAAAAATAAGTGCAGCTTTACATATATTACAAATACATTTACATTCATTAACATAAAACTTATTATACATACTCCAACACAATACATACAATATATACAAATGCCATGAAAAATAAATTAATGAATTAAAGTGCAATTTGTGCAGTGTATCAATCAAACAAACATAGATTTTAAATCAATTATCTGAGCACCAGCCGGTATTCGTCCTTCTTTTTTCTTGCGCTCGCCTCGTTGTAACGGCAGCCAGCTTTTGATGGCTGCCGTTACAACAAGGTGAGTGCGAAAGAGTGATACAGCATCTGCGAAATAGGGATCCTAAATAACTGCTGAGGCAAGGAGCAAATCGAACGCGCAAGAAAAAAGAAGGATGAATACCGGCTGGTGGCGTCCTCCGTGAATATGACGAATTTTGCGTGAATAGAGCAAACTTTAAGAAAGTTGAGTGTGCCCCGAAATAAAGGAAGACGAGAGAAAGAGTGGAAAGGCTTCATTGCTGCCAGAAACAGGAGTCCACTTCTAATTAGAGAACCCAGCAGAGAATCTTCAATTGAAAAGATCATCTTCACCAAAAAGGGAAACAGAGGGATAGTGAATAACCCGTTCAGAGAGTCAGAGAGCCCTGATGAGAATCGAGATATTGATTATCTCTGATTCGAAACGCGTCGGCAAAAGAGCATAGAAGAACAAGGGATTTCTTCCTACTTTCAGGATCTAAATAATTAATGACTATATGCATAGATATTTGATTTAAAATCTATGTTTGTTTGATTGATACATTGCACAAATTGCATTTTAATTCATTAATTTGTTTTTCATGGCATTTGTAAATAATTGTATGTATTGTGTTGGAGTATGTATAATAAGTTTTATGTAAATGAATGTAAATGTATTTGTAATATATGTAAAGTCGCACTTATTTTTCCTTTTCGCAACCTTTAAAAAGTCAAAAAGAAAGTAAGCGTTCAAAAAAAAGTACAAATAAAATAGAGGTACAAACATAAAGAAATGTGTTTGACTTTTGAGCAACAAAGAAAGAGCTCTAAAATAGTAGAGAGTCCGGCACATTGTATTTTTTTTGCATTTACGTGGCCGTGCCTGACTCTTGGTTCTTTGGGCCCGACTCCTCATGTTAGATACATTTTAGAAGAAAAAGTGGCCGAAATATCAAGGACTTTTGTTTTTCCCAAAAAAAGCGGCACGCTCATTACATCTGTTAATAGAGGAAGGCGTCTTACCCACTGAGTCCAAGAGAAAGGTTTACTATGGAAAAAAGTTCCTTAGGAGAATTGGAAGGTTTCTCAGTTCTGGTGACATAAGAATCAGACCATGCTTTTCTAATGACCTTTGCATTGCAGGTTGAGTTGGTTGCGCAAAGCATGTCCTACAGAATTGCTTAAGAGAGATAAGATGGCTAATAAACCAGGGGCAAAGAACAAGTAGTTCCCGAACACAAGCAGATTTCTTAGTCTTAAGAGAAAAGATGTCCACTATCAAATCCATATTCTTTCAAGAGTCCAATGAGTTAATTCTTTTTATTTTCTTTATCTTTTCTCGTCATACATCTGAGAATTCTTCATCATAGTCTCAGTCTTCAAAGTTCATCATATTCACATAAAACGTAGCCAATAGAAAAACCAATGCCAACACGTTTTTCGTCATGGGGCACAATCGCCCAAATGACTTTTTTTAATTAAAAAAAATTGTATTAATATTTTCTGTGAGATTTACATTCCAGATACATCACATATATGTGCTTTTCCTTCTTCATATTCACTAAATGGCATATATATGCCTGCACGCTGCACACATTTTCACATATTGCATGCTTTTCTGGTTTGTGGGTTGCTCATGCTTCGGCCCACTTCATTCTGCTTTCTTCCTCTGTATTCATTGACCAACAGCACCCCTTTCCAGACCCCCCCATCTCTTTCTGGTATCCTATTTTGCAGGTGAGCCATTTATTAAAGCCTAATTTTCGTAAATGAGTTGCTAATTTATCAGATCACTACCATGTCTATAGGTTCTCCCTTTTTGAGCCTCCGATCATCTTTTGGCACTAAGATCTACCTCATCTATAAAGGTCATAATCTCTTTCATCCATACATCTGCTATAGGTGTTTTACGTATGCCCCTCAGCTCCTCAGCTCTTTGGGTAGCCCTCTCTGCTATGGTCCACTGCTCACTTCCACCCGGTGTGTGATGGTCCCTCTGATAATCACCAGTGTTGTGCTCTGTCCCTGCAGGCAACAACTAGGCCCAGGTTTACTAATTTATTGCCCATTTTGTTTTGCTTCCTGTGCTGGTATACTCCCAGCAGGAACACTTCCATCATAAGCAAAGGCCCTTCTATTTAGTGTGCATTCAATTTCTGCCACAACCCTAGTCCAGAAGAGTTCTATGACTGGGCAACTCCACACCATATGTGGAGAGTCAGTATCAAGGGAGGACCAATGGGAACAATGCATTAATGTCTACCTGCATCAGGATATTTCATTGAAGAGGGTATGCAGTGTGCATGTAATTGAATTGTGTATATCTAAAAGGGGTGTTCCTGGAAGTAAGCATGGGCGGAAAATCCGTTACGCTCGCGGATTTTGCGGATTTTCGGTAAATTCGCAATCCGCGAACGCTCGCGAATTTACCGAAAATCCGCAAATTCGCATGCAGCAGATTTTTTTTTCTTGGTGATACAATTTTGCGGCGTGCGGTGTAAGTTCGCAATTGCGAACATGTAGGTGCGGCGGGCAGCAACAATCTTGCACTCGCGAAATTACAAAAATTGCAATTCTGCACAAGAAATCCACTAGCAAGCAGCATAGACCTTCTGAAAATGATGATTTTTATCAGAATAACTCCTCAGGTTGACATTTGCCTACACTTTTTTGGATTTGAGGCCTTTTGACTTTCTTTGGATCACTTTTGGATTAGAAATCAACTTTCACAAGTAAGCTTGTTTGGGGCATTACAGTTGCTGTAATGCTGTTCTGCAGAAAAACGAGTTTTGCAAAAGTGAAAGCATTCAGCAGGTGCAAAAGTTCAAACTCAACATTAGTAACCATTCCCTGTAGTGCTTCCTGACTGGGGCCCCTTCAGAGTTCAGTTGCTAGTTGCAACAATTGTATGACCCTGCTCTGACCCTCACAGCAGGCTCATAGAATAGCTACAAGTAGGCCACAAAGGTCCTGGAAAAAAAAAATGCACTGCAACAGAAAGAAAATTACAGATAAGGAAGCAGGTGCCAGACTGGAATTTTAAAACAGTGACACATTAATAAATCAACCCCAAATTAATTCATGTCAGTTGAAGCAGGGCAGGTGTGCTTGCTTTTTCCCCCCATAATCTACAGTGATGATGAACCAGAGGGTGGCATTGATGTACCAGAGGGTGGCATGGGTGAAACAGAGGGTGGCAGGGGTGAAACAGAGGGTGCTGGGAACCTGTGATGATGAACCAGACGTAGAAACAACATAATCGCGACCCTTGCGAGCCGACATGTAAGTTCGCAATTGCGAACTGGTACAAAACCCTCGCGAACTGGCAAAAATCCTTGCGAACACAAAAAAAAAAATCCGCAAATTCCCAGTTCAGTTGCTAGTTGCAACAATTGTATGACCCTGCTCTGACCCTCACAGCAGGCTCATAGAATAGCTACAAGTAGGTCAAAAAGGTCCTGGAAAAAAAATTGCACTGCAACAGAAAGCAAATTACAGATAAGGAAGCAGGTGCCAGACTGGAATTTTAAAACAGTGACACATTAATAAATCAACCCCAAATTAATTAATGTCAGTTGAAGCAGGGCAGGTGTGCTTGCTTTTTCCCCCCCATAATCTACAGTGATGATGAACCAGAGGGTGGCATTGATGTACCAGAGGGTGGCATGGGTGAAACAGAGGGTGGCAGGGGTGAAACAGAGGGTGCTGGGAACCTGTGATGATGAACCAGACGTAGAAACAGCATAATCGCGACCGTTGTGAGCCGACATGTAAGTTCGCAATTGCGAACTGGTACAAAATCCTCGCGAACTGGCAAAAATCCTTGCGAACACACAAAAAAAATCCGCAAATTTGCGAGAATTCGCGGATTTTGCGGATTGCGAGTTCGCAAATTCGCAAAATTCGCAAACGCCAGATTCGCAAAATTCGCCCATGCTTACCTGGAAGCCTTATGGGCTTGTTGTAATGTCTGCTCCCATTCCTCCCCCCTGAATGCTGTGCCCACTTCTCCCTCCCATCTGGCTCGCAGTGCTGCTTAGGTGGTGCTGCTTATGACTCACTTCTTTCTGCTGACTATGGATGAGATCGATCAAGAGAAGCTGAACTTCACTGCCAGCCATTGACGGGGTGATATTGTGAAATTCTCTCACCACCTCAAGCAAACTTTGATGTGGTGGAGCTTTCCAGACAACCGCAGCACATCTCTGCCTTTTCAACCTACAATGGACAGAATAATGTTGAAAGCAGACGCTTCCGTACAAAGTTGAGGAGCTGTCTCGTGTGTGCTTTAAGGACAAGGCAATGGTCAGAAGATTAGGATCCCCCCAGCGTCAACATTTTAAAACAATGGGCTGACCTGTGAGGTGTCCAGTAATGACTGGTGAACGAGGCCATTCTGATCAGAACTGACCACACACCCTCCATGTGTTATATCACCAAATAGGCGGCTGCGAGTTCCTGCGCCCTATAGCGAAAGTACCGATATTATGGGACTTTGCAGTAGCTTCATTACCCCAGTTAGCCCATAATTGAATTTTCTATTGAGGGGAGGACAACAATAATATATCACAGCAGCCCTATTGAAATTAAACTGTAAGCTGATTTCTTTCTTCTCTTGTGCTACTCATGGGGCCCACCAGAGAGTAAGGATGTATTCCGCCCGGGATCGGTCAGCGTGGACTTACCTGCGGCCGCCACAATTAGAACCCAGGTTTCCATCAGCAGCTTTGGGGAAGAATCATGCAAAGTGGCTCAAAGTAGCTCAAAACTTTCTTGGGTGCTGGAAAAGTGTGTTTTTGTGCAAATAGCGTTTTTTCTGATCCGGGCCACTTCGAGTCAACGGTGTGTTACCTGGGAGGTATTTGGATGGTGCAGCTCAAGCCCCCATGTTTTTTCACACACAGCCCTAGCTGTCTAAAAATAATGCTTCCGTGAAGTAGGTGCAAAGTTGGAGAAGTAAATTTATTTCTCTAAACAGTTCACACATTGCATGTGTGCTACATTGCACAGCGAACATCAAATCTGCCAAATTTTCAAAAATTGTCTCGGTTTAGGATTGTTTACTCGAAGGGTATACTGACAGTTCAGAACCTATGCTAGACATCAGACACACACATCTGTGCTTTGCTGCACGGGTTTTGTTCTTGCCGCTAGGCAGCCTGTTTGTCAGCGACAGCCAGCACAGGGTGGGGCAGGCGAGGGCTGGGAGGGAGGGAAAGTCGCTAGATGATGGTATAGATATAATTAAATAATACTTATTCCGTCGTCTGTCGCCTCGCCCGCCCCGCCTCACCCCACCCCACCACGCTTACCTGTGTTGGCCGCCGCTGCTGCTTGTGCTCCTGTGCAGAGGAAGAGAGAAGCAGCACAGTGTATTTAATACATGTGGCTCTGAGCTTACGTCGCACCCTTGTACTGCACATCTCAGCAATTACGATTATTAAAAGTATTATATTTGTTCATATATTTGTTGAGCTAAGTAAGAGTTTTTTTGTGTACTTAGCTTGTGTAACAACACAAAAGTGTAGTATCCATATGAAACAGTGACCTTCACCCTTTGAAATATTGCACTGTAGGTCATCTTACATGAGAACGTATATGCAGCAGTAGTAGGGAATAAAGTCATTGGTTTTCTACAATGAGAACATTTTTAATATATGCAGCTGTAATACGGGGAATTCAAAGTTGCACTTTACCTTTATATGTTGTATTACATGCTGTAAATACAGTGCACTGCTATTGGAAATGATTCCTAGCACCTAAGAGCGGACCAGGCTCACTTATATGTTGAGTCAAAAAATGCCTGGGGTAACGGAAATTACATCACATGACATTAGACCTATAGAATCACAGGAAGTAACATCCCATGAACATTTATCTTATGACATCACAGGACGTGACATCACATGACCTTTGACTTGTGTTTAGTATGTTGAGTTACTGTGTGCTCATCTGGTGCATTTTTATAGAAATCTGGCAAATTGTTAAAGGAGGTGCAGTGCTATGCGGCACAAGATATACTAACTCTCATTCTACACTTATTTAAGAGGTATGATGTCATTTTGCTGACACTTTGCTATAAATGTTAATAAAAAATAGGGGCCTCATGTATGAGGCTGTGCGCCACTTTTACGCCGCCGGGTGCGTCACTTTTTGTGACGCACCAGTGGCGTAAAAATGCGCCTTGTTTCGCCTTATTTACAAAGTGACGTATCTAGGTAGATGTGTCACTTTGTAAACCCCTGCGCCACATTATACCTGCGCCAGGTATAATGTATGCAAGGGGGGCGTACTGACGCAAGGAAGGGTCGTAGAAGTGACGCAGTGAAATCTATGAGATTTTGCTGCGTCACTTTTAGGACGCTGTTGCGTCAAAATCTTGCGCCTGCCTCACAGCTGGCGTCAGACTGACGCAGGCCCTTTCACATGGGGCTTGCCCCATGTGAAAGGACGCATTGCTGGAGTTGCGTCACTTTTGTGACACACTCCAGCAATGCGTCACTTTTGCGCTTACAGATACGTCAGAAATACTGACGTATCTGTAACTCCTTGCGACATGATGCGTCATACATTAAATATGACGCATCAGAAATGTTGCAAGGAGTGCGCACTGAGAAGTGACGCATCGCTGCTTTCACGCAGCGATGCGTCATTTCTCATGAATGAGGCCTAGGTTTCTTGCTATGACCTTCAAATAGGGAGCACTCAGTCCAATACTTTTCAATATTCTGTTTGAATAGGAACACCACTTCAATACCAGAGGAACCTGCTGCATGGGCTGAGCGCCACGCTTTGCGCCCACTTATGGAAATGCACAATCCAGTGCCCCGCGTTCCGTTCTTGGGATATTACCCAGATTTAAAAACTGCAGTGCACCAAGAAAAACACATGAGAGTCAATATACCATGCAGCATATTGTGTGCTTGATGCATTTCGGTGATTGATTATTTTAAACTGGGCAGCATAGTTTGTTTCATAACAGCCCCAAATGCTGCAACGCAATTCCTCTTAACACAGCACATGTCTAAATCCAATCGATAAAGCAAATCTCGATGCTTCACATGCTTATTTTGTTACTGTGACCCTCCCAAACAAGGGATGCACTGCATTTCATTAATATGTTATACAAGCTTCAACACTAGAATCCGAACCATAATTGAAACATACAAGATGAGAGATTTGCATAATGTCGACTAAAACAGTGCACAGTAGTGTGGTCAGTCTCATGAAGAAGGGCAAGTGCCTAACATTAGGTACATCTCTGAACTAGACAGCAGGCCCCCAGCACTCACAAATAAAGAGAAGCTGCTTGGCACTCTGCCCAATTGAAAAGGCCATAATGCAACACCCAAAGATCATAACATAATGCTCTTTACAAACCAATTAACATTGCAACTCCCTAAATACATGGCGACCTGAGACACAAGCAACGCCAGGGAGTGATTAACAAGGAAAGTGAAAGGGCTTCTGGGCTGGTAAACAAGAGAAGGAAATCCACCAATGCAGATTCCATGATATTTTCCCACAAGAAGTAGGGAAAGCAGCTGGGGAAGCAGCAGGGGGTTCTGTGGGAGCAGTGTGTAACTTGGAGAAGAGAAGACATCATAAACACTCAGCATGGTCTATACCTCTGCGTTTGTCTACTAAATGTACCCTGTGAAGTAGTGTGGCTCACTGGTTAGAGGCGGCAGACCCGAGAGCAGAGGACGGCCCGGGACCAGGGTTCAATTCCCGACGCGGCAGGTTTCTGGACCAGGGTCAGCGGACTTGATAATTCTCTCGCCTCGGTGCCCACTCTGATCGGCGATCACACTCGGCAACTCTGGGCACTAGCTTGCCTCATCTTCACTAACGGCCCCACCAGACCGCCGGGGATGCCTGGTCTCACCCTGGAGATACCCATTAAGGGACCATCTCTCAAGGAAGCCAGGAAGGGTTTCGCAGTGGTCGAAGCGCGGAGGTACCCCTTTGGGAGTGATTCCAGCGCTATATAAGCACTTAATTAATTAATTAATTTGATTTGAGCAGCAGTGCTCGGATAACTTTCATGTAGACGTGCAGTGCTATACTGATGCATATTAAATACAGGACGAGATTCCCAGATGTGGTAGGTTAGTAGTCCTGCTTTTTACTCCTCATCCACGGACCAGGCGTGGCCCAAGGCTATAAATAAGTGGGAGGAGCTAGCTCGGGGTCTACCGCCTAAACCAACACTTGAGTGTGCATGAGTGTGTCCAAGGGTGAGGGGCGACTGGTAACCTAGTTCTTTCCTCTTTCCATGTGTGCTGCTTTCTGCAGCATACTTGGTAAGAGGAAAACACCACTTTGGATTGTTTTTGTGCAGAAAGGTGCCCCTTCCTGCACAAAAATATTCCTGCCAACACCACAGGCACCCTTGCACAATGGCGCAAGGGTGCCTACGTTGGAGCTAGGCTTCCAAAACGGCACCAGCGCAGGCAGAAAGGACAGGAATGCACTGTATTGTTTAAATACGGTGAATTCCTGCCCTTTCACTTTGGCATATGGCAGCACATCAAGATGCCCTGCTGCAGTACCCTATGCCAAAATCACCTAAATGAGGGCCTGCGTTCCAGAAAGCACTTCTGTCCTTGCCGATGCCTTCAGTCATTGGCTGAACTGCACTCATTGGCTTCAGATTTTCTTTGAATTACTTTAGGCAACAACCAATGAGAAAAGCCCTTCAAATGATAACAAAGGGAAAAGGCCATATTAGGTCTCGGCTAGACTGGGCATGCGCTGGCTCGAAGAGGCGTGTTGTGTTTAACCTGTGGGCTTCAGCCCGTCCATAGTCTTACCATTTGCTCGCTCAATCGTCCCTCTCATATCCTTTGTCCCCATTTAGTCCATGGCATGCATGTGTCATGCCTTTTCTTATGTTTATATATTGCACAAGGGGAAAGAGCCTGGACCTTATTTTATCTGTGAATGTATTTTGAATTTGCGTTTTGGTCAAACACATTGCTTTTAGTTTGAACCAGTATTTTAATTATACCTTTTAATTAAGAGGATTTCGTTTTTTAGTATATAGTCAAACATGAACAAGACAAAAGTCTAATTATATCCAAATACCATACATACATTAGGCGATCATTATACACATTATTAATACACATAAATAATACACAAAAGCAAAGTACAAATTAAGTACAAAAGTACAAACAAACATCCAATGCTTTGACGGTCTTATACTAACTTAAGCAAATAAACTCAGAACGCTGATCCAAGACTATCTGAGAGTATCTGAGGCAGGTATCAAAAAGAAAGGAACACAGTGAACACTTTAAAGTGTATAACAGCGAAGGTTTTCTCAATATTCAGACTGCTATTCAATTCATCATTCCTCAGTGTTGCTATCGTGTGCCAACGCGTTTCGAGTCCCGGGCATTAAGTACAGGGACTCTCATCAGGGCTCCTGAATTTAAGGGCAGTAGTATTTTTCTGAAATGGATGTATAAAGCAAAAGTTACAATTTGTTAGTGCTCCCTATCATTCTCATCCGCTTCACCTTTTAATTATCTTGGTTGCTATTATCATCATTAAATGTACCTTTGGGGTGGTGTTCTTCTCTTCAGCTTGTAGCATCAGCTGGAGATGTGTGTGCATAGAAAGTGATTACAAGTTACCTCTGGCTGTTTATTATTATGCTAAAGGTTATTTTTAAACTATGGATTTTTCCTACCTTATTCTGTAACCGTGCCGGTTCTACTGATTTCCATATCTGTTTACGAGGCACAAATAGTTTTCAAGGCCATCAGTAGGATGCACTAATTAACCCCTTCAATGCTTGTGACGGAACCATTCCGTCATCAGTCATGGTGGGGCTGTGCTGATGATGAAATGGTTTCGTCACGACCACACCCATTTTCATAGGGGCCCAGCACAGGAGGAAAATATCGCCTGCAGCGATGCGGTTAAATGCAGTTGTTTTCACTGATGTTTAAAATTAGAGATGTTTCCATTGAGAGTTATTTAAATCAGTAAAATAAATATCTGAAATGCTACAGTACTGTAAACGTACAAGAAGTCTTTAACGTATTCTTTCTTTCTCTTCCAGGCAATGGTTTGCATCAGCATTTTAAGTTCACGCTGAACTTTCCTTGCTGAGGTGGGCCTGCTCCTATGATAAAGGTACAGAGCGTGGATAGCCCTAAAAAACCTGAATGGTGCTCCAGGCAGGAGGTGCTAACCAGGTGATTAACAGTCTTTCTGATCCGTGCTCAAGTGAATGTTAAATGGACGATGCCTCTAAAAACATACAACCTTCAAAAATATATGTGTGCAATGTACCAAATGTCTTTTCTCCATTTCAGTCGTAAGTAGGCGCTATTTGGGCATGGATGCATATGATTACAAGTGCAGTTTTATTTTACGAATTTACTTGACGCATTCAGAAACAAATGAGTTTCCTTTCACGAATAGATTTACAACCTTGAGCTCAACCCCCTGGCAGATATGGTCCAAAAGCAGACAGGCTTAGCTTAGGGTGATGTGTAAATATTCAAATTCAAAATATTTAAAATCCTAAACCTAATACAAAAATGGAGTAAAATGTAGCAAACACCATGAAATAAAAATGACAAACATCCAATAGAGGGACCAGAGAGATGAATTTTTAAAGATTTGAGGGAAATAGCATCAAGAAGCAGGCAGCTTCAATAATATTCAGTGATCGCAATAGACCGGGACCTAACAGGAATAGCAACGAGGTTCAGCCTGGTCAAAGGTTTTACCGTCTGATTTATATTTATCTTGGTGTTATGTATACTCCGTCTCAACAGCAAAGGACTGTTCATTCCACCAAGACTGTGGTCTGCTCGTCCGAATTATATGTGGGCGGACTTTAGTTTAAGCACAGTGGAGACTGCTCCGCCTACACAGACAAGCCTTCAATGGCAGATCTCCAACTATGTCTACCTAATTTACATGGGCGGATTAGAGGTCAATTTTCAGTTCCTGCCACCACCAGGAAAACCTTGGCGGTAAGGAGCAGTGAAATCGTTAAATGCTCTGCTCGCCATGGGAGAATACTCCCATGGCGAGCGAAGTATGCTGTTCCGTATTTTCTCCCAAAAAAATCCCGCTCCACAATTTTCTATTGCTAAATAAAAAAGAAAACAGTTTGATGTACAGTTCCGTCATGTTGAGGGAGCCAAGCACCAAACTTCAAAAAGCATTGACAGGAACTGCTGTGGCTACCGTTCCTGGCAAAGCTTTAGGTATGACAGCCAGCTTAACTGTCATTTCTAAATTTGACGGGTCCAGTAGTCTCGGCCTGGCTGATGTTACGTTTTCCGCCTGGCCCACAGAGATTACTCCATCTGCAAAATTATAAATTGGGCCCTCAGTTTTTCAAGTCTCAGTCCACCACATGAATACACTTCTATGGCCCCTGTGGACCTTAGGGGAGGCACTCTGAGACTCGCAGAGCCAACAGCTGGTTCCAGTTTAGGTCCAGTTGATACTGGTCAGCTGGACAGTTGCAGGAAAGGCCTCTTGTAGCGTGTTTCATCCCAGGAAGTCAGCCTTATGACCTTTGTAGTCCACCTCTTTGTCCTGTGTACAAGAGGGAGCAAGTCCTGATTTTAAAGGCTCCTCTAAGGTCACAGAAAGTAGGTCCAGTTCTCTTCTGTTCTTTTTCAGTGTTCTGAAGTGGGTGCCTGGAGATGCCAACTTTATACCTGGCTTGAGCCAGTGAGTGGCAATGACTCCTGGACACACCCTAACCAATGGGGTAAAAGAAACCAGAGTCAAACCTAACCACTTTGTTGAGTCCTCGGCCACACTAAACCTGGGGGTATGTGTGGGAAGTGTACTATGGTACTCCTTCTGTCCTACCATATCTAACTCCTAAATCCAGTTTGAAGTTTCCACTTTACCCCCAGTAAGCCCAGAGACAGAAGTCTGGTAGATTAGAAGCAGGGCTTTCCAACAACTAGACAGTGAATACACAGAAATTGTTTTGGCATCCCATTCCTGTCCTTTCACGTGTCTCCCCAGTGTTATATGTAAACCAGGCAGACATGTCAAACCAGCTCTGACACTCCTGCAGGTTTCAACATTGTAATGTCAAATATGAGGCACTCAGCCCCCACTTTTCTGCTAAGTTTAAAGTTGGTTGACTTGTCAATTAAAGTTTCAGGCTGTGTAGTCCATGTGAGGCATTTCACACCTTTGTAACACTTATTCAAATACTAATCCCTGTCTGGTAAAAGTGGGAGAGCAGTTGCATATTACCTTCCAGGAACTTCAGGCAGGGAAAAGGTACATTTCTAAAAGTTAATTGTCCTTAATGTATATTAAAAAAATCAGACTTCACTATTGAATTGAAGTTTTTATAACTATTAAAATGTTGTTTAAATTATTTTTTAGCTAGTCTCATTCCATAGATACAGTTTTAGGATTTTTCTCTGTACTCTGGTTTTCTACATAGGAGAGCTAGGTCTCCCACAGGTGGAAAATAGCTTTTGGGTGCTAATCACATGTTAACATTAAGGTTTTACATGTCCTACTTTTAAATACTGTGCATCCTGCCTTGTGGGCTTCAAGGCAGGGTGCATAATATTTAAAATATGGGTTGAATTATTAATATTTAAAAGGGAGGTTTTGGAATGTCAAAAGGGTTTATTTTAACTGGTAAAAATGCAGTGTTTCAATTATCGGAATCAGAATACAAAGTTAGGCCTGAAGAAATGTTTTTGAATGGCACAATATTTGCTGTAGACCACTAGGGACATTTAATTTATAGGCCCTGGGTATACATTTAGCACTATATACTAGGGACTTATAGGTGAGTTAAATATACCAATTTGGAAAATGCCAGTCTAACAGTGTTAAAGGGGAGCACAAGCATGTTACCACTGGTTGGCAGGATTAAAGTGCACAATAGTCTAAAGCCAGCTCAAATATAGGGTCCAGCAAAAGGCAAAAATTGAGAGATGACGATGCAGAAATGGTGTATTGTCTACAAAGCTGAATGCAAAATTCCAGAAATGAAGTGATTTACGCCGGCGTAATTCACATTTTTCTCCACTTAGTTAATACCTACAACCCCAGTAGTTCGTAGGTATTCCATCGCATTTGCACCTCTAAAACCATTCCTGTGATTGGCAAGAGTAAGGGCCAGATGTATGACCAATTTCAGCATGCGTAAACGGGTTAGTGACCCGTCTGTGCATGCTAAAATTGGTATGGACATGTAACAACACATTTTTGTGAGTTGCAAATGAATTGGGACTTGCAAAAAAGTTTTTAGAGACTCGCTATTTGGAAGGGGCGTTCCCTTCTAATTATAGACTCTCTAACCCATGTATGAATGTTTTTCAACTGCAATTGCAGTCGCAAAACACTCGCAAATTACCACCTTCTTCAAGAGGAGGGAAATGCAGTAGCAATTTGGTTTGAGTGAATTCCACTTTTTTTTTATTTAGAAAGAAATCCCTAAGGCTGCCAATACTACTGTTATGCAGCTTGCGCTACAGTTTAAAGCATTTCGGCTTTTAAATGTCCTAAAAAATAATACTGCTGCCCTGCACTTACTTATGTGGATTGTCCACTTGGCAGACAATCTGCAAAAGTAACGATTTTGGTCTTGTGGAGACATTCCGTCCTTATAACCCCAAATGAAATATGTATGTTACTTTGTTTTATTAGTACCCAGTTAGTACACCTGTCTCATCATTGCATTGCCAAGATATTAAGTTTAGGTGACCAAGTTGGATGTGGAACCCCACTGTAAAGTTATAAGTTTGTGGGTGAGAGCAGAATATTTCGGGCCGCTAGGACCTATTTAAAATCTGCCATTGTAGAAGAGTTTTGGTACTTCCATCGCTGGGCATACATATCTGCTAGAAATCCAAATCGGCTTTTGTGACCAGAGCTGGAGTGTTTTGGCACCTAAGATTTGTTTGATGCCTAAAAAATTCTGTGGTTCAGGCGCCCAATTTCATTCTTACTGTCTTCATTTCTTTGTAAGGTGTGAATTTCTTCTCCTCTATTTCTGATTATATTAAATCTCTACGGTCTCAGTATAGGCATTAAAATCCTTTAATCAAGTTTACCACATTTTGTTTGAGTTTCAATCCACACAATGTGAGTGATGTCATTAAGAGCCTTACTTGATTTGAAATTCTTTATTCACATAAACACTGAGCAATCCTTACACCTGCCTCACGACGGTCACTAACTGTGTAACACTGTAACGTTAACACTATGTGATGTCTAGAATATTAACAACATTCTACATTCCACATGTGGCCATGACAACATGCCACAATTCTAACATCTGATATGACATCACTACATCTTCCCCTTTCTTAACAGCATTAAAATATTGATACCTTACATACATTTAATACCAAAATAGAACAAAGTATTTACATTGTTCAATTAATTTTTGAGGTCTTCTTTGCCTTCTACCTGTTCTTCTGAGAGAAACACAATCATTCATATCATCTTTCTTTTCATGCACTGTAATTGGTGCTGGATTTACAAACTTTTTGAAATGTGCCTTGTTTCTTATTATTGTTTTATCTTCACTCTGTGCAGTAATACTTTTGTCATGTTCATGGGAAATAGATGAAATCTGCTCATAGACTTTCGTGTCTGAGTTTGTCTTACTAATACCAGATCTCCAACTTTGTAGTTTCTTGCCTGCACACATTTCCTTTGTTCTGCATAATGTTTAATCTTTTTTTTATAATTTCATCCCTTTTTGTGCATGTTCTTTATGAGGTTTCAAAGGCATCTGTGGTAAGCGTGTTTGTGTAGACTGTCCAAATATCAACTCTGAGGAACTTTTTCCAGTCGATCAATAAGGTGTGTTTCTATAATCCCGTAAAACTTGACGCACAGCTTGGTTTATAGAAATGTCTGTTAGTTTTGCCCTTTACACACTTTGTTTTAAAGTAGCTTTCAATATTTCTGCTATTGCATTTGCCTGTAGCCAGAGTGGAGTAATCTTTCTATGTTTCACTTTCATGTATTCAAGAAACTTGTCGAACTCTTTTCCATTAAAAGGTGGACCATTATCTGTCTTAATATTTTTGGTATACTCCCAGCAGAACACATGCCATAAAGAATAGGTAGTATCACAGATGTAGTGGTGGATGATACTAATTTTACAACTGGAAATCTTGAATATTCATCAATTAGGATAAACAAATATTGCTCATTGTCTAATAGCCCATAAAACTCACATGCTAAGTTAGACCATAGCGCATCCGGTAGCTTAGACATGTGTGACTCTTCAACATTTCTTCCTCCTGTTGTACACTGACAGAAATGACAAGACTGTTTAATTTCTTCTTCTTCTACTTGATTGTCAAGTCTTGGAAACCACACTTTTTGTCTTAATAGAGTTTTTGTCACTGCTATTCCTCTGTGACTTTCATGTGCAAGATTAATGACACATCTTTCTAAAGTATTTGGGATGACTATTCTGTTCCATCTTATAAGAATGCCCAAATAAGTTGTTGATAGCACTGCCTGTACATTTTTAAATGCAAGCATATCTCTTTTACATATTCCAGGTTGAAATGTTGTCATGGCATTGACATGCTTCCCCTTGTTTAGGCTTATTATTCTTTTTACTATCTTTGTTTGATTCATGGATTAACTCTTGTTCTGATATTGTCTCAGGAACCACTGATTTATTTATGTAATGTATATTTTCATCTGTTTCATCCATTTGCTTCTTATCTACATCAATAAAGTGTCTAGACAAAGAATCAGATGGACTATACTTTTTCCAGGCTTATGAATTATTTTGAAATCGTACTCCATTAATCTCATACCCCATCTTTCAATCCGAAGAGGTCTTTTCACCTTTCAATTTTCCAAAAACAGTTGTGAACGCCTGGCGATCTGTGATTATCACAAATGGTTTTCCAAATAAGAAGTCATGGTAATGCTTGCATGCCTAGACCACTGCCAAGCTTCCCTTTTGTGGTTGAGAACACTTTTTCTCTGCAACCGTTAAGCTCTTACTGGCATATAATACTACAAACCTTAGGGTATCTTTGCCAATTTTATGCTGCAATAAGATGGCACCTAATCCTACTGGACTTGCAACCACCTCTATTTCAGTGCATACATTTGGGTGAAAAATACTTCAAATTTGCTGCTAATGCTATATCATCTTTTATTTTTCAAAATGCACCTGTACACTCTGTATTTCAGATGACTGATAAATGTCCTCTCTTTCTTTGTTAATTTTCTAAGAGGCGAACTAACAGTAGCATAGTCTTTCAAGCAAAACTGTAACCAAAGCTAACATATAAGATTGAATCAATGCGAGGGAGAGATGCAATGGCTCTGAATCAATCAATCAATCAATCACGGCATTTATATAGTGCGCTGCTCAACCGGGAGGGTCTCAAGGCGCTGGGGGAGAGGGGTGTGTTACTGCTCGAACAGCCAGGTCTTGAGTTGCTTCCTGAAGGAGAGGTGGTCTTGGGTACGTCGAAGGTGAATGGGGAGGGAGTTCCAAGTCTTGGCTGCCAGGTAGGAGAAGGATCTTCCTCCGGCGGTGGCTCTGCGGATGCGTGGTACGGCGGCGAGTGCGTGGCTGGTTGATCGTAGCTGGCGCGTGGGCGTGTAGAAGGTCATGCGGTCGTTGAGGTACTTGGGCCCAGGTCGTGTAGAGCCTTGTGTGCGTGGGTGAGGAGTCTGAACGTTATTCTCTTGCTGACTGCTAGCCAGTGCAGTTCTCTCAGGTGTCCGGTGATGTGGCTGTGACGGGGGATGTCCAGGATGAGTCGTGCGGAGGCGTTCTGGATGCGTTGGAGTCTTCTCTGGAGTTTGGCTGTGGTTCTGGCGTAGAGGGCGTTCCCGTAGTCCAGTCGGCTGGTGACGAGTGCCTGGGTGACGGTCTTCCTGGTTTCAGAAAGATCCATCTGAAGATCTTGCGGAGCATGCGCGGGGCGTTGAAGCACGAGGAAGAAATGGCGTTGACTTGTCTGGTCATTGACAGGGAGGAGTCCAGGATGAAGCCCAGGTTGCGTGCGTGGTCCGTTGTTTAGGGGGCAGTGCCCAGGGCCGGGGGCCACCAGGAGTCATCCCAGGCGGAGGGTGATGATCCCAGGATGAGGACTTCCGTCTTGTCTGAGTTCAGTTTAAGACGGCTGTTCCTCATCCAGTCGGCGACGTCTTTCATCCCCTCGTGTAGGTTGGCTCTGGAGGTGGTGGGATCGTTGGTGAGGGAGAGGATCAGCTGGGTGTCGTCGGCGTAGGAGATGATGTTGAGGTGGTGTTGGCGTTAAGCATGAGCGAATTTTGCGAATCTGGCGTTCGCGAATTTTGCGAATTTGCAAACTTACAATCCGCAAAATCCACGAATTCTCGCGATTTTATTTTTTGTGTGTTCGCAAGGATTTCTGCCAGTTCGCAAGGGTTTTGTACCAGTTTGCAATTGCGAACTTACATGTCGGCTCGCAACGGTCGCGATTATGTTGTTTCTACGTCTGGTTCATCATCACAGGTTCCCAGCACCCTCTGTTTCACCCCTGCCACCCTCTGTTTCACCCATGCCACCCTCTGGTACATCAATGCCACCCTCTGGTTCATCATCACTGTAGATTATGGGGGGAAAAAGCAAGCACACCAGCCCTGCTTCAACTGACATGAATTAATTTGGGGTTGATTTATTAATGTGTCACTGTTTTAAAATTCCAGTCTGGCACCTGCTTCCTTATCTGTAATTTGCTTTCTGTTGCAGTGCAATTTTTTTTCCAGGACCTTTTATGGCCTACTTGTAGCTATTCTATGAGCCTGCTGTGAGGGTCAGAGCAGGGTCATACAATTGTTGCAACTAGCAACTGAACTCTGGAGGGGCCCCAGTCAGGAAGCACGACAGGGAATGGGTACTAATGATGAGTTTGAACTTTTGAACCTGCTGAATGCTTTCACTTTTGCAAAGCTCGTTTTTCTGCAGAACAGCATTACAGCAACTGTAATGCCCCAAACAAGCTTACTTGTGAAAGTTGATTTCTAATCCAAAAGTGATCCAAAGAAAGTCAAAAGGCCTCAAATCCAAAAAAGTGCAGGCAAATGTCAACCTGAGGAGTTATTCTGATAAAAATCATCATTTTCAGAAGGTCTGTGCTGCTTGCTAGTGGATTTCTCGTGCAGAATTGCCATTTTTGTAATTTTGCGAGTGCGAGATTGTTGCTGCCTACATGTTCGCAATTGCGAACTTACACTGCACGCCGCAAAATTGTATCACCAAGAAAAAAAAATCTGCTGCGTGCGAATTTGCGGATTTTCGGTAAATTCACGAGCGTTCGCGGATTGCGAATTTACCGAAAATCCGCAAAATTTGCGAGCGGAACGGATTTTCCGCCCATGCTTAGTTGGCGTGCGATGGCTGCGAGGGGGTTCATGTAGACGTTGAAGAGGGTCAGGCTGAGAGAAGATCCTTGTGGTACGCCGCAGATGACTTCGGTGGCCTCGGATCTGAACGGAGGCGGACTCTCTAGGTTCTTCCGGTGAGGAACGAGATGATCCATTCCAGCGCTTTCTCTCGGATTCCGATGTTGCTGAGGCGCTTCACTAGGATTCGGTGGCAGACTGTGTCGAACGCTGCGGAGAGGTCCAGGAGGATGAGGGCCGATGTTTCCCCGTTGTCGATCAGGGTTCTGATGTCGTCGGTGGTTGCGATCAGGGCGGTCTCGGTGCTGTGGTTGGCCCGAAATCCGGACTGCGAGTGGTCGAGGCATCTGTTCGTCTCGAGGAAGGCGGCAAGTTGTTTGTTGATGGTCTTCTCGATGACTTTGGCCGGGAAAGGAAGGAGAGAGATGGGACAGTAGTTCTTGAGGTCAGTGGGGTCCGCCGTTGGTTTCTTCAGGAGGGCGGTCAGCTCGGCATGCTTCCAGCTCTCCGGGAATGTGGCGGTGTGGAAGGAGGAGTTGATGGTGTCTCGGAGATGGGGTGCGATGGTGGCGGCGGCTTTGTTGAAGACGTGGTGTGGGCACGGGGCGGTTGGTGATCCTGAGTGGATGGAATTCATCGTGTGGGTGGTGTCTTCGGTGCTGATAGGGGTCCAGTTGCAGAGGGTGGTGGTGGCGAGCGTTGGTTCGTTGGTAGGGTGCTTGGTCTGTGAGTCGAAGCTGTTGTGTATGTCGGCGATCTTGCGGTGGAAGAACGAGGCGAGGGAGTCGCAGAGGTCTTGCGTGGGAGTGATGTTGTTGGTTCCAGCGCTTGGGTTGGAGAACTCTTTGACGATGCTGAAGAGTTCCTTGCTGTCGTGTGCGTTGTTGTCCAGTTGTTCTTTGAGTGCCGTCTTCTTGGTGGCGCGGATCAGTTGATGGTGTTTGTGGGTGGCGTGCTTGAGGGCGGTCCAGTTGTCTGTGGTGTGGTTGAGCCGTCAGGCTTTCTCGAGAGTGCGGCAGTTCTTCTTAGATTCCTTGAGTTCGTCGGTGAACCAGGGAGTTTTCTTGCTGCAGGGTCTGCTGGGAGGGTTCTTTAGTGGTGCGAGGTCATCGGCGCAGGCGGTCAGCCACTTGGTGAGGTTGCTGGCTGCTACGTTGGGGTCCGTTGTGCTGGTGGGAGTGTTCTGGCTGAGGGAGGCGGTGAGCTGCTCGGCAGTGATCTTGCTCCAGCTACGGCGGGGGACCCGTTGCGGTTGGTGGTGGGTCGTAGTTCTACTGAAGCTGAAGTGGACGCAGCTATGGTCTGTCCAGTGGAGTCCGGTGGCGTGGCTGAAGGAGACGTGCTTGCTGGATGAGAAGATGGGGTCAAGTGTGTGTCCGGCATAGTGGGTGGGGGTGTCCACCAGTTGCTTGAGTCTGAGGTTGGCGAGGTTATCCATCAGGGCGGTGGTGTTTCTGTCATTGTTGTTCTCCAGGTGGAAGTTGAGGTCCCCTAGGAGGATGTAGTCGGCGGAGGGAAGGGCGTGCGGGCTGATGAAGTCTGCGATGTCTTCGCTGAACTGCGTGCGTGGTCCCGGTGGTCTGTAGATGAGGGTGCCTCGGAGGGTGGTCTTGGGGTCGGTGTGTATTTGAAAGTGCAGGTGCTCGGCGGCGGGGAAGGTTTTGTCGGAGTTAGTCGAGATGCAGATGGTGTTCTTGTGTACGATGGCGATGCTTCCTCCCGTCTGGTTGACGCGGTCCTTCCGGGTGATCTTGTATCCGTCCGGGATGGCTGTGGCGATGTCGGGCGCTGAGGAGGCGTTCATCCAGGTTTCGGTGAGGAAGGCGACGTCCGGTGCAGTTGCGTCGAGCAGGTCCCAGAGTTCCACGGCGTGCCTGTGGGCGGAGCGGGTGTTCAGCAGGATGCACTTCAGGTGGTTGCTGTTAGTGTTGGAGTCAGCGGGGGCGGTGCAGGTCTGGTGGCAGGTGAAGTGGCAGGCTTTGCAGGCAAAGGGTCCGTTGGTGCGTCTCGGGGTGGCTCGGTAGCAGGCAGGGTTCCGGCCGGCATTGAGTGTGTTGAGAGTGGTGGCATTGTAGGTCTGTCGTGAAGTCTTGCATCGGCGGTGGGGACTAGGGGTCCTGGCGCTGGGCACGGTCCAGGCGCGGACGGGCGCAGACGGGCTTACCTTTGCCGCACCTTGGGCGCTCAATCGGTGCTCCCGCTGTGCGCGTCCGCTGCGCGGTCGCTCAGGGGGCGTCATAAGTAAGGAGCCGGGTCAGCTGGGTGGCGGGAGCGGGGCGGCGAATGGGCTGGTGGTGGGCGGGCCGCAGGGAGGCAGCGGTGGGAAATCTGTGCAGGCAGGCGGGCGGCTCAGTGGCGGCTGGGTCGCTCGGGGTCAGCTACGGCAGAAATCGGCGTCAGGAGCAGGAGGGGTGACCCGGCCTTGTTACAGGCACAGTAGTCACCAGCTCTTACAGAGGAATTTTTCATCTACCAATCTAAGTGCTCCCTTCCAGATACGCCTAGGATTTGGTCTACAGAAACAATCAGTGGAAAGGAGGGGGGAATATATAAACAGCTGTCACAATATCAGATGCGCTGAACCAGAAACTCTAAACTCGCACATTTGGAGAGAACTGTCATGTCACAAAAAATCACCGGCCAGAGAGTATCTGCATGAATCTCTAACAAGACTGGGACTAACCAACCTTTGGGCAACCTCTATAGCTCACCAAAGTTTTAAAAAGGTTGTAACAAAAGTAAGAAGAATGACATCTATCACAGAAGACAAGGAAACATTGGCTAAAAGGGCACATGGCTGGACAGTGCTTAATGACTATAAAGCTCTCAAACCTCAAATTTATTTAAAAACAAGGCTTAAATGAAGGAAAAAGAAAAATTCCTAAAGCTTCGTTTTGGGATTTTACCAATCCTCCCACATTTGCCGCCTTGGAATAGGAGACTTTGGGCTAGATGTAGGTAATTTAAAATTACTGATTGGAAAATACCGAATTTTACAGATTCGGTATTTCCGAATCGGTAATTGCAATGTAGATAAAAATTCGGTAAAAAATACCGAATCGGTATTTACCGATTCAGTATTTGCCATTCATTCCTATGGGCGTGGAGGCAGGGTGTCACTTTGACACCCTGTTCACCCCTGATTAGTGCTGGTGTGCACATGTGGCATACATACATGCCCTAAGGGCATGTATGTCTGTCACATGGCACAGGTGTAAATGCACATTTATGCATTTACATAGGAATTCCGTATTTACCACCAACTAATAGTTGGTGGTAAATAATGAATTCTTAAAGCCCAGAAGCACTGTCTACAGTGCTCCCTACATATCATTTACCGATCCGGTAAATACCGAATCGGTAAATGATGATTCGGTAAATACCGAATCGGTAAAATAGCCACCTACATAGGAAAAGGCTTTTACCGGTCGGTAACGGCCGATTTCGGCAGTTACCGACTGGTAAAAGCCTATCTACATCTAGCCCCAGGTGAGCAGGCTTCCCGCCTATGTGGAACAGGAAACAAGGACCTTGTGCATGTCATCTGCACTGTTCCCAAAAAGGTGCGTGCACGCACCTCTCTTCCAGTGAGCGTGCACTTCAGTGTGTGGAGTGCGCACACACACAGGACATCCAGCGAGAGAGATATCCCGCTGCCGCTTTAAAAAGCGAGTGCCATGAAAAACAGGCACTTCCTGAGGTTTTGCCACCAGCATGAGTCAGGACTGCAGCTAAGGCTGACTTGGTCTTGGGGCTTTTGGCTTGGGGCTTGGGGCTGAGACACTTGCTGTATTTGCGGTGCCGGGCAGATTGTGGGCTTTTATTTAAGTATTCATGTTAATCACAGCTTCTTCACGAGTTCTGATTAACATGAATACTTAAACAAAAGACCACCATCTTCCCGCACCGCGCTTTACTAACAAAAGATTAGACCAAGTTTAAAACACAGCATGTACTTTCAGAAAGTTCACGCTGTGTTTTTAAACTTGCTCTACTCTTTTGTTAGTAAAGCACAGCTGCAAGAGAGATTGTATGCTGTTGTTTAACTATTCATGAAAATCACAGCTCATGAATACTTAAACAAAAGCCCACAATCTTCCCCGCATGTGCAGTTCTCACTAGGTTCCAGAAGGCCCTTGTGTCTCGGTTTTCTAGGGCCAGTTTAATTGCTTCCCATTTGTCTGCTTCCCATGTGGATGTAGCCTTTGCTACAATTTTTTTGTATATTGCCCTGGTTTCCTTAGTGTGATTTATGTCCTTGTCTTTAACCGCTAACAACAGGGCGCTTTTAGCATCCTTGCAGGATTTATTATACCAAGAATTGGTATTACTAGCGCGGGGAGTAACTTAAGCGTCTGCAATTTTAGCAAGCATTTCCTGGTGAGTTTTAGCTAATTCTTGGAAACAGCCGGGGCTAAAGTCGATTATTGGTAATTGGGAAGCGAGTTCCAAGTGGGGAATAATCTGTTCATAAAGAACAACCTTTTTGTAATCTGATTGGACAAAAGTTTCCCACCAAACTCTTCTGCCTCCGCCTGGTGCTACCAGATTTAGATTTACTGGGGTAGGATGACTTTGGACTGACTCCAGGTTCGGCAGGCTAATTTTTAGCACCAGCACCAGTGCGTTATGGTCGCGTTTGCAGCAGAGGTCTACTGCGAAATCCAGTACTCTGTGCCATAACTCCACATCTACCAATATATAGTCTATAATCGAAGATTGGCCTATCTTATTATAGGTAGGAGTGGCCGGGCTGTCTGAAGGAAAACGTCCACTACATGCCCTAAGCATGTGTATCAGGATAAAAGAGTTCATTAGAAGAACTAACGGGGACCAACCCCTGGCCGAGTAGGTGTTACAGTCAGGTATCCTGGTGATGGGGATATTTAAGCTGTTTAAGGGTTCAAAATGGCAATTAAAGTTCCCCCCAATTATTATGTGCAAGGTCTCGGGCAGGGTATGTAAACAAGTTATCAAACAGTCTAAAAGCCTGCAAACTCGACCCCTGTTTCACTGGGTGTGAATAGATATTTATGAGCGCTATTTTCATGTCATTGTTAAAAGTTAAGAGAGTACACTGGATATCAGGGGGCAGCGTTTATATCACTTTAGTTTTACACCCCAAGTGTGTTCCAACCCAAGTGCATAAGACACCCGAAGGTCTCCCCCTGATCCCTTGTATAGCTGGGATGGAGTATGCTACATACCCCACTCTGCAAGCGGGAACCCTTAACCACGTTTCCTAGAACAGACAGATCTCATGGGCGTCAACATAGGCGCCCCAGTTTGGAAGGTCCCGTTTCGAACCAAGACCAGCTACGTTCCAGGATAAAATCTTGATGCCCTGCTCTAATGCTATATGGCAACCAGGATTATTCTGATCTAGGGGCCCACTCTGCTGTGTGTTCATAGGGATAGCCATTGTCAAATCTTCGTACTCCAGTGACTCCTGTGTCTGTTGGGCAGAGTTGCGTAGTGCACAATTAGGTGTAGACCGAACTTCAGTTAGGAGAATTAACTTTGGGGAGGATTGTAAGGCTCGTTTACCAGGATTTTGATCTTCTAGATTGGAGAGATCGGTATAAGTATTTAGGGCCGGGGTCAAATTTTCATGCAAGCGAGCTAGTCAGTCGACCAGGTCCAGAGGGCTAAAACGATCATTTACAGATATATCAAAATATTCCTGATTTCCCCAATCTTGAACTGAGTGTGGCGGGACATTATACTGTGCACGCTTTTCCAACTTTTTGTACACGCTATCCATTCTGTCCAAGAGAGGACTGGGTGAATAAAAGTAGTCCAGTGGAAGTACTTGGATTACTCCTGTCCCTGTAGATGTTTGTCCTCCTTTAAGAATGTGGTGAACTGCCCTCCTATCTCTAAAATTTATCAACACACAATCCCCTGAAATGTCTTTTTGTCTCTGTCCGAGCCAACTAACCCAACGTGAAAATAAAATTTCAGTGTGTACCAGGGAAGGGAGTGGCCTGTGTTTGTTCAGATAGTAAATTAATTTATTTTTCAATTCCATAAATGCTTCACCCCAACCTGGTTACAGGGGTGGAACTGCAGCTAGAATTATCACATATGGAGTTGATTCTGGAGGTAGATCTATGCGTTGGAGAACAGGATTTATCGGACTTATTTTCGGGAGTATAGTGTTCCTTACGGGATTTAGCACTGGTTGTGGGACCTGGTGAGCATCAGCCACACCTGTACCAAGTGCCTCAGAATTAAGTTTTTGGTCTTTGAGGATTGGATCAGGAACCCTAGTATGGGTACTACTCGGGGGATGGTTTTCAAAAATGTGTCCACTGGACAGATTTCGGTTATAAGAATTGAATTGGCCTACTGGGGGATCTTTATGCCCACCAAGGGGAATAGAAGCCTGCATGCCTTGGTTCGTGGTGGTCCTATTTGTAGCCTTTGAACTATCACTAGTTTTTAATACTGCATCACTTTTTGGACCCCCAAACGTCCAGAGATGTTTTTAATGTGGCAATGCTTTTCAGAACATCACTAACAGGTACATGCATCATTGTAGTCATTTGCGATTTCTTAATTGCGATTTTTAAGGAATCGCAATTAAGGAATCGCAAATGCCTATGCATGTAGAAATTGCTGAAAAATGTATGATTTCTAAACATTCCTTAATTGCGACTCGCAAATTGCGAGTCGCAATTAAGGAATCCCTCCCCATTCATTCCTATGGACCTGGAGGCCCATAGGAATGAATGGGAAGACATTCTCATTTTGCGAATCGCAATTCGCGATTCGCAAATGGAGAATGCGATTTCAAGGGTGCAGGGGTGTCCAAAGGACACCCAGTTGCACCCTTGAAATTGATATGCGCACCCATGTTACGCACACACATGCCCCAGGGGCATATGGGTGCGTAACATGGGACTTTGAAAAATGCACTTTGATGCTTTTTTCAAGAAAATCGCAATTTACCATCACCGTACATGTGATTCTTAATTGCAAAATCGCAATTCTTTTTACTTTCTTGCATTGCATTTAAGGAATCGCAAATTGCGATTCCTTAAATGCAATCGCAATTTAAGAAATCGCAAATTTTGCGATTTCTTAAATTGCGAGGGGCTTCTTGTATCATGCATTCCAAAAGCAGTTTTTGAGATCGCAAACGGCCGATTTTTGCGATTCGCACCGTTTGCGATCGCAAAATGCTTTGATGCATGTGCCTGTAAGTTCTGATTTAAGGAGCTTCTCCAAGAAAGTTTTAAGCTCTAGTTTAAGCACTTGGGCCCAACCCGGGACATCAGAATTTACGTGGGTATCCAAAGGGCTAATCTCTGCCGTATTGATAGACTCTCTTTCTACAGGAAAACCAGCTCCTGGTCCCCCCCTAGCTGTACGCTTCTTTTGAGCAGGACATTTCCTTTTCCCTCTCCCACCCTTATCCACTCTATTAACTCTAGTTGTCGGTACACAAGCTTGTGCCGGGGGTAACTCTAGTGAATTGACAATCTGAAAGAAACAGGTTAGTTATTTAATTCCTTACCATAGAATATCCCCAGGCGTCAGACTAGATCCAGAAACTTTTGCGTAGCGGTACCCCTGTGCTTCGGTAGGCGTCGTCTGCCGCTCCACGTCCGTCGGCGGCGTCGTTGGTGCCGGGATGATGTCGCCGGAGTACTTAGACGTCACCCTCGCGCGCTGACGTCAGTTCTTCTTTTTTCCGCGCCAGCAGGCGCAGATCCGGAAAAAGTGGTACCACTTAGTCAATTTTTGACTAAACTTTTTCGATAATTTTTTATCCTTTTCGAAGTCTAACGACTCCGACGGTGCTGGTAGGGATGCCCGTGTTTAAGCCCTGCGCCGACTGCGAACAACTGATGTCGGTTACGGACCCCATTGCCGGTGTCTTCATTGCCTGGGCCTCAACCACGACGACAAGGCCTGCTCCGACTGCTGGGCCCTGACGTCTAAAGCTAGGCGGGAGCGGTCCCGCAAGTGACTCGAGCTCCGGCAGTCTGCCCCGCGCCGCTCGAGGTTCCGGTCCGTGAGGAGGTCGAGGGACCGGTCGCGGGGTTGGAGCCACCATAGCTCCGGGAGTCGTCCTCGGTCTTCGGGCTCGAAGTCCTCAGGTAAGCACAAGAAGTCGAAGAGACGTCATCGCTCTTCCTACTCCCCCCGACGCTCGCGTGAAGTGGCCGGGGGTTCGGGCGACACCACCCACGTGGCTCCGTCGGATCCGCGGGCTTCGCGGCCTGCTTCATACCCATCGGTCCCTGGGCAGAACTCGACGCCGGGGTAGATTGAGGCCTTCCTCATGGCTATGAGGTCGCTCACTCCTCCGTCGGGCTCCACGGCGCCTTCGGGCCCAGCGACCCCGACTGGGGGCCATAGTGGGTTGGGCGCTTTGGCCCCGACGCCCTCGGGTGCTTCGGTCCCGACGCCACCGGTGACTTCGGTCCCGGCAACGCAGGCCCCCACAGGATCTGGGTCCGGATCCGGGTCGTCGCCAGTCGACCTTACGACCTTGCCAGCGCCAACCCCCAGGGTGTCGCCCCAGGCGCCGACTCCGGGCGGCACTGTCCCTGATATCTCCCTCGATTCGGGGCCGCTCTGCACCGTCTCGACCCTGATGGGAGATTTCTACTTCTATGACCCGACCCCATCCTTTGTTCCTGAGTCTCAGGTGATGGGTGGCGAGGCGGATTGGGGGGGGTCTGAGGACCCTGTGGCACAGGAGTGCCAGTCTTATCAGGACTGGGCAGGTGAGCTAGGGGACGCCAGTGGTCTGGACACCTCGCCGGACACTGGTTTTGTCTCCCCTCCTAGCATGGCTACGGAGGAGGGGGCTGCTTATAGTGTGGTGCTGACGCAGGCGGCCAAGGCCTTGGGCCTGGAGCTCCCCGTCGCGGCCATGAGGACTAACCTCCTCACTGAGGTCCTTAAACCGCAGGCAAGCTCGGCCGAGCCTCTGCTGCTGTTTAATGAGGCCTTGTCTGACGTTCTTCTGGGCACTTGGTCCAAGCCCGCTACAGGTCAGCCTGTAGATAGGAACGTGGCCAGACACCACCGCCCGGCTCTGGGCGACCCTTGCTTCCTGTCCACCAACCCCACCCCCGAGAGCCTGGTCATCCAGGCCTCTAACTCCCAGACTGCATTCCCGACGGCTCCCCCTGATCGGGGATCCAAGTGGTACGAGCAATACGGGAAAAAGGTATTCTCCTACCTGAGTTTAGGGCTGCGGTCAGTCAACACTGCGTGCCTCTTGGGCGTTACACCCACTCTCTGTGGGACACGGTCGTGGACGTGCTGCCACAATGTTGGGTGGAGGTCCAGACTAAACTCACCCAAGCCCTTGCGGAGGGTTGAGATGCAGCACGGTACTCCATCCAGTGTGGGCTGGATACCACGGACTCACTAGGCAGAGCAATGGCAACGACGGTGGAGATTCGTCGCCACGCCTGGTTGAGGTCCGCCAACTTTTCAGCTGATGTCCAAAACACCCTTATGGGCATGCCGTTTGATGGCCGTCGCCTCTTTGGACTCCAGGGCTATGGCCAAGCCCTTGGGCCTCTCGGCCCGCGCCAGCAAACGGCTGCTTTTCACTCCTTTCGTGGCCAAGGAAGGGGCACCCCACATGTCTTGCCAGACACGGACCGCAGACTACTGTCCAGCATGGTGGCGATGTGGAAACCGCTGTGGCAAAGGTCGGGGACAATGGCGAGACCAGTCCACACCTGCCCCTGCAGCATCCGCCTCAAAACCCTCCTAGTCAGAGCTTTCAGGCCCATGTGACGCCAGTGGGGGGCAGGGTTCGCCATCACCACCTCCACTGGCGTACAGTCACATCGAACAGGTGGGTGCTGCAAATCGTCCGAAGGGGCTAGTCCCTTCCCTTCGAGGCAACCCCTCCAGCCATGCCACCGCAGTACCACCGCATGTCGGGAGATCACTTGGCACTTCTAGGAGAGGAAGTTACGGCCCTCTTAGCCAAGGGGGCCATTGAGCACATTCCTGGGCTAGAAGTAGGGTGTGGTAGTTACTCCCACTACTTTCTGGTACCCAAGAAGGGCAAAGGGGGCCTACGCCCTATCTTGGACCTGCGGAACGTCAACGGCTTCCTGCGGCAAGAGAAGTTAAATATGCTGACACTGGCTCAGGTCTGAGCTACCCTGGATCCAAGAGACTGGATGGTAGCTTTGGACTTGCAGGACGCTTATTTTCATACCCCCGTACGGCCGGCCCACCGGCGTTACCTGCAGTTCACGGTAGGCTATGAGCACTTTCAATTTACCGTGCTCCCCTTCGGCCTCACCAACGCCCCACGGGTGTTCATGAAAGTGATTGCGGTGGTCGCAGCTCATCTGCGCAGGTTAGGGTTTTCAGTCTTCCCCTACCTCGACGACTGGATGTTGAAGGCAGGCTCACCCCAGACAGTCGTCAGCCACCTCCAGACTACGGCAGACCTCATGTACCTGCTGGGGTTCTACATCAATGTGCCGAAGTTGCACCTGTGTCCCTCTCAGAAGCTCCTCTTCATCGGAGCGGTTCTGAACTTGGCGCAGTTTCGGGTTTATCCTCCTGAGTAGCGGGTTCAGGATATTCAGGCTCTGCTTCCGATCTTTCAGCCGTTATCCCGAGTCTCGGTCAGGTTGACGCTGCGGCTTCTGGGGCTGATGGCCTCCTGCATCCTTCTGGTGCATCACGCCAGGTGGTGGATGCGGGCTCTGCAGTGGGACCTGGAGTTTCAGTGGGCCCAGCATCAGGGCAACTTGTCCGACCATGTCTTGATCTCGAAGGGCACTGCAAGACAGTTGCAGTGGTGGCTCACAAACCACGATTGGGTCAGCGGCAGATCCCTCTCCCTACCCCAACCGGAGCACGTAGTTGTGACGAACGCGTCCCTCCAGGGCTGGGGAGGCCACATGGGAGAGGCGGAGATCAGAGGCCTCTGGTCTCCGGCGGAGTCCCGGCTCAACATCAACCTTCTGGAGCTGCGGGCGATCCGGCTTGCACTGAAGGCATTCCTCCCCTCTGTCCGGGGGAGTGTAGTGCAGGTGTTCACGGACAACACCACCACCATGTGGTACTGCAACAAACAGGGCGGGGTGGGGTATAATACTACTAAACAGGCAGTCACAAATACAGTTATCTTGCTGGCACTGGGGCACGATTTGAATGGGGCAGCAGGTGCAGCGGCATTGGGCCCAAAAGTTATCAGAACTCCTCCAAACACATAATATTGCTATTACATCAATTAATTCTATTATTTTCCTCTTTCATTTCAGTTTTCAAAATGTTGCTATTACTTACCCACACTATACCACTAGTAACAGCACAATATATTGCCTTTTTGTACATAAACAAGTCATAACACTTTAACAGGCTTTCTGTAACTTATATAGTACAACTACTCAGCAAGCTACAACTTACAACAAAAAACTGTTTATTATTTATCACATAAGCGATACCTAATGCATTTACCAATGCTTCTTTTTCGTTCTTACATCCCTCCTTTCTTTTATTTTTTGCTTTCCTCCTTTTTTTCAATCTCTCTTTCTCACCTTTTTTTACAAAGGCAAGCTCCTGGGAGCTAATGCCAGCCAATTGTCTTTTTTATACCTGTGTTAGCCAAGACTTTTTGATTTTGCTAAAATGATTTGTATAACATAGTTACATAAAGGGTTATGTGTATAAAACAGATATCTACAGGGTCCACCAGTCTGTGGTTCCGTCAAACACATTTTCTTCCAGCCACTCCAGTATGCATCAAGGGGCAATGCATCAGCCGACTTTCAGCCATTCGTTGACTTCACTGTGAGTTACTGCTTGCTTTTCTTTCACAAGAAACACATCAACACACAAAGCAGTTCCCATCAGTACCAGGGAGTACTATGGCAATATGTGCTTTTTGGGACCCAAGACAACGTTTTTGCCTTTTTTTAGATAGAAGAGGGCTGGTCATTTCCTAAAACAACAAGGTTTTGCAAAAGCTGTGACAAAACTAGTCCTGGGCGGAAAATTTTGTTCCGCTCGCGGAATTTGCAATAATTTGACATTTTTGCTTTCCGCAGAGAGCGCGAAAATGTCAAAACTTTCGCAATCTGCCGCGAAACGGAAGTTTTTTCTTGCTCGCGCTTTAAAAATGTTGTTCTTGCGCGCGTGGTAGCAATTTACGGGTCCCTGCGTTCGCCGACGAGTTTTTCTATGTTGGATTGTTGTTAGCCAGTCGCGCTATCCCGCGTGAATATGCGATCGCGAAGAAGTCATTCGAGACCCTGAACAGGAAATAAGTATTGCGAGCAGGCGGGACAAGTGAAAACAAGATGGCGACCGCATGGGCAAGTTGGTGAGACATTTTTCAACGCAATCACGCAGAAAATATTGCGAACAGGCGGGGAAAATAAACTTCTGCGTCTTCGCGATATTTCCGCGTGTTTGCGGAGATTTTTGACATTTTCGCGATAGTTTGCAAAAGTGAATTTTGCAAACTCCGCCCACCCCTAGACAAACCAAAAGAAGAATTGCCAAAAGGCTGGCACCCCACGCCAGTCTTATTGGCTTTGCCAAACCTTGTTCTTTTATTGTTGAAACACGATTGTTCATTGACTCTGCCAAAGTCCCTTCTCCTGTATGTAGGTGCAGTGCTTAGCGTTGTTTTTATGATCTGTAATGTGTCATTGCATTATGTTAATGTTAATGTGAAAAAAATAATTTCTTTTTCTAACTGTTTTCTTCCTTAGATTCCACCTTCTGGACCATTTGGAAGTCCTGGATTACAGTTTATGCTCAAAAGAATGATGTGGTGCAAAAAGAAAATCTGGGTAGCTTGGAGCATATTTGCAATTGCTTGGTTAACATTGTTTTTTTACTCAAAGAGCTACTATTGGATTAAAAGAGAACATGCTAATTTTTGGCAAGCGTATTTTCCCTCTCCCAATGTTAATGTTTCAGGGGATACAATAGCTAAATTAAGAAACAACAGGACTTTCATCATCGCGCCATATCAAGATCATAGGGACGGGAACAACATTCGCACAATCGCTATTCTTCACAAAGATGAGAAAGAACTTTATTGCTTCATTACCTGCACAACAAACAACAATATCTATGTAGTAAAGGCTGTCTTAGACATGCATAGCGATCGATTCGGTTTCCCTTATGTCACAACCGATATCCTTTGTTCAGAACCAATAAACTGTCATCCCAAATATATCGCATTCGATCCAACCCAGCATGCGTCTGTAGATGAACTTTCTGTGTTTGCAATACAGAACCTACAGCCATCAACATCATTGTATGTGAATTTCACTGTATGCATTTCCACCATGTTTGGAAATTATGACAATGTCTTACAGTTCACCCAGTCAATGGAGATGTATAAACTGATGGGGGCCGGGAGGGTCACAATCTATAAAACTAATTGTAGCCATTCGATAGAAAGACTTTTGCAATATTACACTGCTGAAGGGATTGTAGAGGTGGTACCTTGGCCCATCGAAAAGTACCTAACTCCAGCAAAAGAGTGGCACTACTCAATGGAAGCCAAGGATATTGGGTACTATGGACAGTTGGTCACCCTAAACGACTGTATGTACAGGAATATGTACCGGAGCAAGTATTTGGTACTCATCGACATGGACGAAATAATCCTGCCCTTCAAACACCCTGATTGGACGAGTATGATGGACGATCTTCAGAAGCAACATCCAGATGTTGGAGCATTTCTTTTTGAAAACCACGTCTTTCCAAAACACGTGTTCAGCCCGATTAAAGGGTTTAACACATCGTCTTGGGAGGCTGTGCCCGGTGTGGATATCCTGAAGCATATTCACAGGGAGCCTGATAGGAAAGACTACTTTAACGCCAGAAAAATGATCCTCAATCCCCGGCAGATGGTTCAGACTTCAGTACACTCTGTTCTAAAGGCTTACAAGAGCAGTCTAAAAGTTCCTTTCAATGTTGCACTGATGTACCACTGCAGACGTCCTCTCCAGACTTCTCTGCCTAGAGCATCCCTCATTGAAGATCCAAGCATCAGAAAGTACATGATCCCATTGACTAAAAATGTTAACAAGGTGCTTGTAAGGAATAAGTTCTTGAATAAAACTGCAGGCACCTGAAGGGCAGGTGGAGATTACTGACCACCATCTATTTGTTCTTGGGAAGCACCACCTTGGATGCCGGTGGAACAGAGTAATCCTCTGCGGCTGCGCTACGAGGAAGACAAGATAAAGAGTTTAGTTGGGTTAGGGCGACAAGGGAATATTGCTAAACCGATACAATATTGATTTGCATAAGGTGCTAACTCCTTGGGAGCTTTCCAGCCAAAATCCTTCATTCATCTGCTGAGCAACCAGAAATGATGAAATTCACCTGCTAGTCTATTCAAAAAGTATTGCTCCAAGAACTTTAACAAGATTGCTTAGTCTCTTGTTCTTAGAAGGTCCTCTTTTGAAGTCAGAGGGTCCTTCTGCAAGTGTCCTACACAAAAGACTCAAATGTTTATGTCAAAGTGGGCAGTGGTCCCGACTGCTCGCAAAAGCAGCTGCTTCATTGAAGAAAATATTATTTTTTGTAAATGTTCCTGTTGATGCTGCAGTTAAAACAACATATGCACATTTGTTGAGAAAGGGAATTTGTTTTAAAAAGAAACAACGTCGATCGATTTCTTATTTATTGTGAAAACCGTCCATGTTAATCATGTTATTTTATGCAAACCTGCTTTGCAATGTGCTATTTGCTGCACTTTCAACATTGATCTCGAGTAGTTTCATGCCCATAATTAGTCTCAAATGGAGCACTTCCCCAGCATGTTCAACATCAAAGCTAAATTAGGTGCACCAAACATCGGTCTGCTATTGTCAACTCCCCAAGCTCCATTCAACATAATCAGGATTTAAAATGTTGTCTTTACAAATGGCATTTGTAAACAGTGAAAAATGAAATCTGAATATTCTGCCAGTATGTTGGAATTTACATTTACAGTGCACAGTTCACGGACTGGCTGCCTTCAAAAGTAGATAAACACTGTGTAAATACTCACTGGTGTCGTGGGCAGAAGAAAGTGGTTTTCAAGGTTAGGTATAGGAAGGGTTAACCTCCATATTATTTTGCTTTGACTACACTTTTCCACTTGTATTTCTTCCTGCTACGCTTGTCATTTTTCATCGAACTCTGAGGTACATAAAGGTTTCTAAGAAAGCTCAACAGAGTGTTACATTATTTCATAACAATTTGTTCCAGTTGTTGGATTTATTGTCCCAATTGTAGGATTCATTTTACAGGAGCACATTCCGAATTCTTTCCATTTACCTTTAGGGAAATGGTCTGATGGAGCCCAAATCCACAATTAGGAATATGTGGCTCACATGCATCTCATCTGCTGTTCCCTTATTACCCTTATCATTTTCCTGTGCTGCTACAATCAACACAGGTAGAAGTGTAAGAAGAAATCAGGAGTGGCCTAGGGAAACCACTGGTACACTAAGCCTTTGTTCACACCATTTTTTAAAAGCAACACTTGCACTCTTTGAAATTACACCAACATCATCCTTTTTAAGACTTCCAATGGGTTAACACACTATAAACTAGAGAGAAGTTGGGCGCACAACATTCCAGACAAAAATTAAGAGTGGCCTGAGTGCCACGATCTGTACATATCCAGAGGATTTTAACAGCCTTAGTTGGTTTCATATCTATTAAATATGAAGGAGAGAAAGATTGTGATTATTTCTACTACCCCTAGTACAGTCCAACTACCAACAGAAGTAAATTGAGAGAACCAGAACTAGAGGTCAGAGCCTATCCAAGGCAAGTGTGTTTGTGTGTTTTGGGGTGGGGCGGGAGGGACCATGACTCATGAATGTGGTTTCCTGTTAGTATTGTCATAATATGAAATATGACCTTTGACTGATGTAATACATATGTGAATGCCTGTTTATTAATACTTTATTCCGTAATTAATGCGTTTTGGGACAGATTTATTTTCATTGGCATAAACGTGTACGTAGCGGGGATATATTTCATTTTCTTATGTTGACTAATGTTATCAAATTCACAAATGTTAATAGTTAAGAATGGATGAACTTGGCATTTGTAAGGCACAGCAACCACCTCAAGAGGCATCTCGCCGCTAAAGACACTGTAACAAAGAAAAATCTGTCCCTCCAGAAAATAGGACTTAAGATCGAATGAACAGCCAAGTTTTCAGAAGTTTCTGGAAGTAGCAAAGTTGGCAGCTCGCATCACAGTGGGCAGAAGATTCTTCCATGCCTTTGCCCTGAGAACAGGTATAGACCACCGCACACCCCCAGTGTGTAACCTGAACTTTGGGATAGATAGCAGATTATTACAGGCAGAGCTCAGCAGCCTCAGTGGAAGGTAGGGAATAAAAAGTTCAGAATGACATTTGGGAATAATTTGATAAAAGGCTCTCTACACAGTAGTTAAAGCTTTAAAACAATCTGTTTACCAAATAGTAACCAAGGGCGCTCCTACAAACCCTCTTTGATGGAGGTTTGATGAGGGAGTAGAGGTACCAGTCTTGCTGCTGAAGAAGAACTTACCCCTGACACTATGTTTACATGGGGGTGAAAAGAAAAACCATTAAATCCCAAGTTCTTTCATTCATCCATGTAATGGCTTCCGAAAGGCAGTTTTTAAAATGTTGTTCAGAGGTGGTGAAACTCTTGTCAAGGGCAATAATAAGTTGTGTATCATCTGCGTAAGGCATAGTGGAGATGCCAAATGATTTGATAAGAGTAATAAGTGGGGACATCTTCAATTTGTATATGTGTATATGTCCCCCCTTATTATGTATTTCTGTCCCTCCTTATTACTCTACACCTTGTAGGATCTAACTCCTATGCGGTGTTAGACCCTAAAAGTGTCTGTGTACAGGTGGTGGAAGCTGCAAAGGGGCCCTTCTTTAGGACTCTCAGTTCCTCAACTGGATACATTTCTGACTTCCAAAACTTTGCAAGATATCATCCATAAACTTAAGCTGTTTGCACAAATGCCAAGGATTGTTTAACCCCTCCTATTAGATTTCTGGTATAGACATTGCTGCCAAGAATTGGGTTAAATTATGGATGTATGACAGAACAACGCATGCCGTTATCACGCGTGTGTTACAACGCAAATGCCATTATCACGCTTAACTTTTACAACACATTTTTTACAACCACTAGGCCTTTGCCATGCATACCTGTACGATGAATTACGTTGTAAAAGCATGAAAGTTAAAGACATGTAAGTGGTAAATGTTTTCCCTGATTCTTGCCCTAAAAAAGGGTACATGTGTTGAAACGCATGCGTAGTAAAGGCTATCCATGTAACAGCCGCGTTGTAGTGGCTGTTTTCCTTCAATTAATATTGCAGGCATCTGATTTTCTATAAGGGATGGATGACGTATGAAGTGTCAGATATTTTCAAAGTCTAAAAAGAAATTTTCCCATTAATGCAAATGGCACTGAATGAAAACAAATGTGTTCTGTATTTAAAATGTTGTTAAACATTGTAGTTTTTAGCATTAGCAATCAACTAACAAGAGCCCATAAGGGTGTCAGTGGAAGAACAAAACTCTGTAGGTGAGTTAATGCTGTAGCCTTCATATTAAACTTATTTTAGGTGGAAATGAAGGCACAGCACAATCTCTGTAGTGTTTCAGGCACCGGTTGAAAATGTAAATAATGAGGTCACACTGTAATTCAAGTGTCTTATTTGCTCAATAGAGAGGACTTATAAAGGCTTACATACCCATAAATAACCTTTATTTTGAAAAATATATGACATAATATTTTATAATATGGATACATTGAGCTTTATCTATTTTTATAGAATTGGTTTATTGAAAAGTATGATTTCTTAAATTCAAAAAATGACAAAATCATTAAAATGTTAATAGCTGATGTACTTCACCCCCACAATCATAGCGAATGGACAATCTTTCCAGAACATGTTGTTTCCAACGCGCCACACATTGCACGATAATCGGCTAAAGCAAGAAGTCTATTGGGATCACTGCTTAGTTTCCATTCATCAAGTTACTCAAGGGCTTTGCTGATTGGCTGCTGCTCAAAGGCATCCAAAGAAAATAAATCTGCAGCCAATGAGTGCAGATCAGCCAGTGACGGAAGCCATAGCTGAGGACAGCATTGCCTTCAGGACCTGAGTGGTGTCTGGTGGTACCAAGTTATAGTAGTGAAAGATTCAGCAAAAACTAAAAAACACTCTTGCGTCTTTATGATTGTGGGTGAGCCTAGTCCCGTCATCAGTGTTAGGAAACTTTTCTGGTAGCAGTGCACTTTACTGACAGCATGCAATGCAACATATAATGGTAAAGTGCAACTTTAGATTCCCTGTATTACAACTGCACATATTATTTAAAATGTTCACACTGTAGATGACTAATGATACTATACCTTCCTACCGCAGGTAGGTTTTCATTCGAGATGTCCTACAATGTAATGTTTCAAAAGGTAAAGAGCACTGCTTTATATTGTTTCTCTGATGTGTTCTGGGGAAAGCCTCAGCTGCCTCATTCCTGAGGTCAAAGTCCCTTGATTCAAACTAAATCATTAGATTAAATTCAATCTACATTTTGGAAGAAGGTGGGGTTTGGTAACTAGCAAAGTGATTCAAGAGGTGTAAGATATTAGGTTATTCGTTGAGAGGGGTGAAACCCTTGTCAGGGTACACCACAAAAAGGGGACCATTATGATGTCCGGGGGGTTCCCCCCGCCAGGCTGGCGGTAGCTACCGCCAGCCTGGCTGGGGCAATCCGCCCGACATCCACACTCTTTTTTCCCCCGCCACATTAGTATGGCGGGGGGGGGGACTCTCGGACGGAAAGACCGTCCGCTGCTTTTGCGCCCCCGGTCGCCTTGCGGCCGGGGAGGAAAAGGAATAATATGGTGGGGGTGTCTATCAGACACCGCCAGCCATATTATGATGGGCTTCTGTAGGTGCCTTTCTGCGGCGGAGATGCCGCCACAGAAAGGCATGCGGTCTTCACCCTGGGGGCCCCCTGCGGGCCCCCAGAGTGAAGGAGAGGTGGGGGTGCACACGGGGTACCTGTGGTACCCCCCTTCATTTGCATAAACAAAGCCGCAGGCACCACGTGGTGCCTGCCGCTTTGTTTATGCAAATGCATCAATGCATTTTTAGCATTGTGGCGGGCGGTGCAGAGAGCACCGCCTGCCACAATGCTAAAAATCCAGGATGTGCCCGCCACTGTGGCGAGCACATCCCAATACCCCCCACGGGACCCCCGCCCTTATGGCGGGCGGTCCCTCTTTACCACAGGATGGCGGGCGGGCAAAGTCCGCCCGTCATCCTAATGAGTCCCACAGTCTCTAAATTAACCTGTGCTTAACCCTCTGGTAGCTAGGCACAAAAGTAGTGAGGCTTCACTTAAAAGCAATGTGTTAAGTATTTATGCAGCATTCAAACAGTTATAAAGTGAAAACCCAATACAAGAACAAGCATTGGAAATGCAATAGGTCTCGGATTTATTTGAGTTAGAGCTAATGGCATTGTAAATGGCAATGTCTTTTAGCCATGTGTTATGGAGTGTATGCATGTGGTGTGTAATGGAATTATGTGGTATGGATTGGAATTGTTCACCCTGCGCACTCACTGCTCTGCACTCACTGCTCTGCACTCACTGCTCTGCACTCACTACTCTGCACTCACTACTCACTACTCTGCACTCACTACTCACTACTCTGCACTCACTACTCACTACTCTGCACTCACTACTCACTACTCTGCACTCACTACTCACTACTCTGCACTCACTACTCACTACTCTACTGTGCACTCACTACTGTGCACTCACTACTCACTACTGTGCACTCACTACTCACTACTGTGCACTCACTACTGTGCACTCACTACTGTGCACTCACTACTCACTACTGTGCACTCACTACTCTGCACTCACTACTCTGCACTCACTACTCACTACTCTGCACTCACTACTCACTATGCACTCACTACTCACTACTCTGCACTCACTACTCTGCACTCACTACTCTGCACTCACTACTCTGCACTCACCACTCACCACTCTGCACTCACCACTCACCACTCTGCACTCACCACTCACCACTCACCACTCTGCACTCACCACTCACCACTCTGCACTCACCACTCACCACTCTGCACTCACTACTCTGCACTCACCACTCTGCACTCACTACTCTGCACTCACTACTCTGCACTCACTACTCTGCACTCACTACTCTGCACTCACTACTCACTACTCTGCACTCACTACTCACTACTCTGCACTCACTACTCACTACTCTGCACTCACTACTCACTACTCTGCACTCACTACTCACTACTCTGCACTCACTACTCACTACTCTGCACTCACTACTCTGCACTCACTACTCTGCACTCACTACTCTGCACTCACTACTCACTACTCTGCACTCACTACTCACTACTCTGCACTCACTACTCTGCACTCACTACTCTGCACTCACTACTCTGCACTCACTACACTACTCTGCACTCACTACTCTGCACTCACTACTCTGCACTCACTACTCTGCACTCACTACTCTGCACTCACTACTCACTACTCTGCACTCACTACTCACTACTCTGCACTCAGTACTCACTACTCTGCACTCACTACTCTGCACTCACTACTCTGCACTCACTACTCTGCACTCACTACTCACTACTCTGCACTCACTACTCACTACTCTGCACTCACTACTCTGGACTCACTACTCACTACTCTGCACTCACTACTCTGCACTCACTACTCTGCACTCACTACTCACTACTCTGCACTCACTACTCTGCACTCACTACTCTGCACTCACTACTCTGCACTCACTACTCTGCACTCACTACTCTGCACTCACCACTCACTACTCTGCACTCACCACTCACTACTCTGCACTCACCACTCTGCACTCACCACTCACTACTCTGCACTCACTACTCTGCACTCACCACTCACTACTCTGCACTCACCACTCACTACTCTGCATTCACTACTCTGCACTCACTACTCTGCACTCACTACTCTGCACTCACTACTCTGCACTCACCACTCACTACTCTGCACTCACCACTCACTACTCTGCACTCACTACTCACTACTCTGCACTCACTACTCACTACTCTGCACTCACTACTCTGGACTCACTACTCACTACTCTGCACTCACTACTCTGCACTCACTACTCTGCACTCACTACTCTGCACTCACTACTCTGCACTCACTACTCTGCACTCACTACTCTGCACTCACTACTCACTACTCTGCACTCACTACTCTGCACTCATCACTCACTACTCACTACTCTGCACTCACTACTCTGCACTCACTACTCTGCACTCACTACTCTGCACTCACTACTCTGCACTCACTACTCTGCACTCACTACTCTGCACTCACTACTCACTACTCTGCACTCACTACTCTACACTCACTACTCTGCACTCTGGAAACTCACTACTCACTACTGTGCACTCACTACTCTGCACTCACTACTCACTACTGTGCACTCACTACTCTGCACTCACTACTCTGCACTCACTACTCTGCACTCACTACTCTGCACTCACTACTCTGCACTCACTACTCACTACTCTGCACTCACTACTCACTAGTCTGCACTCACTACTCACTAGTCTGCACTCACTACTCACTACTGTGCACTCACTACTCTGGACTCACTACTCACTACTCTGGACTCACTACTCACTACTCTGGACTCACTACTCACTACTCTGCACTCACTACTCACTACTCTGCACTCACTACTCTGCACTCACTACTCTGCACTCACTACTCTGCACTCACTACTCTGCACTCACTACTCTGCACTCTGCACTCGCTACTCTGCACTCACTACTCTGCACTCACTACTCTGCACTCACTACTCTGCACTCACTACTCTGCACTCACTACTCTGCACTCACTACTCACTACTCTGCACTCACTACTCTGCACTCACTACTCTGCACTCACTACTCTGCACTCACTACTCTGCACTCACTACTCACTACTCTGCACTCACTATGCACTACTCTGCACTCACTACGCACTACTCTGCACTCACTACGCACTACTCTGCACTCACTACGCACTACTCTGCACTCACTACGCACTACTCTGCACTCACTACTCTGCACTCACTACTCTGCACTCACTACTCTGCACTCACTACTCACTACTCTGCACTCACTACTCACTACTCTGCACTCACTACTCACTACTCTGCACTCACTACTGTGCACTCACTACTCTGCACTCACTACTGTGCACTCACTACTCACTACTCTGCACTCACTACTCTGCACTCACTACTCTGCACTCACTACTCTTGCACTCACTACTCACTACTGTGCACTCACTACTCTGCACTCACTACTCTGCACTCACTACTCTGCACTCACTACTCTGCACTCACTACTCTGCACTCACTACTCACTACTCTGCACTCACTACTCACTACTCTGTACTCACTACTCTGCACTCACTACTCACTACTCTGCACTCACTACGCACTACTCTGCACTCACTACTCTGCACTCACTACTCTGCACTCACTACTCTGCACTCACTACTCTGCACTCACTACGCACTACTCTGCACTCACTACTCTGCACTCACTACTCTGCACTCACTACTCTGCACTCACTACTCACTACTCTGCACTCACTACTCACTACTCTGCACTCACTACTCACTACTCTGCACTCACTACTCACTACTCTGCACTCACTACTCACTACTCTGCACTCACTACTCACTACTCTGCACTCACTACTCACTACTCTGCACTCACTACTGTGCACTCACTACTCAGCACTCACTACTGTGCACTCACTACTCACTACTGTGCACTCACTACTCTGCACTCACTACTCTTGCACTCACTACTCACTACTGTGCACTCACTACTCTGCACTCACTACTCTGCACTCACTACTGTGCACTCATTACTCACTACTCTGCACTCACTACTGTGCACTCACTACTGTGCACTCACTACTGTGCACTCACTACTCACTACTCTGCACTCACTACTCACTACTCTGCACTCACTACTCACTACTCTGCACTCACTACTCTGCACTCACTACTCTGCACTCACTACTCTGCACTCACTACTCTGCACTCACTACTCACTACTCTGCACTCACTACTCACTACTGTGCACTCACTACTCACTACTCTGCACTCACTACTCTGCACTCACTACTCTGCACTCACTACTCACTACTCTGCACTCACTACTCACTACTCTGCACTCACCACTCACTACTCTGCACTCACTACTCTGCACTCACTACTGTGCACTCACTACTGTGCACTCACTACTGTGCACTCACTACTCTGCGCTCACTACTCACTATGCACTCACTACTCACTACTCTGCTCTCACTACTCTGCACTCACTACTCACTACTCTGCACTCACTACTCACTACTGTGCACTCACTACTCTGCACTCACTACTCACTACTCTGCACGCACTACTCTGCACTCACTACTCTGCACTCACTACTCTGCACTCACTACTCTGCACTCACTACTACTCTGCACTCACTACTACTCTGCACTCACTACTCTGCACTCACTACTCTGCACTCACTACTCTGCACTCACTACTCTGCACTCTGGAAACTCACTACTCACTACTGTGCACTCACTACTCTGCACTCACTACTCACTACTCTGCACTCACTACTCTGCACTCACTACTCTGCACTCACTACTCTGCACTCTGGAAACTCACTACTCACTACTCAGCACTCTGCACTCAGCTGGTGGTGTCTGTGTGTGCATGGCAGTGGTGGTGTGCGTGTGTGCATGGCAGTGGTGGTGTGCGTGTGTGCATGGCAGTGGTGGTGTGCATGTGTGCATGGCAGTGGTGGTGTGCGTGTGTGCATGGCAGTGGTGGTGTGCGTGTGTGCATGGCAGTGGTGGTGTCTTTGTGTGCATGGCAGTGGTGGTGTCTTTGTGTGCATGGCAGTGGTGGTGTCCGTGTGTGCATGGCAGTGGTGGTGTGCGTGTGTGCATGGCAGTGGTGGTGTACGTGTGCATGGAACCTACTTGCAATCAGACGTGTTGGTTGTCACCAGAATGCTTCGTTACTGCTGCCGGTAATGCTGCTGGATGCTAGGACGTGAAGAGCACACCACTCACTTGAGTCGGGTCCAGCAACTTTTTGAATATCCGACCTCACTTCCTTCCAGAGGAGGATGCGAGGTCACAGCCACGACACACATAACCACTGCCCGGGTCTCCATACTATTAGGCAGTGAGTCAGTGTTCATCTTTCTTTTCCCGCTCGCCAGCAGTTAAGTCACCCATTCTTTCAGCTCAGTTTGATTCTGGTGGTTAAGTGACACCGCGGGAGCATTTCTTCATCGCTCCAGCGGTACTTAGTAATCGTCTCGGGCGGCATCAATGCTGTAGCGGCTGGGAGCCGACAGAGGGCGCACTAACAGCAACAGTCAGTGAGGTAATAAATAGCATGTGAATAAATGTGACATGCAGTAGACACGGCCCTGATAGGTAAGTGCCGGTGCTAAGCACCAGAAAGCACCGGCACAATTAGCAAAGCACTCCCTGTGTACTGGCGACCTTAGGCCTGCTGCTTCAGCTGCGGGGGGCGCGCGCAGCCGTGAACGGCGGCTGCGCGCGAGCACTAGCACGCAATCTGAGAGGCAGGGACGGCACGCGACTGGGGCAAGCCGGTGTGTCCTGTTGAAAGAGGGTGCCCCTCCTTAGGCGCTCGGTGACTTGTTGGGGGCCTGTTGACGACTGTGCACCTGCCCGTCCTTGTGCAAGACAGTCTGTCCAGTGCTCACCCTCATTTGGCGAACGTCACCATGGAGCGCAAAGACACGCCGAGACGAGGTAGGAAGGGGGGGGGGTGTCTCTGTGTGTGCTTGCGCATGCGCTGCAGCGAGGGGGGGATGTTCTGTATGTGTGTGTGTGAGTGTGTGTGGGTGAGTGTGTGTATGTGCGGCGAGGGGAGGGGGGGGGTCTGTATGTGTGTGCGTGCGTGTGAGTCTGCTTCCAAGGAGCCATGGGAGACAGGAAGCGCGCGCGACCTGATCCCGGTTCCAAGGTTGCGTGCGCGTGCACCTCGCTTGTCCGTCTCCCTTGACTCCTCGAAAGCCAGAATGATTACAAAAGAGTCTCGGAACGACAGATTGCTTCGCAATCTGTTCGCAGTTCCGAGACCTAAAAATGACACACCAATCTAGAAGAACGTAGTATATAACATGATACCAGAACAACAAAATCTGATCAGGAGAAATGGAGATATGCAATTTCAAAGTCTTAGGTAAAATGTAGCTCCAACAAGCACAAAGCACCAACTGTGGTTATCTGGTTGCGCCTGACTGGGACAAAGTCACAAGTTCAGTCTGACTGCAAGGAGCAAAGTCTAGGTATAGGGCCAAGTTTGGCTGCTGGACAGTGTAGCTGGTTGTACTTAGGCTGAGATGTGAGGCCCTGCATTGCGCTGGGTTGAGTTGCATCAGTTCTGATGAAGCCGCCAATCGGGATCTATAATGTGCTGTTCTGCATTTTAACCATTTTAGCACTGGTTAGCAATGGTAAAGTGCACAGAGTCCTCAGCCCAACAAAAACAAATTCTTAAAACTGAGGGGTGAAGGCAAAAGGTATGGGGGAGACCACATCGGGGAAGACAGGTCTAACGGCAGACCGAAAAAGGAAGCAGCTGATGAAGGAAGTCATCGAAGGCAGTTCATAAAATGGGTAAAATCCAGAGTGTCTGGAGTAATTGATTGGTGTTACTTTTCTTATGTAGTGTATTATACAGAATAAAGTGCTGCTCCTTATACTTAAAAAGGGCTGCAAGAGTTGCTGTTCCTTTCCTTTATCAGTACCATGTAACCCTTTAGTTGCTGTCCTCATGTGAACTTTTCTAGCATAATATGAAATGTTGGGGATCTATTTTTCTAGATTTAATATGCGTTTGAGTATCATTGGGTGACAACCAAAAGGCTTTTCTTAGGAAAGCACAGGCTTTTGAGCGTGTCAAAGCACATAGGTGTTCAATGTTTTGGTGTTATTTTATGCTGCACTGTGTTAGTCATCAATGTATATTTCTATACTAAGGGCCTGGTTTACAGTTTTGCGAATCGGTGCTCCATCACAGCGTGACGGATATCCTGTCCGTCTAATCATCAGTGCATTAGGATGTAATGTATTCATAATATGGGTAATGTGCTATAGACATATTTGTAATGGAGTACCCATCGACCAAACTCTAAGCAAGGCCCTATGTCTATAAATGTCATGGCATTAGATGTTATTTTTTGTAAGCCGCACAGCATCATGGAACTTTGAGTGCGTATGGGACACAGCTCAAAGAGGTATTTATTGAGAACACTGGTATCTAACCTAGGTCCAGGTGGGCCAGGTCCATTCAACATTTTCTATACATTTATAGGATCCAGCATGTATCCTCTTGAACCCACATCGAAAGCCTTAACGTAAACACTGCATATTGCTGTACATTACTGCATGAAGCACTTGAACAATGTCTGAGAACAGTCCTCAGTGGTGGATTGCTCATACCAGAATCAACTTCAATGTTCAGGAACTCTTCATTACTGTTGGTCGATCAACAGATACAGCATTTTCTCAACTTTGTGAACATTCCCAGAGCAATGGAGGCTCTTGGCTCATTGCATGAATTGCACTTGCCATTAAAAGACAGTTAAACACATTTGTTGTCTTGTGACCGCATGCTTTTTGCATGAGTTACCATTGACCACTCGCAGTCGTACTTCTGCCTCTTTTAGCATGCATCGGTCACTTGTGATCGACGAATATGGCACATCAATGAAATGTATGCTAAAATAACATGTTACATATGCATATTCTGAAGTTTGTTTCGAGAGTAAGCAACTTTCCTTGATGTGCACAAATTCAGACAGCTTGATGTTGTACATCCTAAATGTAAATAACGTTCCCAAAGTAACATTTACTGTAAGTTTCTTTTAACAAGTACATAAACATCTCCTGACATATTTATGCAATTGCAAACCTACCCCCTCAAACATTTTTCAATTCTAAGCAACATTTCCTCTCCTAAAGTACTTTACAAGTAAATACTTAGGGCCCGCTTCACAGAACTAGACATAATCCTAAACTTACTACTTTTGGTATTCACATGGCATGCACAAGCAGTTTGCTGGACCATGTCAAACTCTCAGGGAGAGCTGTCTTTTATCCTTGGGGGCATGTATTTCCTCTCTCGTTGCCAGTTACAGCGTCCTCCCCAGCCCAGGACCATGTGACAGACCACGCCACACACTAAGCTCTTGTTTGCATATCTTTATTCTTCAGCCTGTAACTATTTTCTGAATGTACTGCTCCACAAAATGTATTAACCACACCCAGTCACGCCCACCAGATTACATAATACTTGTAATGAGTCTGCCAAGACCACTAGAGGCATCATACATACAATCACAGGACACGGAATCTGGGAACTATCTTCAGAATACTGCTCAACCTGTGGAAGACTGAATAAGGACTTTGCCTACTGTTGGGACCTGTGAAAGAATCCTGAGTACTGGACCTGCTCCTACTTGTTCCTCAGAACAAAGAAGTGGACTCCAAGGGTCATTGGGTGGACCTCCTGTTAAGTTACATGGACACAAAAGTTTCAAGAAGCCCACTTTCTTGAAGAGCCCAGATGACCACTTCTAGCAGGACTGGCCTTGGACTCTGCTAGTGGTTTGACCACCAGGTGCTGTTCCTGAGGTCCTGAAACCCTTGGCTAGTGTTATTCCTACTGCTCAAACATCAAACGATGGGGCTTTGAATAACAAGCGGAAGACCGGGACCACCATCAAGCTGAACCCGTCAATGTCAAATCATCCGTCAAATCCAACTTGCTGGCCTGCCTCACTGAAGGAGATCAGACTTCCGGAACTTTTTTAAAGTACAAACGTAGAAGGCTTCATGTGAATGACGTTGAGCCGAACTTGAAGCCTATTTAAGTTGAGAACTTCCTTTGCATGAACTTCAGACTTCAAGTTTTGAAGCTCCTCAATGGCTGTTGAAAAGAGCACTAAATATGGCGCCACCACTTTCCTGAAACCACCACCTCCTTTCGATATTGCAAAAAAGCAGAATATCAGTGCCAGATGGACTGCACGGATCAAAACGTTCAATGACTTCATAGATGCTATAGAAGTAGCAGATGACAAAAAGATCATCAAATACTTAAAGAGCCTTTGCAGGTGACTGAGTAAAAGAGGTGATAAAGAAGACATCACAAGTTGATGAAGTATATTGTAAAATCAAGAAGATGTTGGAGGCCAGGTTCAATCTAATGCCGAATGGTAATTATGAGAGGTGCACTTTCAACCAAGCAAGAGAGCAGCCCATTGAGACGATGGATGAGTTTGTTGAGAGACTTGAAAGACTTATAAGGCACTGCAAGTTCAGTGAGTTCATGGATGAAGAATCCATGTGTCTTAAAGCTATTGATGGTTATCTTTCCGATTCATTCGATGACGCATGCTGAGAAAAACACTCAGCTTAGAGAAGATGCTCATGGCTGCTAGAGTGGAAGAACGCGCTGATCGACAAGCTGTTGATATGCAAGCTGGAACAACGCAAAATGAATCAGCACTGAAAATGAAAAGCAAGCAGAAACACAAGGCAGACGCCCACAGAGTGATGTCTCCAAAGAAAAAGAAATTGTGCTGCTGCTGTGAATTCTCCTTTCCCCATGAAGGTAAAATGTCCTGCTATTGGACAAAACTGCAAAGGCTGTGGGAAGTAAAACTATTTTCATACCGGTTTGCAAAGTGAAAGAGAAACTAAAGCACGAAGAGAGAAAAAAATAGATGCAAGAAAGTCCCAGAAGGAGAACCTCAAACATACCTCAAAATCGGAGTTAATATGAAGACGAAAGAAAAGTTTTAAAAATTACGCCTTGGAGTAATTCCAGTTACCCCTCATTTGACACCTTGGGAAAAGAAAAACTGCCAGCTGCTCTGCCGTTTATGTGGAGTTAGCAAGGAAGACATCATTCACGTTGTTTGTATCTGCCCTGAATTAAAGGATATTAGGCACAGTCTACTACGTCCATCTTTTAAGCAGCATGGTATTCGAACATGCAGGCAAGCAGTTAAACTGTGCTTCAACCCAGTTGACATAAAACTAAACTGTCGAGTCACAAATCTTTTGGGCCTAGTAATACAAAGGTGCAAGAGCACGTAGCGTGAGGTCCACCAAAAAACGCTTGACCTGCTGCCTGATGGCAGTTTGAGTTACCTGAAGGCGTGCACAACATAAGTTCTTAAATTCTAGAAACTTTTTAAAATTTACTTTTCACACTGTTTTAATGTTTGTAATGGTTTTAATTAATCATGTACAATAAACAATTTACTTACTTACTAAAACCAAGATGGCAGAAAATGTCCTCTCTTGTGCTATAAGTGCTACAATGGAATTGAGCAAAACTTCCCCAGGGGACACTCAAAACTAGTTCAGGGGTCAGCTTTTATCCCAGTAGGATTGGTGCCTGGCTTGCTTGGAGGACAATAGAGGGGCCAGGCCCAGTTGTGAGCCACATCTGCTTGTGGCAGGGCAGGCCCCTTTGGAGATAATTAAGTTCCTAGGCACAGCCCAGAGGGTCATTCTGCCAGAGGAACAAAACACCTCCCCATATCCAAGGTCTTCTGTTGCACCTCTTGGAGCCAATTCACATCTAATCAAGGAGCTTTTCAGCTCATGTGTGACAGTTGGAAGCCCGGGCCAATAGTCTTCTTAAGGCCTCAGGCAGGCTAAAAGTAACTTTTGAAATAACCCTTTGCAAAATATTTGTTACAAATCTGACTTTACCAGTGCATTGGGTTTGTAATAAATATTTTAAAAAGTCTAAGAAGTAACTTTTTATTTGTTTCCTAAGCGGAGATAACTTTAATAAAGTGTACCTGATGCCTTCCTGTTGAACAGCTAACCCTGCTACAGTGAAAATAGCGTTTAGTGCATTTTCAGTGTAAGGACATATTTAACATTCAACGTTTACATGAGCACTTAGGGGTGACTTATTAATACTGAAAAAGAGGGGTTAGGCCTGTCAAAAGAGGTTCTTTATAAAGGTCGAATGTGCTTTTTGTTGGGGGCAGGCCAGTAGTCCTGTTTTGCTTTGTCACTTTAATTATGGTAGAATATCTGCTGCAGTCCACTGGTGACATTTAAGTTTCAGACCCAGGGTACATATTGCACCATACACAAGGGACTTCTATGTGAGTTAAATGTGTCAATCAGGAGTATAGCCAAATTCATCATGTTTTACGGTTCAGAGCACATGCACTGGGGCCTAGTAAGCAGAGTCCCAGTGCACAGCGTAAAAGAAAACAGTAGCATCACCACGAAGAAATGGGGAAGAGTGTTCCAAAAAGGGCTTATTTTTACAGATATGTTGTGTGTTAAATGACTGCAAAGTATACTGTGAGTAAAGAGACTGCATAATATGTGTCTCCTTGTCTTTCATAAAGTCACAACTCTCCTTCTCAACTGGCTAGAAGGACCTGCAATGTGGGTCGAACAGTAACACTAGGACGATTGCCACCACTAGGCTTGATTTAACTGGCTGGAACATTTAGCCAGGAAAATTGCATGAAGGTAGTCTGTAAGCACAGCCGGGCCCCTACCCGTCCCTTTCCTACTGCACGGATGGTGCACAGATGTCCCCCACCTCAGACTAGCCAGTCCTGCCACATCACCAAGGAGTCATCAGGATGGGCTCTGGGAATATTAGCTCAAAAGTTATTAACTAAAGTTATTAACTAAAGTATTCAGAAGATAAGGAGCAGATTTAATTGCATGAGTAGAAAGGGGTGCTCCCGCATTCCACACTCTGCAGCTGGAACCAGAAATACTCCAAATATCCATGTGGTATTCATTCTTGACAAAAAAACTAAAATTATTGGATTGCTCTATGTTTCTGTCCCACAGCTCCTGGAAAAACAAAACTCTCATCTGAATTTCTTGAGGAGACTCTCTGCGCTGTGTAATATTCATGCCTTAGGTAGTGTAAAGGGGTCAAAGTCTTGGGCCAGGATCTGTGCCTGAAAAGGAGCCCTACAACCTGTGCCAGCTGGTACAGAACATAGGTGGAGGGGTGAGGGTGTTGGGAATTGAGAATGAAGGGGTAAAAATATAAATATTACCTCAGCACGCTTTTTCTCCCATGTTGTCTCTCCTCCGCTCCCCTTCCAGGAAGCCCCCAGTTTCCCCTAAGCCAATCATGACGCTGCTATGCCCATGACAGCAGCTTCGTGTCTGGTGTGAGCACCGTAGTTCGGCAGTCAGATGTGGCCTGACAGCCTGGGAATGTTCTCCACACAAGCTGTCTATATCAGCCCGGTGGAGAACATGCAAAGTGTGCATGAATATTTGTCTCACCCAAGACGGCCGGCCAAGCCGTCATGTGCACTTAAGGTGCGGCGACCACTCCTGCTCCCTCATCACAGCAGTCTAACCCTACCGCACCCTAACCTGGCTTATACAAAAAATAAAATGATATCTTCTGTTAATATCATTTTATTTTTCCTTTTACACTTCTCCAAGAGCAGTGGGGCAGCGCTCCTGCGCCTTAGCAGAGGGGCCGCCACTGCCTATAACATGTCACAAAAGGACTGCTCTCTACATTTGAGAACTTAGCATCTGAAAGGCTGGGAAGTAAAAGATCAAAAACACTGAGAATAAGACCACACAAGTCTATGTTAGGACGAACCGCCCAGGAAAGGATAATCATTTTGTGAAAATAATCAGTAAATATACCATAATAACAAAATACCAAGGACCATAAGGGTTCTTGAAGACCCACCTTTTCGAGTTATAGTTCTTTAACGACTGGTGTAAGCTGGCACAGAATGCCTTTAATGGTATTAGAAGATACCACCCACTGAGGTTATTTTTTTTTTAAGATATTTTTTATTGAAGTTCTTGCAACATAAAATACAGTAAAATAATAATGTCGGAAAACCATTCCATACAAAAAGAACATAAACGTAGTATATGTACAACCAGTTCAGATCATAAACAGATTATCATCCCAAATAATTATTATAATTGGCCAAAATTCATTCAAGATGCGCTTCCTCAAAGTTACATGTAATTACTCAAAATAATATTGCCAAATTTTATCAAACTTTGTCATTCTCCCGTTTCTAAAGGCATAAACAGACTCACTCTCTCTAACATTTTTCATTTTTTGTAACCAGGCATGAAAGGAGGGAACTAGCGATGTTTTCCAGTTCTGTAAGATCAGCGACCTTGCTACTGCCATTATAATAAACAACAATTTCACCATTGAATCTGAAAGTTCAAGATCCGTATCATAACCACACAGCATTAATCTAATATTATAAGTCACCTTGATGTTACAATGAATTTGTAAAAACAGAAAGATCTCGCTCCAAAATGGTACAATTTTAGGACAGTAAACAATAATATGAGATAAATTCGCTAAACTACAGTGTTGACACCTAAAACAATTAGCAGAGGTGTTGCTGTACATTTTGGCAGTGGCAGCCGGAGTGTAGTATAAAAGCCATTTAGAAAAAAATATCATTCTTCTCCAGTTTGAGCCACGCAAAACTTCAAAATTCAATCTATTCAGTTTGTTCCAAGTAATGACTGAAAGAACATGATTTTCTTGATCATGCCATTTTTTAATGGCCTTCAGACTCCAGTTCTGTGCGGTTTGCTGAATTAAGCAACGCTTCCATTCCCCTGGTTTCCTAGTCCGCACGACCAAAAACAGATCTTCCCATAATTGATTCGGGGTGCAAATCTCTAATGGGTCTAATTGTCTCAGAAATTTATAAATCACATTATACGATCCAGTTAACAAAAAGTTACCCCTAATTAGATATTGCATTTCTTCGGGGTTAATCCAATTCCCCTCTTTTTAAGAAATCTGATAAAGAATTGAACCCGGCACGATTCCAAAGTTTTATATTATCTAATCCTATATTAATACCTATGTACAAAAAGACATACATTATGGGGGATCCTGAAATTAAACTCAGGGAGAGAATATCCTCTAATAATATTATCCCGGCGTTTAAAAAACGAATTCATTATCTTATAACGAGTAAGCTTTGGGGATTTAGGAATTGTAAAGGAGAAGGAATTTGAGCCTCGAGACATATTTGATCATAAAAAAAAATTATAAATAAGTTTGGCTTAGGCGAACCACTTTTAAATCGATCTATATATTGTGCAAAGTATGCACAATAATAGTCTCTGACATTGGGTAATGAGAGGCCCCCTACATCTGTGTCTGCGTATAAAGTCCGCATTGCCAAACGCAGTTTTTTTTTTGCCCATATAAATCTGGAAAATAATGTTTCCGTTCTTGAAAAAAAAGAGCTTGACAAAAAACAAGGAATAGTTGAAAACAGAAAATTAAAAAGCGGGAGAATAGACATTTTAATCAACGCCACCCGACCCATGATGGAGAGTGGCAACGAGTTCCATTTATCTAGCATTAACTGGACCTTTCGTAGAAGAGGATTAAAATTGAGTTTATACAGATCCGTAACAACGGCTGAAAAGAAAACCCCTAAATATCTCTTCGGTTTTGGATTAATACATTCTAACAATTCTCGATGCAGGTGTACATCGGCTCCTCCACAAACTAAAATTTCAGTTTTTTTTTATTGATCCGATAGCCGCCCAGGGCTTCGAATTCTTCAAACAGTTGTAAAGCAGAAGTCTGAGAGCGAATATCTGGTTTTATTAATAGCATGATATTGTCAGCGTAAAGTTAAATTTTATCCATTAATATAATCGGAGGAGCAATATTCTCTGTTCTGCGAATAGCTGCTGCAAGCTGAGGTTAGAATGTTCCAAGTTAAATAGGGGGAAACTGAAAGACAAATGTTGCAGATGAAGCCCCATATCAGCCATTGTTGCCCCTATGCCATTCACTGCGTTCAAAAGAGCTTCCAATTTTCCAATTTTTTTATGTAAATCATTTAGCTGGGACTTCAGCAATCTGTGAGCCAATTTCTGCTGGAACTAGGTTCAAAGTCTGTACAGAGCGGCAGTGCGGTGGAGGGTGGGGAGGCCTGGACCAGAACAGAAGTCCCCTGCAGCGACAGATTACTTTACCACCACTTCAACTTTTCTAGTCTTCTGAATGTGTGAAGAAATATCCTTAGAACATGCAGAGGTATATCAGTGGGCCGGGCTTCCTTTTCCATAGAGCATGGCTGCCTCATGCCCTTCTGTGGGGGGTACATGAATTTCCCCTCTCTATGCTCAGCACTGCCACCACCTCTCTCCCTCTTGAGACACACCTCTCTCCCTCTTTGTTACCCTCATGAATGTTGCCATCAGTTTAGGATTACTAGACTGGGGAAAACCAATCATTGGTTGGTTTTTTTTTCGTTTTTTTTTTTAAACTGTTTTTACTGAATATGATACAGGGCAAATCACAGTCACATGGCACAGACATGGGTAGCACATGGTACAATAGTCATCGGCAACATTATACTCATCAGCAAAAACAGTGGTACAAAACTCAGTCCTATTGGCACTTACCCCCAGTCCCCCCCACCCCCCGCCCCCGCCCCCCTCCTCCTATTCAGACTCACTCTCCCCATCCAGCGTAGGGGGTTCACATAGATATCCCCTGTATTTGTTCCAGGCCCCCCAAATCTTCTCCCGATCATAGGTTTTTTTAAAATATATTTTATTTGAGTTTTGAATTGACATGGGGTTGTCAAACATTGTAAAGTGAAAACCCAAATAAAACAGATTAATTACAGCAATATTTAGCCAAACAATATATGTAATCTTTATTTAATATGTTAAAACCATAAAAGCACATATTAATAAAACATTCCTCATAACCCATAACAGATAAGATAATAACTTGGGCTAAATGTGAAGAACAAAGTTCCAATGACACCAGGGTCACGCAAACAATGGCCAGATTAAAAAAAGGGTAGGTCGGATTAACAACAGATAATCACATACAGTGAAACACAATTAGTAGGCAAGAAGGTGTGCTAAGCATTACAAAGTGCATTGTGCCATAAATATTTTTGTTAAATGCACACTCAATAATCACAATTGGACCTAAGCCTGGCTAAGCACATAAAAGACTGCTACCGTGAGCATTTGTAAACGAAATATAGGCGGGGCACACTTGCCTAAAATTTGCCTTTTTCAGGATCGGGATAACAAAGGACTTTCTGGGTGAGTCATAAAATCTACAAAACATCAAGAAGTGAAGCATGTCCTGTGTAGACTTTCCAATTGGAAAATGACTCCGCACTCAATTTTGTTCACTGTTGTAGATGGTTGAAATGAGGTTTGTGGGATGTGGTTGGTGCTAGATGTGAATCCCCTTCTGAGCAATGGGGTTGGATATAGATACCGACGCGTGTTTCTTGAGCCTCAAGATTCACATTCACATGACTTTCCGCCACCAGTTGCCACTCCTGATTGGCCAAACCAGGAGGCCTCCTTGGGCGCCATGAACTTGGGGATGTCGCGAGTAACCACAGTCTTTAAAAGGAACCCAGAGGGAGGGCCACAATGGAGGTGATGGGGCCCAAGGTGGTACAGGAGCTGGCAGCATGGAGGATTCTCTCTGCCAGATGTGGTCGATTGAAGTTGATTACAACACAGCCACCACCACAATTCATTTTAGACCCTCCTACACAGGCAACTCTCCCCGCCATATTGATGTATCGCTCCACTCTAAACCCCAAAATTGTGTCATTGTTCAATCAGTCATGTACTTTATTCTTTAACTGATGAAAGTCTTCGGTGGCACCGGGTGGAAGCACGGGTACCTTTCCCAGGACCACGACATACGGTGTGGCTGTGGGGTAATTAGATCCTGGGTCTGCGTCCTTAGCACTCCATTTGGTGGGGTGGGTTCTCCTCCTAACCCAGACACCCCCCTAGTGGTCGTATTGCTGCCCGGGCGAGTCTTCCTCCTGGGGTTCTCCAAGGGATGCATTCTCCATAGACCCTTCCTTTGAGATCAGAGGTGGGGGTGGGGGGGGCGTGTAGGATGGGGGTGCTCTCCTGCAAGTGGGGTGGGGTGGGCCAAAGGGGCCTCCTGATTTATGATATGGGGACCAGGCTGGCTAAGATCCCTGGCCAAGATGTCCCGAAGGGACCACAGGGCTGTTGTCTACACAGCTGCCCCTCATATTATGCTGAGCCAAGTTAAGAAGTTCCTTCTCAATGGAGGCCAAACGTAGCTTGATCGGTTCCAGTTTGGAGTCCAATCCTACCACAATGGAACCCACAAATGCTTCCAGCACAGCTGCCAGATCAGTTTTAGACATCGCCTGTATGCACGATGAGGTAGTCGCTCAAGGGCGCTTTTCCTTACCTCCTGTCAAGGAACGCTTACGTTTGGCCCCAGTCCTGGTACCCTCATTGTTGCTAGTCACCCCTTCTCCCCTCCCTCCCCCGGGACAAGAGGGTGGGGCACCACTGGCTTGGGGATGGTCGTGCTACGGCCGAACACAGGCACTGTTACTATTAATGCCCTATTAGCCTTACCCACGACATCAAGAGCATCTGCTAGCCCAACTGGTTCCTGACCCGGGGGGATGCGGAGGGAGAGCCCCGTCTGGTTCCATCAATTCCACCAGCTCTGGGCCACACAGCACTGGGGATGGTCCTCTTGTTGGATTAAGTAAACGAGGGAGCAGTTTTTTCACCATGGAACGGGAGAGCAGACGTGCCGGCAGCTTAATTTCCTTATCTAGGACCCCTGCAGCCCACTGTAAAAAGGAGTCCATTGTAGTTATTGCCAGGGCCACGGGGGCTACCACTGCCGTTTTACGTTTTCCCATGTGACTGGGCCCTCTTGCGACCGTACCCTTAGGTGAAAGGCAAGATTGTAAAACAACAGGTTAGGGCCTCTGGTCGATGTTGCCTTGACTTATCTGGACTTGCTGGAACAACGTAAGAGCCCAGCTAAGCCTACCTTGTGCCAGATGGGAGATAGAATCCGAGCTCCTCGACAACTCCTCAAGGCTCTTTAGGGACTCTTAGATAGCTGGCTGTGTAAACAGTGGAGGCAATGGAAAGAGGTTGAATCAGAAGCCCAAGAAGGGGGGCCCTACCTCCTCCGGTCTCTTTCGCCCGTGTGCGTCCCTCGCAGCAGTGAGGAGGCATCGGTTTTCAGAGCGCGGTGCAGGCAAACTGGGCTTCTCCTGCAGCAAAGCAAACTGGGACACAGAGGTCCGCCACCAACAAGATCCGCAAAGTTCTCCTATGCTTGGGAGGGAGGAAGCGCTTTTCAGAGCACGGCGCGGGCAAGCTGGACTCCTCCTCCTCCTTCTGCAGCAAAGCAAACTGGGACAAAGAGTCCAGCCACCAACAGGGTCCGCAAAGTTTGCAGTCACATTTCCCCCTGTTTTCTATTATCTTCCGCCAGGCATTTCGAGCACCTCCTATTAGGACCAGCTCGGTTTTGTCTGGGTTTAACTTTAAATGATTGCGGTTCATCCAGTTGCGGATGTGTGGCATGGTAGCTTGGAATTCAGACCTAGAGTCAGATGTGTTGTTGATGGTAAATATTATTCAGAAAAGGGGGTGGTGATGAACAGAGTGTCTGAATTAAGCAGGCCACTCTTACCCAGTTCAAAGATCAGGGCTTGATCCATCACCGTTATTTAGCTCACTGCACCATCCCAGCTCAGAACCTGGCTATATGCAAATCAGTCTGTCCCTGGCCCAGTGCATCATGGGAACAGGGCAGACTAAACTACCAAGCCAATTCTTCACCAGAAAGGAGACAAGCTACCAGGGACCGGTTTCTGGCATTTCAGCCGTCGTCGGCCCGGCTTGCTTGAATCCTGATGGTGCAGTGAGCAAGGGACTCATGTCTGAGTATACCCTGCCACACCTATAGCGGCCAAAAACGATTCAGAAAAGGGGGTGGTGATGAACAGAGTGTCTGAATTAAGCAGACCACTCTTACCCAGTCCAAAGATACTCAGATGTGAGCCCCTTGCTCATTGCACCATCAGGATTCAAGCAAGCCGGGCCGACGACGGCTGAAATGCCAGAAACGGGTCCCCGGAAGCTTGTTTCCTTCCCAGTATAAGAATTGGCTTGGTAGTTTGGTTTGCCCTGTTCCCATCATGCACTGGGACAGGAACAGACTAATTTGCATGTAGCCAGGTTCTGAGCTGGGATGGTGCAGTGAGCTAAAAAACGGTGATGGATCAAGGCCTGATCTTTGGACTGGGTAAGAGTGCTCTGCTTAATTCAGACACTCTGTTCATCACCACCCCCTTTTCTGAATCATTTTGTCCACCATAAGTGTGGAAGGGTATACTCAGATGTGAGTCCCTTGCTCATTGCACCATCAGGATTCAAGCAAGCCGGGCCGACGACGGCTGAAATGCCAGAAACCGGTCCCCGGAAGCTTGTTTCCTTCCCAGTATAAGAATTGGCTTGGTAGTTTGGTTTGCCCTGTTCCCATCATGCACTGGGACAGGAACAGACTAATTTGCATGTAGCCAGGTTCGGAGCTGGGATGGTGCAGTGAGCTAAAAAACGGTGATGGATCAAGCCCTGATCTTTGGACTGGGTAAAAGTGGTCTGCTTAATTCAGACACTCTGTTCATCACCACCCCCTTTTCTGAATCATTTTGTCCACCATAAGCGTGGAAGGGTATACTCAGATGTGAGTCCCTTGCTCATTGCACCATCAGGATTCAAGCAAGCCGGGCCGACGACGGCTGAAATGCCAGAAACCGGTCCCCGGAAGCTTGTTTCCTTTCCAGTATAAGAATTGGCTTGGTAGTTTGGTTTGCCCTGTTCCCATCATGCACTGGGACAGGAACAGACTAATTTGCATGTAGCCAGGTTCTGACCTGGGATGGTGCAGTTCGCTAAAAAACGGTGATGGATCAAGCCCTGATCTTTGGACTGGGTAAGAGTGGTCTGCTTAATTCAGACACTCTGTTCATCACCACCCCCTTTTCTGAATCATTTTGTCCACCATAAGTGTGGAAGGGTATACTCAGATGTGAGTCCCTTGCTCATTGCACCATCAGGATTCAAGCAAGCCGGGCCGACGACGGCTGAAATTCCGGAAACTGGTCCCCAGAAGCTTGTTTCCTTCCCAGAATAAGAATTGGCTTGGTAGTTTGGTTTGCCCTGTTCCCATCATGCACTGGGACAGGAACAGACTAATTTGCATGTAGCCAGGTTCTGAGCTGGGATGGTGTAGTGAGCTAAAAAACGGTGATGGATCAAGCCCTGATCTTTGGACTGGGTAAGAGTGGTCTGCTTAATTCAGACACTCTGTTCATAACCACCCCCTTTTCTGAATCATTTTGTCCACCATAAGCGTGGAAGGGTATACTCAGATATGAGTCCCTTGCTCATTGCACCATCAGGATTCAAGCAAGCCGGGCTGACGACGGCTGAAATGCCAGAAACCGGTCCCCGGAAGCTTGTTTCCTTCCCAGTATAAGAATTGGCTTGGTAGTTTGGTTTGCCCTGTTCCCATCATGCACTGGGACAGGAACAGACTAATTTGCATGTAGCCAGGTTCTGAGCTGAGATGGTGCAGTGAGCTAAAAAACGGTGATGGATCAAGCCCTGATCTTTGGACTGGGTAAGAGTGGTCTGCTTAATTCAGACACTCTGTTCATCACCACCCCCTTTTCTGAATCAATGGTAAATATTAGTTGCAGATGATCTGCATAGTTCAATGTGCACACATTCCTTTCTCTTATTGACAGTATCCAAGGGAGTAGATATAAATTGAAGAAATGCAAGGAGAATGAAGATCCCTGTGGCACTCCGCACATTGTTTTCATGTAAGGTACAGTAAACTGGGAAAGGCAACAGACTGGGAGCGATCCTCCAGGAAGCACGTAATCCAGCTAAAAGCCAGACCCTGGAGTCCTGCGTCCCTGACATGGTCCACCAAGATACCATGGTCGAATGCCGCCAACAGATCCAATAGCATCAGAGCCTGAGGGGTGCCGTTGTCAGCAGTTTCCCGTAATTTTTCCGACACAGTCAATATTACTGCCTCCGTTGAGTGCAAGGGTTGAAACCCTGCTTGGTGAGGGTCAAGGTAATGAGATTGTTCGATAAATGAGCAGGGGCAATTTGCCACATGAGATTCCAATACCATGGCCAGGAAGGGAAGTAAGGATATAGGACGATAGATAATCGGGATCAAGGGGTCTGCCCCCTGTTTTTTAGGAGAGGGACTATGATAACTCTTTGAGGGCTCTAGGAACACAGCCCTGTGTTAATGATTGGTTTAGAAGAAAAAAGGGCAGGTTCAAGACTAGCAGTGAAAACTTCTTTTAAAATATAGGGTAGACAGCTGTCTGTAGGGGATCCAGATTTGACTTTAATCAGAAGTTCCAAGAGCGCTTTTCTACTGATTGCCAGGAATATATAAACGGAGCATGGGTTTCACAGTGCCGTGGGTAATGCCTCATAAGCACGGTTAGTAGGAATGCTGGCTTGAATCATAGTCATTTGTCAATGAAGAAGGTATTCAAGGAGTTACAAAGTGATTGGGAAGGGATGGGATTTATTGTACCTCTATCAGGATTGGAGAGCTCATTGACAATTGTAAATATTTCTTTTGATTTATAGGTGGATCTCAGGATCTTGGAGGAAAAACCGGTGGCCTTTGTTAATTGAATAGATTTTTTATATTCCTTAAGTTGAGCTCAGTAAATCTCTTTCTTATCAGGAGAGTAGGTCCATCTCCTTTTCCTTTCAGTTTGGCACAGGACTAGTTAATGAGACTTTAAATCTTTTGCGAACCATCTCTGGGCCTCATGGGGTCTGGCTGTTTTTATTGTCCTGAGGGGGCATGTTCATCGCTAGCTGCTGTTAACCAAGCTGTGATATTTTCCTCCCTTATGTTAAGGATGGCTGAATAATGGGCGCTGTGCTCGCCAGTGTGCTCCGAAAGGCATTAATGTTCATACAACAAATACGGCCTGCACTCTATCCAGACCTGAATGCCCAGCGCCGACCTGAAGCTCAACACATCCAAGACAGAATTTGTGTTTTGTGCCGTAAACAAGCAGGAAATAGTACAAACCAGGGGCCTCAATTACAAGCCCCTTGCGCCTCCGCTGTGCAACTTTGTTTGATGCACCAGTGGTGCAATCTGTGCGCTACACCGCTCCTTACCTACAAATTGACACATTGGGCCCAATGGGTCAATTTGTAGAGCCCTGTGTCACAATATACCTGTGCCAGGTATAATGTACGCAGGGTAGGCGTTCTAACCCAAAAAGCAATGTAGAAGTGGCGCATGGAAATTTACATTTCACTGCATCACTCTATGACTTCACTGTGTCAAAGTCCTTCCACCTGCTCAGCTCAGGCATAAGAATTGACGCAGGGCTTTTACAATGGGACTCGCCTACGTGTTTCGAAAAATTGCTTGACTTGCATCACTTTTACGACCAACTCCAGCAATGTGTCACTTTTGTTCCAACAGATGCATCATAATTTCTGACTCATCGGTTAATCCTGCCTCCATGGATCGCTGTATTATAAATGCAGTGCATCCACGGTGTCACAAGGGCTTCTGATGCAGGTGCAAGGAAACTGACACATCGATACTGATGCGTCAGTTTCTTGTAAATGAGGCCCCCGGTACACTGATGTTCAACTTGATGGATTCAAACCCTAACTCTAACCAAATGCCAACGTAATTGCTTTTACCTTACACCGTATTCTCACACTCAAGGAACACACTACCAAAAAAATATACATTGCCTGGTACCAGCTCTCTCTTGTAAAGAAAGTGACTTCAGAACTGCTGTTGTTTCCTGTGGACTCCTGCATCTGGATGGTGGTATCGTCTTGCTCCTTGGTCCCTCAGACTTCATACGGACACTCCCTATGCACATCCTACCCTCCACAGCAAGTCTCTCCGAGGCCTGGAACAAATATGATCACATCACTCCCAACCTGATGAATTCCATTGGCTCCCCTTGCCAAACCACCTCATCTTCAAAACCAGTTGCATCATTTACAAAGCCCTCATGATCAGCCCCCCGGCTTTTTTCTGCAGACAAACTCACTATCTTTGGTGGCTCTCAGACCACCCGCAGCCTGGCCACCATCAGACTGGAGGATAAGAAGTGTGAAAAAAGAAAGAAAAAGGCAGCAGGCTTTCTCCATCTATGCACCCAGGATCAACATCTCTGTATACATAAGAACCACCCCAACGCTGTTCCAATTTAGGAAAGAGTTAAAAACACGCCTCTTCAAAAAACACGTCATCACAATGCATTAACAATCCAATAACTAGCTACCGCTCCCGTCACTTGCGGTTTTTGACCCTGTACAGCGCTACACTGCCTTTTTGGGTACGTTTTGTGCTAAACAAACACGCCGTCCACCAGGGCCGGCTCTAGGCTCATGGTGGCCCTGTGCAGGGAGCGTAGGTGGGGGCCCCGGAAGAGGGGGTCCGGACCCTCATGGACATCGATTCGGCAAAATGTTATGGGTGACAAAAGCGACATGTCACTCCCTTTCACACCCAGTGACATCACAGGCGTGTCTAACCTTGGACTTTCGACGGCCTCTTATTTACTGCTTGAGGTGTTATGGAAAGAGCAAGAAATGGAGACAACAGAAAAGTAAACAAAGCTCCATGGGCCCTCTTTAGTTTCTGTTCTCTCTGTCAGTCAGTCTCTCTCTCTGTCAGTCACTGTCAGTCAATCTCTCTCTGTCAGTCTCTCTCTCTGTCAGTCTCTCTCTCTGTCAGTCTATCTCTCTCTGACAGTCTCTCTCTCAGCCAGTAAGTCTCCCAGTCTCTCTCTCTCTCTCTTAGTCTCTCTCTCTGTCAGCCAGTCTCACTCTCTCCCAGTCAGTCTCTCTCTCTCCCAGTCAGTCAGTCTCTCTCAGTCAGTCATTCTCTCTCTACCTCAGTCAGTCTCTCTCTCTCTCCCTGTCAGTCCCCCTCTCAGTCAGTCTCACTCTCTCTCTGTCAGTCTCTCTCAGTCAGTCAGTCTCTCTCAGTCAGTCAGTCTCTCTCGCAGTCAATCAGTCTATCTCTCTCAGTCAGTCAGTCTCTGCCTCTCTCTCTGTCTCTCTCTCTGTCAGTCAGTATCTCTCTACCTCAGTCAGTCAGTATCTCTCTACCTCAGTCAGTCTCTCTCTCTGCCAGTCAGTCTCACTCTCAATCAGTCTCTCTCTCTCTGTTAGTCAGTCAGTCACTCTCTTAGTCAGCCAATCTTGCTCTCTCTCTCTGTCAGTTTCCTAGCCAGTCAGTCTCTCAGTCAGTCAGTATTCAGTCTCTGAGTCAGTCAGTCAGTCAGTCTCTCTCTCTCTCAACTCTCTCTCTCTCTCCATTCTCTCTCTCAACTCTGTCCACTCCATCTCCACTGTCTCTCCACTCTCTCTCCACTGTCTCTCTCTCCACTTTCTCTCTCTCTCTACTCTCTCTCCACTCTCTCTCCACTATCTCCCTCCACTGTCTCCCTCCACTCTCTCTACTCTCTCTCCACTCTCCCCCACTCTCTCCCCACTCTCTCTCTCCACTCTCTCCACCCTCTCTCCCTTCACACTCTCTCTCTACTTTCTCTCCACTCTCTCTTTCTCTCCGCTCTCTCTCTCCCTCTCTCTCTCCACTCTCTCACTCCACTCTCTCACTCTCTCTCTCACTCTCTGTCTCACTCTATTTCCACCCTCTATCTACTCTCTCCACCCTCTTTCTACTCTCTCTCCACTCCCTCTCCACTCTCTCTCCACTCTCTCCACACTCTCTCTCTGCACTGTCTCCTCCACTGTCTCCCTCCACTCTCTCCCTCCACTCTCCCTCCACTCTCTCTCCACTCTCTATGCACTCGCTCTCCTCTCTCTCTTCTCTCTCTCTCCACTCTCCACTCTCTCTCTCCACTCTCTCTCTCTCTTCTATCTCTCTCTCCACTGTCTCCTTCACTGTCTCCCTCCACTCTCTCTCCACTCTCTCTCTCTCCCTCCTCTCTCTCTCTCTCCTCTCTCTCTCTCTCCACTCTCTCTCTCTCTCTCCACTCTCACTCTCTCTCTCCACTCTCTCTCTCCACTCTCTCTCTCCACTCTCCACTCTCTCTCTCCACTGTCTCTCTCTCTCTCTCTCTCTCTCTCCACTCTCTCTCTCTTCACTGTCTCTCTCACCACTTTCTCTCTCTCCACTCTCTATCCACTGTCTAGCTCCACTTTCTCTCCACTCTCTCTCTCTATTCTTTCTCCACTCTCTCTACTCTCTCTCCACTCTCTCTCCCTCCACTCTCTCTCCCTTCCACTCTCTCTCCCTCCACTCTCTCTCCCTCCACTCTCTCTCTCTACACTCTCTCTACTCTCTCTCCACTGTCTTTCTCTCCACTCTCTCTACTCTCTCTCCACTCTCTCTCCACTGACTCTCTCTCTCTACTCTCTCGCTACTCTCTCTCTCCACTCTCTCTATACTCTCTCTCCACTGCCTCACTCCACTCGTTCTCCACTCTCTCTCCACTCTCTCTCCACTCTCTCTCTCAACCCTCTCTCTCCACCCTCACTCTCTCTCCACTCTCTCGCTCTACTCTCGCTCTCTACTCTCGCTCTCTACTCTCGCTCTCTACTCTCGCTCTCCACACTCTCTCTCCACTCTCTCTCTCTCTCCACTCTCTCCCACTCTCTCTCACAAAGTAGTGTGCGTTCCATGGGCATCCACAGAAATGTTTCGGGGGGGGGCACATTTTTAACTTCATCTCCATCCCCCCTGCACCCTTCTCCCCTCTGCCTTGCAGCACCCTTCTCGCCCTCCCCCTTGCACCCTTCTCCCCCTTGCACCCTTCTCCACCTCCGCCTTGCACCCTTTTCTACCTTGCACCATTCTCCCCTCTGCCTTGCACCCTTCTCCCCTCTGCCTTGCACCCTTCTCCTCTCTGCCTTGCACCCTTCTCCCCTCTGCCTTGCACCCTTCTGCCCTCTGCCTTGCAGCACCCTTCTCGCCCTCCCCCTTGCACCCTTCTCCCCCTCCCCCTTGCACCCTTCTCCACCTCCGCCTTGCACCCTTTTCTACCTTGCACCATTTTCCCCTCTGCCTTGCACCCTTCTCCCCTCTGCCTTGCACCCTTCTCCTCTCTGCCTTGTACCCTTCTCCCCTCTGCCTTGCACCCTTCTCCCATCTGCCTTGCACCCTTCTCCCCTCTGCCTTGCACCCTTCTCCCCTTTGCCTTGCACCCTTCTCCTCTCTGCCTTGCACCCTTCTCCCCTCTGCCTTGCACCCTTCTCCCCTCTGCCTTGCACCCTTCTCCTCTCTGCCTTGCAGCCTTCTCTACCGTGCACCCTTCTCCGCTCTGCCTTGCACCCTTCTCCTCTCTGCCTTGCACCCTTCTCCCCTCCCCGTGGCAGGCCCGTTATCCCATTCCACCGAGACCTCTGTTTCACCTTTCAACAATAAAAATAAACTTACTCACTGTCTCGTTCCTTGTCCCAAACTTGGTGGCTGAGGAAGTGCTTCTGCATCTGGAGCGTTCTTTCTAATAATTATAATTCACCATGGGCCAACCTGTGCACAAGCACATAACAGAACACTGCGTCTTCGCCACATGCCAGCATGCCAGCTCTCCACATTTACCGAGGCCCACTCAAGAGGGGTGTGCAAATCACTTTCACTTTCGCATGTTAGACATGTGTAGTCGAGCCGGCTAAAATCATCCAGAAAATGTAAGCATGCTTTTAAAATGCTGATGTGGAAACACAGAGCCAGCTTCAACATTGTAATTGTGTCTTTAGATAACTTGTAGGGGAGGCAGGGAAGCAGTTTTTTTAAGGGTGCCACAATCACATTAAGAGGTCCCCAGCCCATGCAGGCCCCCAAACCCTGACCCCACCCCTCACCCCTCACAGCCCTGGCCTCCTCCCTTCTCAAAGGAATAGTGCCCTGAGGAGAATGCACCATCCTAGGGCCCCCACCCCCTCCTCTTCCGGGCCTGGCTCGTGGCTTTGACTGAAGAGAAACAATGGAAGTTGATACTTTGTTTCTCTTCAGTCAAAGGTCAGCAGCGCGAGGAGGAGGAGCTCCTAGGAGCAGGCTGCAGGCAGCAGCAGCTGCTTTAGAGAGAGAGAGACAGACACAGCTCTCTACTGGAGGGCTCAGCTGAGGGGCCCCCTTCAACTACTGGAGACTGGGCCCCCCCCTGCCCCCTCCAGCCCCCCCCCCCCCCCCCGAAAACAACAACACGTGCTGAGAGATGGAGAGAGAGACAGGGGAAGCACGAGATATCCTAAAAGATAATAGAAGCCGGGAGGCTGCCAAATTCTGCCAGGGGGCCGCCAGTGATCCTTCTGATCTGATCCTCGTCGCGGCGGCCCCTGGAGTTTGGCGGCCCTGTGCAGGTGCACAGTTTGCACATGCCTAGGGCCGGCCCTGCGTCCACACATACGTACCTTACAATGATGTAGTAGGTTGAAGTAGCGAATGCAATATTCTTGTATGTCGATAATAACAACTGTGCTATAGCGTCATACAACCGCCTGCTACAGATGCGTTGGGTGTCCAGTTGCAAAGAGCTAACATGAACATATTAGGATCGCACCAGTTGCCTCAATACTTTTTCAATAGCACATGGCCTGTCCCTTGGAAGACAGACAAGCAAAATAGGTTCTGCAAGAGCAGTGCGGGTTTCTAGCAGGAAGAAAGGCTGGGAATGTGCAGTTCTGCTGTTGTTTTTCCTTGATTGCTGAAAAAAACTAAAAAAGTACCTTTGACTTGTGTCCTGGGTGTGAACACCACTAAAAGAGTAAGGGTTGTGGTGAGGAACAAAGAGACGGAGGTCGAATTCGTGTGAGTGTAATTGTTTAGAGCGCCACCTCTCAACTGGCACTCACTTCAAAGCACTAGCATTGATACAGAATGCAAAGTAATGTCAATGTAATCAGCTTTACCATTCATAACGCTCGGGAGGTGCTTTACCTACTAAATAAGTGCAATTGTGTCGTCACCCACACTGTTAAAACACTACCATAACCAGGTTCTAAAATAAGATGTAATGATTGTCATTAATTAATGATATGTTCATTATTAGTCTTTCTCTTAGGATGCTGATGTTTACTCTTGCAACTAGCTGACTACATCCGCTGTAGCATCCCTGTTTTAGCAGCGGCCTGTCTGCCTATAGGCTTGATCAACCCATGGTGAGGGAGGACACGTACCCCATTCCTAAGTCCAGGTTTCATTGGTGCTGAAATCCAACCCCTCAGAGCTGTCTGGGACTCCTGGGGGGCTGAAGGACCACCTGACCATGTAATCACAGCATTCCTTCTTTTTTTGCGCCTTGAAGAGCCTACCCAGGGATACCCTGTTCCGTGTGTAGCACCTCGCTTTTTCCTCACCCACGGGTGTTAATTAGGTGCTGTCAAGCACAGCTGGAACATCTGGTGAGTAAAGAGGGGCGTCGTGCGAGCTGAGCGACTCTCAGTGCGGGGATCTCAGTGCTGGGTGAAGTACATAATACGGGTCCACCCGAGGGCTCTGTCACGGTCTCTTTATAGTTTCAAAGGGCCCAAACCCGTGTAGTGACTCTTAAACTGCACTTTCCAATACAGAGTAAACAAAGCAATGGCGTCCTGCTTTGCATTCCAAGTTGTTTACTTTCCAGAATATCAGAGCCCCCTCCCTACATTCACACCCACCCTTCTTAACTCCTCCTCCTCCCCTGTCCAAAGGGGTCACCTTGCATGGAGGCAAATTCTGGGCAGTGACTGCTAAAATTCAGGTCATAATTCAGGGCAAACGTTGAGGACAAAAAGGTCAATTTTAGGGAGACATCTAACTTCGTCAATCAATAAAATGAAAGTAAGGATATGTCAGACACAAGTCAAAGTAATTTTTTGGGGGGGATAAATATTTTCTAGCAGTTCTAAGTAAACAATAAGTAACATGACTTATTTAAAGATTAAAAACGAACAAACAAATGCCTAGTAAGCAAAAGTAAACAGCCATGAAACGTGGCAGTTGTCACACGATTCGGCACCCTCGCCTTACCATGAATGATAGTGCCAGGAGTTCCGTTGCTGAAAGTGGACGTCCAGCTTATAGACATTACAACTGCTGGTTGACTCAGAGAGGGTATTGTGTTTTTATCTAGGAACCTAAATCAATATTTCTATTTTATGCCCTTGTACGGTTATAATCAATAATATCCCTATAATGGCATAGGAATCATATCCATATCTAGTTTTAGCCCATGCAGTCACATTAAGCAAGGCTACTTCCCCGGACTCCTAGAAAGCACAACAAGTTCTCTAAACAAACCAAACCTCCAGCAACCTGGGAAATCCCCGTTTGCTTTTGTTTTGATTTCGTCCTAGAACTCCTGTGAAGCACTGTAAGAACAGCCAGTTCTTAGTGACATCTTGATTGACGTCTTATGTCCAACCTTACGTCAAACCCGGCACCTTTCAGGTATAAATATGCCAACGTTGCCTTAAGCAAACACACAGTGGTGGTTTTGGAGCCAAGCAGCTATCTACTTGCCTGAGAGCCCAGCTGATGCGAGAGCCCACGGACGCTGCCCCTCCCTTTTGACGCACTGAGAGAGACGCTGTCTTTTCTCCTGCCGAGAAATCCAGCTCCGGTGTTCTCAGCTGCCTTCGCGGGCTGCTGGGATATCGAGTCCTGAAAGAGAGATACCAGACCTCCTGCATTCTATTACCCAGGTACGGAGCTGACTAAACCCTTAAAGAGAATTCTTGAGTCAGATTCTTGGCAAAACCAACTTAACTTAAACTGCTACTTACTTACTCCTTCCCATGTATTAGGCTTAGGTCAGGTGCACCGGGGTAGGCGTATTTAGAAGCACCACTTGAGTACGTTAGTCAATGTATATATGTATGTATATATTTTATCCATTTTAAAGTATCTTATGGCTAAGAAACCATATCAATGCTTTTACAGTATTATTTCATAATACTCCTTTTACTGTACGCACTTTACTTTACATTAAGTATTGCAATTATGGCAATTCATTTCTCTTGCATGAGAAAGAAGACTGCTCAATAAATTACACCTTTTATTGAAAACGCCCGTCTCTCTTTTCTCTGCACTCTGGTGAAACTAAGTACGAACGATTGACTGAGTGAAATAACTGTCTATTGTTTTCACACGACTCTAGAGATACACTCTTATTCTGAGGGAGCAAAGTTGTCATGTTATATGGCTGTCAGAAGCTAATCCCTTCTTGTCTATCCAGGGAGGTTAAACTCCTCCTCGTTTATTCGAGAAAGTTTCTAGTGACCTCTGAGCTAGCTGGCAAACCTTAAGTCTAATATAGTCAGTAGAGACCTTGTCGACCTCAGTCCTACGTCTACACTGCTGAATATATTATTCCAATGCGCAGAGTATATTGGGAATATAGGAACTACACTACATGGCGCCCAACGTTTGGTAAGGCGATAAATCTAACGCAAGACGTTAGAGTAACTCAGTCGTGCTTTTTCACACAGACCCTTTTTCCCGTAAATACTCCAAAAGACGTCTGGAGTGGGTAAAAGGTTCAAATCCGCCGGAACTTAGTAGGAAGAGATTCCTATTTATAGTTTTTGGTTTAGTCAACGTTGAAGGATACAGTGTTTCAAAATATTGTGCCCCTAATCTTTGTTTCCTTGGAAACCTGCTCTGCAAACTCTCATTAAAACAATGTCAACTAACGGCGACAGCAACAAAACCGGTGAAGCTGCAGTAGATGCAAATCAACGGGGTTTCGATGTTACAGGGTTTAATGAAAATGAACCGGGTGCAATTATCTTCCCGGCAAATATAAGAAGAACTATAACTGTTAAACTTATAGAAAATGGACTGACATCACGAGGTGGTACAGTCATATTCGTGGTAGAGGCCCATGAATATCGGCAGACAGAGCTATTCTATTCATGGATAAACTTTCCAGCAGCAAACGCTGTAACACACGAATTCCACTATTACAAAATAGAGGAACCTCCGGATGAATACACTCCTTTCGAGGAGATTGAAATCCCATTAAAATACCAAGAGCACCTGCTCTGGTTTAAAGGCGCCCTAAAACATAATAATCACATCACCAGGCTCGGTCCACTAGGTAGACCAGGAGCAACGTGGCCGGTTCTAGCCAGCTACACACCACATCCAGACATTGATAAAATGTCAAGCGAAGAGCTCTTAGTTAAAATAAAAGAATTAACAAAGGCATATAGAGAGTTAGTTCAATTGGCAATGGAGGATATAACGATCCGCCAGAAATTGAAAGAAACAGATATTGCAGACCAACCAATTGAACTTGCCAGAATCATAGAAAAATCCTATGAAGAACTAGGTAGAGATAGTTTGGGTGGGAAACCGGTAAAACCCCAACTAACTAAAAATCCTGAAAAGATATTTATTAAAAATAATCTAAACACTCCAAAAAAGAGCTGGGATGGAAATAAACAATCCACTCCCAAAGAAAAAAGATTGCAGCGTAGAGAGAGATCTCCAGGCCGAGAAGACAAGTCTCCCCAAAGGGAGCCCTCTGAAAAAAGAAATAACCTTAGAGATAGGGATAAAATAAGAAAACCAGACAAATATCAAGATGTTGTTACACGTCCCTCTCGATCCTTCTCACTAAATCTTTCTCGATCTTCCTCGCAGAAATCGGAAAGAAGAGGACGGTCAGAACACAGGGAAGAGCACGTCAAGTCCAAAGACAAGGAACCTGCTCAAAGTAAAAAATTACAATTTCAAAGAAAGAAGGTAGCCAGTATTAAAATATTCAAACATGCAGAGGATACTGAGGACACAGCTGAAAAACGGAGAGTGGGCCCAGACAATGCTAGACAGCGCAGCAGAAGTGACAATAGCTCACAAGATCCTGATGAATCATCTGGAGACAGTGGACACGAATGAATACATTCAGGTGGAAACTGCAGATACCAGAGTTAGCAAACCTCATAAAATATACGAAATAACATTACGTATAGAGGGAGATAAGACTAGGTAAGTAAGGGGTCTGTTTTGGGATAACCTTTCAAAAGGCTATGACATCCTATTAGCTGAGAAAGACTGGTCACCAGAGTTTGTCAGGGAGTGCCCTCATAGCGAAGAAATGATTATGCCTGCCTTCTCAAATCATATTCCAATTCATAGAAAATACACATATGCAAGAAAATGGGCAGTAGCCCAAGCTCCTGCATTATATAAAAATCATGTAGGATGGGATGAGGACTCCCCTCCTCACAAAATCCAGTTAAAATGTCAACCCACTGCACAAAGGCAGTACCCAATTAAGCAAGAAGCTAAAAAAGCAAGTCAGGGAGATCTTAGATCAACTTGAATACCAAGGGGTGATCGAAACATGCACCTCTCAAATGAACAATCCTTTGTTTCCTGTCTCCAAGCCAGACGATTCATATCGTCTAGTCTTGGACTACAGACACCTTAACTCATGTTGCAAGACATTTGCAGTACAAAACTCACACAGTGCAGCACTAATGAATAACATCGTTCGTAAAAAATACAAAACAACATTAGACATCTCTAATGGATTCTTTTGTCAAAACATTGCACCTGAAAGCAGGTATTTAACCGCTTTCTCAATAATGGGGTCACAGTAAATTTCTGTCGACTCCCACAGGGATTCAAGAATAGCCAGTATTATTCTCAGCAAGGGTAATAGAGTTACTACAAATATATGATGATGAGGCATTATCTTATGTCGATGACATCTATCTCACAGATGATGACCTGGATACTCACTTGAAAAGAGTGAACACCATAATACTTGGGTTCGCAGCAGAGGGTTACAAATTCAACTTTAAAAAGTCACGAATTGCCCACCTAACTGTCCTGTTTTTAGGATATGAATTATCAAGTGAAGGCAAAAGCCTAGCAGACAACATCTTAGAGAAGTGCTCTGTACTCCAAGCACCAAAAACGCTGAAGAACTTACAATCAATACTAGGTTTCCTGAATTTCTGAAGAACTTACATTCTAAATTATGCAGAGAGGGTTAAACCTCTCTATGAATTAATAAAACCTGATTTTATACCAATCAATTGGACTCAGAAATTTGGAGATCATTGCAAACAGACATGTTAGCTAAAACAAAATTACAAACTCGCGACAACACACGCAACCTTGTAATCCGAGTCATCCCAGGAAGATGCGGATTCACGTACCTGACCTCTAATGAGGGAGAAACGGCACCAATAGCTTACAAATCACATTTGTCCACACAAGCTGAAAAAACATTCAGTCTTACAGAAAATATTGTAAATGCGGTTCAAACTGCTGTAGCAAAAGAAAGAGCCCAAGGCAAAAGAATAACTGTTTATACAGCAGAACCGACCCTTGAGGCGTTATTAATCTAAAAACGGTGGCATTAGATCCAAAATGGATACAGTGGCAAAATTCTCTTGCTGTAGAAGACGTGAAATACGATTTTGACCCGAACCTGAAAAAATTGAAAGATCTAAAATATGAAGAAGAATATCCTCTGCCAATCGAAATTCTGCCTCTCCAACAGTACTCTTGTGTAATCTATATGGACAGATTTGCACAGCATTACGATGTGGATAATAAATCCTACAATGCAGCGTGCGCGATTGTTAAAGGTCGCTGGCGCTGTGGTAAATTCAGACCAAAAATAACAAAAACTGAATCACTAAGAAACTGTTCGGCTCAGCGAGCTGAAATCAGATCTTTAAAGATGGCGCTAGAAAATGCCGATCATGAATTCCCGACACTAATAGTGTGCGATTCACATTTCTGCGTCAAATCTTACAATAATGACTTGCAGAACTGAGTTCAAAACGATTACAAAGATGACAGAGGTCCCACAATAAAGCATAAGAAGCTTTGGGAACAGGTAGTTCTTTTGCAGAAAGAACTACGAAAGACTCACGTGATACATACAATGAGTCATCAACGTGATGGCGTTCACGTTGCAGGGAATTCATTGGCTAATACAGCCACAGCGGAAGCAGCTCAACCGGCTTCCGTAGCCACAAAAAAGCGTTCAGAAAAATACATAGACGGGGAAACCATGCTGGCGGTAAAAACGTCTTCAAAAGACGACTGTGCAGCACTACCCGTGAACTATCCACTCAATTATACATACATAATTGATGCAAACTCCGTTCCTTTTGCTCGAATCCCTGGAGTGGGGGATAGAGTAATTCCAAACACGAACAGGAGAATCTTCTTAATAGCGGACGCACACAAGGGATTGGGTCCAAGGCACCAAGAGATCAAAGAATCTCTGAAAGAATTACAATCAGAATACTGGTGGCCGGGGATGAGCCTGCAACATTACAAATTTGCAAAGAGCTGTCCAAACTGCAACAGAGATCGCAGTAGCGAACCGACCGGAGTATTGCCATGGCCCTTCTTGTAGTTAGCATAAGGCTATCTATACGTAAAATCCAGCGTCCCATTAATTTCTTTTTAAGACTAGATTCACTTAAAAATACAGATCCCAGCGCTCGGCTGACGCCAGAACTGTTATAAAAGATTTGCGAGTCTTTATCAGCACATACGCAATTGGCATGCTACATTCTGACCAAGGTCCTGCTTTTAGCTCTCGAGCTTATAAGTAGGCCATGACCAGCATGGGCATCGCATTGCGGTACTCTTGTCCCTTCCATCCTGAGGGAAATAGTTCAAGTTCAAGTTCAGGAATTTGTATAGCGCACTGCTCACCCAGAGGGTCTCAAGGCGCTTGAGGGAGGGTGGATGCATTACTTATCGAATAGCCAGGTTTTTAGTTGCTTTCTGAATGAGAGGTGGTTCTGTGTAAGTCGGAGGTGAGTGGGGAGAGAATTCCATGTTTTGGCCGCTAAGTAGGAGAAGGATCTTCCTCCCATGGTGGATCTGTGGATGCGCGGAATTGTGGCGAGGGCTTGATTGGATGATCGTAGTTGGCGAGTGGGTGTGTAGAAGGACAGTCGTGTGTTGAGGCATTCGGGTCCTAGGTCGTAGAGGGCCTTGTGTGCATGGGTGAGAAGACGGAACGTTATTCTCTTTTTGACGGGGAGCCAGTGGAGATCCTTCAGGTGACCGGAAAAGTGAGCATGACGGGGAACGTCCAGTATGAGTCTGGCTGAGGCGTTTTGGATGCGTTGGAGTTTTTTCTGTAGTTTGGCTGTGGTCCCGGCGTAAAGGGTATTTCCATAATCCAGTCGGCTGGTGACCAGTGCGTGGGTGACTGTCTTTCTTGTTTCGGTGGGGATCAAGCGGAAGATTTTTTTGAGCATGCGTAGGATATTGAAGCATGAAGATGAGACGGCGTTGACTTGTCTGGTCATCGAGAGGGAGGAGTCTAGGATGAAGCCCAGGTTACGTCCGTGATCTGTAGGTATGGGTGCTGTATCCAAGGCCGGTGGCCACCATGAGTTGTCCCAGGCAGAGGGGGATGATCCTAAGATTATTATTATTATATTATAAAGGCTTTTGTAGCACGCTCTATTACTAAAGAATAGTATCCTGGCGCGGGAAGGTGAGAGCGAAGCATAGGGTTCTTGGGAGGACAGAAGAGAGGTGGATTACAGAGTGATGTTAAACAGGTGGGTTTTCAGTCCTTTCTTAAAAGCCATGATGGTAGGAGCTGTCTTGATGTGGAGGGGGAGAGCATTCCAGGCTTTCGCGGCTCTGACCGCGATGGATTGGCCGCCTAATCTACAGTACCTAAATTTAGGCACTGACATTTGGCACTGATTGGCAGACCGGAGGAATCGGTTAGGAACATAGAGGGTGAACCTTTTCCTCAGGTAAACAGGGCCAATTTGGTGGACAGCGCGGTAGGAGAGGACAAGAGTTTTAAACATGATCCTATGAGCAACTGGGAGCCAGTGGAGGCTACGAAGTAGGAGGCGAACACTGGAACTCTTAGGTATATTGAACAGGAGTCTCACGGCGGCATTTTGTATGACCTGAAGACAGTGGATCAAATAGGCCGGTAGCCCACAAAACAGGCTATTCGCGTAATCTAACCGGGAGAGTATTAGAGCGCGAGTAACAGTCTCTTTAGCATCTCTAGGGAGGAGGGGAAAAAACCTACGTAGGGTTTTCAAAGTAGAGAAACAAACCCCCGTAAGATTTTTTATGTGGTCCTCAAATTTGAGGTAATTTCCGAACCAGACTCCTAGATTTTTAGCTGGCCAATGGATTTAGGACAGGGCAGATCAGTGGGCCAAAGAAGGTCGCTAAAATTATCAGGGAAGGAACCGTACAGCAGAACCTCGGACTTGCCTTCGTTGCATTTTAACGGGGCAAGTGCTAGCCATCGGAAAACTGATGATAGGCAAAGTTGGGCCGCTGACGTATCCAAATTGTTCTTAGGCCAGGTAAACAGAAGTTGGGTATCGTCGGCGTAGGCCATAATTTTTGCCCCTAGCTGTTCTGCTAGGTAAATTAATGGGGTAAGATAAACGTTAAAAAGCAGGGGGCTCAAGGTGGAGCCCTGTGGAACTCCAGTGGCAAGTTTCTTTGGGGAAGAAGCGAAGGGAGGCATCCAGACTTGTTGAGTCCTGTTATCTAAAAAAGATGTCAGCCACTCTTAATAAAAACAACAAGCAACATAATCCACCTCCTCAATTACCGATAAACAAACCCGACCCGATTCCAGCTACTCTAGCTAGTAGGCTATCTAAGGGCTCGGGTAATGCATCGCTGGGGATACCAACAAGGGAGGGGGAAAGTACCAGGCATACCCGGGGGAGATCGAACAGGGACCCCCTTCCAGAACTTCCACAGGAAGCAGTGACTTTCGTGGTAGTTCTTACAGGGGTGCCTGAGCTGGAAGAGAACAAGCGTGAGGGATTTGCTCAACTGAAGAATAAAATCATGCATTGGCTGAGTTTATACAGGCCAATTGCTAGTAACATCAGCGGTGAAATTGTACATGTCCGCCGTCTTCAGTGGTTTGGGGGCAGACCCAAGGATATCGAGGGTGATGTGGTGGTAGTGAATTTTAGAGACCAAAATGCTGTCCATTTTATATTAAATTGGCCCTCAGGAAATACCAACAACCGCATCATTCCTCGACCACTGACGTATTTCTATCCAAGATCAGTGGTGTTCCCACCCCAGCTCCAATTCCCTCAACACCCGCATAATCAAGCATACTCAAATACTAACCCTTCGATCTTACAGAATGTCAGGAACCCTCCATATGTGCCCTATTCCGTACCGGTCCTGATCCCTACGGGTGGAATTTTGTACCCTCCAGGTCCAATACAACCACCAGTAGGAGAATGGACCATTTAAAACCATTTACGCCTTTGGAGACCACAAATAGGTTCGATATATTTAATGGGTTAGATGATTGTGATTGATGTTTTTTGAGTTCAGGGGATGAGGGAAGTTGAATACATACCTCCAGCATGGAGCGCACTGACAATGGAGTAGATGTGATAGAGACTCCCGGGGCCAACTCCTTAACCACTGTAACACGCATAAGTAGTCAGACAGGTAGAACTGATGCGGAATACCCGAGATTGATCAACAATATCCTGAGGCCCATGGGGTGTAATGATCCCCTGGGTCCCACTATTTTCCATGGGGAAGATTGTTCACATTATAATCAGGCCCTAATGGTACCCCTTAATGGCCCTGGGGAACAGGGATCCCCGGGTTATTGTCATGATCATGTCATTGGATCAACCCTAGAGTGCTTGGTAAAAGGAGATGAGGTAATAGGGGTATATCCGGATCCAGTTATTCCACAAAACAATAGTTTATCCCCCTTGGCACTCTGGACGGTACCTACTAACCACATGTCTTTAGATGAACCACTGAATAGGTCCCCGCACCCTCCCTTTATGGGAATACATACTGCCGGGGAAGTAAGTTTTCCTGGAAGTGGATATAAGTTAATGAGCTGGAATATCGCAGGGTGGCGTAATAAGGCCGACCGCCTTGGCTGGTCGGAACTTGTTACCAAGTATGATATACTTTGCCTCCAGGAGACGTGGAGTACTGAAGATATCCTCCTAGATGGCTATGTTGCCTATAATTGTCCGGCTCTGAGCTCCAGTATGGGTAGAGCCAGAGGTGGGCTGGTGATTCTGCTGTCAGTGAGTCTCCCGGTACGAGTTAAAAACCACATGACAGTTGGCTCACATTCACAGGTACTGTGATTGCAGCACAATGGTGGCCGGAATGTTTTAATTATTAACCACTATAATAATGTGTTTAACCATTCTAGTTCTTTAGTGGTTGATGAACTTGAGCCAGCAATCGACAATTTGTGTGGGCAATCCTGTGTTCCCCTTGATATTTTGTGGGGTGGTGATCTTAATAATCATACGTGTCCTTTTTCTTTCTTAAGGGTGGGTGGTTTTGGAGGGGAGGATGGGGAGGATCGAGCTCATTTTCTACACACGACCTATGGTGATTCACTCAATACCCTCTTACTCAAATTGGATTTGTTGATATTGTCGCCAAATAAAGATAATGAGGGCAATTCGATACCAACCTTTGTGGGAAGGAATTCCGCCACTACCATAGATTATCTCATAGCCTCTGTAAGCATAAGCACCTTGTGTACTGTCCCGGAAGTACTTGACTTGGCCCATAGTGACCATAATTGTCTCACAACGCATTTGCTTATGTGGGGGGAGAAGGCTGTCGTATCTTATGGAACAGTGGCGGATATAATCCCGCACAGACCGAACGGCCCTAGGATTAAATGGGGGAGGCATAATGAGGAACAGCTATTGGCTAAAATTGTGTCTGCATGCCTCCAGGAGGTGGAATGTTGTCTTGAGCCCATTACAGGCCCGACAGGTATACTCGCTGGGTTTGACACAATTAACGTGACCACAGATTCTGACTAGCAACAAGGCAAAGAGACCGGGGGCTCCTAGAGGGTGGTTTAATAGGGCCTGCACAAAATCTCTACAAAATTTAAAAAATGCCCTTGCTAGCAAACCTAGGGACAAGGAAGCGGTTATTTCCCTAAGGCGCTCTTATAAGATGCACCTGAATTTAAGGAAGCAGGAATTAAAGGAGGAAGCGTGGGACAATTTGTCTAAGGCCGTGGAACTCCGAGATACCAAGCTATTTTGGAAAACTGTTAATAGCCCCTTCCTTGTAGATGAGGCATACCCTGTACTCACTGCCCAAGTAAGTGAGGAAAACTGGATATCCCACTTTTCAAGTATATTTAACCCAGGAGGGACAACCGCAGAGAGAGACACGGCTGCGGACCTGGGTCCCCCTCCTCCGCTTAACATTACAATCGCTGAGGTGGATAATGCCATTAGATGTAGTAAGGGTGGGAAGGCACCCGGCCCTGATGGTGTTCCCATCGACCTATACAAAGCTGACGTATTATTATGGGGCCCCCTGCTGACTAAGGTCTTTAACGCTGTAGTTACGGTCTCCGCACCTCAGACCTGGGGAGAGTCGACTATTATCCCTATTTATAAAAAGGGAGATAGGAGCGAGGCCAAGAACTATCGCCCGATTTCTCTGCTCGATTCCTCCATGAAAATAATGAGCAGGGTGTTATTGATCCGCCTGGAGGAATGGGTTGAAGATAACGGCATCCTCGCGGATTCCCAGTTTGGGTTCCGCAAGGGGTTAGGCACTATAGAACAGTGCATCAACCTAGACCTTATTATAGGCAAGTATACGCGTGCCAAACAGGGTTCGCTGTTCCTCTGTTTTGCGGACCTTTCAAGCGCATTCGACTTGGTTGACCATGGTTTACTATGGACAACCTTGTTGAATATGGGGGCCCACCTGAAATCATCTGTTTTTTGGCTCATTTGTATAGCAACTTGTCCGCCAAGATTCGTTTTGGGCAAATGGGCGAATGTACCTCAAGCATCCGAGTAGGGTCCGGTATCAGGCATGTGTTCTCGCCCCTCTTCTTTTCTCCCTTTTTATTAACGCAATAGAATCAGAACTACGTCTAGTTAGTGCTGATGCCCCGTCCGCTGATGGTTTATCAATCCCGGTCCTGCTCTACGCGGACGACACGGTCCTTTTATCCAGAACCCCTGTTGGGCTGCAGAGACTAATGGATAAATTTGTGGATTTTATTAATGGGAGAAAACTTAAGATCAATAATTCAAATCTTTTATTTTGGCTTGTGGAAAGAAAGTTAAAAAATTAAGAACATTTTCGTTTAACGATCAATCGATCCAAGTGGTTGACAATTTTTGCTACCTAGGCATTACTTTTAACAGTGGGGGTATTTGGTCCCATGAGATGACTAATGTCAGGGCAAAAATGGGCAAATGTGCACATGGTATTTTTAAATTTGCCTCCAAATTGGGCTCAAGGCGCATATTTGACATGTTGTATATATATCGCCATAGATGTGTAGCTCTGGCCCTTTATGGGTCAGGGGTATGGGGACACTGTAATCATAATCTGCTCCAAGTTGAAGAAAATAAATTCATTAAGAAACTCCTCTGTTTACCATCCTCAGCCTCCACCAGTTTGATCCATCAGGAGGTTGGTCTGGAACATCTAACAGATCTTATTGGCCTTAGACCCCTACTGGTATGGAGGTCTATTTGGCTCAAAGAACAAACCAGTTTTACGAGGAAAATCATTAATGATTGTCTCAACCTGGACAAGTGTAACCCACATTCTTTCTTCATATGAAGATGTTTTTAAGTTGAATGTCCGTGAAAATCCATTCAGTGTCTCGGACATCCCAAAAAAAGAGCTAAAACACGTGTATATGAGGGCTAAGGCACAAAAGCGTTGTTCTTCCACCAGCCAATATTCAACACATCGTTTTTATAATACATATAATCTGGCTGATTCTGGTTTTGCAGAATATTTAAAAATGGTAACTATACGCTCACATCAGTATGTTCTTACTAGACTACGCATGGGGACTGTCCACATGCTTGTTGCCTGCCCGCACATTAAGTTACATACAGTAGCCCCATGCCCGTGTGATGGGACATCAAAGCAGAGCACTGTGCACTTTTTACTGATTTACCCTTATTACCTACAACTTCGTATTATTTACTTGAAACCACTTTTTAAAAAACATAAGATATTTTCTGTAAAATTAGCCATGAGCCTCTTATTTGCACTTGCTGATCCAGATGTGTGCTTTTTTACTGCTGTATATATTTTAAAATCTGTATCTCTCAGGAAAAGTATGTCTTTTGCAACTGAATATCCATAGAACTCATTTGATAATTGTAAGTTATGTGATGTACTGTTGCACTTTTATGATTATTTTTTAAATGATCGAATAAAGTTTTTGAATTGAATTGAATTGAATATCAGCCAGCCAAGTGCAGGGCCGGTGATGCCAATAGTGGCTAATCTGGTAAGTAGGAGGGAGTGGGGTACCGTGTCGAAGGCGGCAGAGAGGTCTAATAAATTCAGAGCCGCTCTAAGATGAGGACTTCCGTTTTGTCCGAGTTCAGTTTTAAGCGGCTGTTCTTCATCCATTCGGCTACTTCTTTCATTCCTTCGTGTAGATTGGTTTTGGCGGTGTTTGGGTCTTTGGTGAGGGAGAGGATCAGTTGGGTGTCGTCTGCGTAGGAGATGATGTTGAGGTTGTGTTGGCGCACGATGGATGCGAGGGGACTCGTGTATACGTTAAAGAGGGTGGGGCTGAGTGAAGGTCCTTGTGGTACACCACAGATGACTTCGGTGTCCTCTGATTTGAATGGGGGGAGGCGGACTCTCTGGGTTCTTCCGGCGAGGAACAAGATGATCCAATCCAAAGCTTTTCCTTGTATTCCGATGTTGTTGAGGCGTTGTATGAGGGTGCTATGACAGACTGTGTCGAAGGCTGCGGAGAGGTCAAGTAGGATGAGGGCAACTGTTTCTCCATTGTCCAGTAGCGTTTGGATGTTGTCTGTAGCTGCGATGAGGGCGGTTTCTGTGCTGTGTTTGGCTCGGAAGCCGGACTGTGAGGGGTTGAGGGAATTGTTTGATTCAAGGAAGGCGGCGAGCTGACTATTGACAGCTTTCTCAATGACTTTGGCAGGGAATGGGAGGAGTGAGATGGGGCGGTAGTTCTTAAGTTCAGAGGGGTCTGCTGTGGGTTTCTTCAGGAGGGCGCTGAGTTCGGCATGCTTCCAGCTTTCCGGGAAGGTAGCGGAGTTGAAGGAACAGTTGATGACATCGCGGAGATGGGGTGCGATGATGGAGTCTGCTTTGTTGAAGATGTGATGGGGACATGGGTCGGTTGGCGATCCTGAGTGAATGGAGTTCATCAGGCAGATGGTGTCTTCAGTGGTGATTGGGTTCCAGGAGAAAAGGTTGTGAGAGTGCTGTTTTGATACGGCGGTGGGTGGAGTGGGCTGTTCATCGGACTGGTTTTCAAAGCTGTTATGTATGTCGGCGATTTCGTTGTGGAAGAAGGAGGATAAAGAGTCGCAGAGGTCTTGGGAGGGAGTGATGTCATTGGTGCCGGCGTGGGGTTGGTAAATTCTTTGACGATGTTGAATAGTTCATTGCTGTTGTGGGCATTGTTGTCGAGTCGATCCTTGAATGCTGATTTCTTGGTGGATCGGATCAATTGGTGGTGTTTGCGGGTGGCATCTTTGAAGGTGGTCAGGTTGTCAGAGGTTGGGTTTTTTCTCCAGGTTTTCTCGAGGGTACGACATAACTTCTTGGATTTCTTAAGGTCATCGTTGAACCAGGGGGCCTTTTTGTTACTTTGTTTGATCTGATGGTTTTTCAAGGGTGCTAATACGTCAGCGCTGTGTGTGATCCATTGTGTGAGTTTGGTGGCAGCTTGGTTTGGGTCCAATGATATGGCAGGAGGGTTTTGGTTTAGCGATGTGAAGAGTTGGTCGGTGGTGATTTTGTTCCAGTTCCTTCGAGGAATAGGTTGTGGGGGGTTGTGGGTCGTGGTCTTTTTGTAGCTGAAGTGAACGCAGTTGTGGTCTGTCCAATGGAGAGCTGTGGTGTGATCAAAGGAGATGTGTTTGCTGGAGGTGAAGATAGGGTCGAGCGTGTGTCCTGCTAGGTGGGTGGGGGTGTCCACAAGTTGTTTGAGTCCGAGATTGGCCAGGTTGTCCAGAAGGGTGGTGGTGTTGCTGTCGTTTTTCTTTTCCAGGTGGAAGTTGAGGTCTCCCAGTAGAATGTAGTTCTCGGAGGTGAGGGCATGTGGGCTGATGAAGTCGGTGATGTCTTCGTTGAATTGTCTGCGGGTTCCTGGTGGTCTGTAGATGAGGGTGCCTCTAAGTGTGGTCCTGGGGTCGGTGTGGATCTGGAAATGAAGGTGTTCGGCGGTCGCAAGGTTATCGTCGGAGCTGGTCGTGATTCGGATGGTGTTCTTATGGACGATGGTGATGCCTCCTCCTGTTTGGTTGGTGCGGTCTTTTCGGATGATCTTGTAAGCGTCAGGGATGGCTAGGGCGATGTCGGGCGCTGATGAAGCATTCATCCAGGTTTCTGGAAGGAAGGCGACGTCCGGCGATGCAGTGTCGAGTAGGTCCCAGAGTTCAGTGGCGTGTCTGTGGACCGAGCGGGTGTTCAGCAGGATGCACTTCAGGTGGTTGGAGTTGGAGCTGTGTTTGGAGGTAGTGGATTTGGTGTGGGTCCTGGTGCAGGCGAACTTACAGGAATGGCAGGCGAATGGACCATGGGTGTGTCCTGGGATAGCTTCGCAGCATTGTGGTGTGCGTCCGGGGTTAAGGGCAATGAGGGTAGCGGCGTCATACGTTATGCGGGAGGAGTGGGTGTTGCGTGGACCAGGGGGTCTGGTGCTGGGTGCGGTCCAGGCACGGACGGGCGTAGACGGGCTTACCTTTGGTGCACCTTCGGGGCGCATGGGGAGCGAACGCTGCGCGTGAACGCTGCGCGCAGAAGCATCTGACATATGTGGATAGTGGAACGGGCGGGGGCGAGGGAGGGTCAGCTGGGAGGCGGGAGCTGTGTGGAGGGGCGGGCTGGAAGGCACAACAAACAAGATGGCAGCAAAAAACGAAAGGAAACACGACGAGATTGGGGTTTGCAGAGGCCCAGGCACAATCAGGCACAGATAATCACAGAGTGCAATGCGAGCCTACACAAGCGCTACAGTATGCAGCACACTCAGATTGGCACGATGTGGGCTGTTCCAATAATAGCGTTGGGAATGGGATTGTGGAAAGAAAAAACCGGGACATAAAGCAATCTATAACGGCGAGGGTATTAGGTTCAGGTGATGGGTGGGTCCAACATTTAACAAGTGTCCAACGTAGTCTTAATAATCTGCCAAGAAATTCTCTAAAAGGTTTCAGTCCGTATGAACTATTGTTCGGTACTAGAATGCATATTCAGGACTTAGATAGTCAGACTTCAGTGGTGGAAAAAAAAAATGCTTTGATATCAAAGATCGTTTGGCTGTTTTACAGGACTTAAATGAAACAAGAAAAGCCCTGAGCAACATAAAGTTAAAACAGCAGCCAACAGCCACTGAAGATAAACCACCTGTCCCAGCAAGGCCTGTCTGGATTCCAAAGATTGGGGATCTGGTCAGAGAGAAGACCGCGGTGAAGAAGGAATTTGGGCCTTCTTACAGAAAAGCAGTACCTGTCTTAGCAGTCAGCGGAACAAGATCAGTTGTACTACCGCCCCTTGCTGGTAAAAAGGAGAACCGAGTTGTATCCATCGACCTGGTAAAACCACAATCATGTGGCCAATAATAAGTAGTAGGCCCAGTGGACTCCCAAGAAATAGCAGAATACCAACATTTGCTACAATCCAAGAGGTTCAAACTGAGAGACTAATCACGTTTGATAAACCTGCAGTGAGTAAAAAGGACTATGCAACAATGCCATGGGACTTGTGCCTCTTGAAACCCAAATTGCAACAGTTTGTCAAGAAACACCTGTCTACAACGATGTAGCCTCAGACTATGCTAATGAAAGAAAAAATGAAAAGCAAAGGAAAATTCGGAAGCAATTCCAACAATTGACAGAACTGCATCTGGCTACTTCATCAATTTCGATAACTTTTCTGAAGATCCAAGCGAACCTGAAGAAACGCCAACAACAAAAACTTTCAAAGACAATTTAACTAAACTCTTTCATCAACTAAAAGAAACCTTTCTGATTTCTCCATGGATTGAATTTTGGATTGTGTTAGGTGTACTTTTCCTCCTGCTTTGGATCATCATGGTACTTTGTTTGGGAAAATTCATTGAGGGAAAATACAGTACAATGGACACAGCAAGTCAAAACATCAACTTGGTCCTAAAGCCACACAAGTCATCTCACATCGAGAAAAGAGAACTATCATCAGTGAATGACACAGCCATTCCAATACCCGGTGGGGTAGCTTGGGACAAAACGGATTACGAAATCTATGGCCCGATTGAACTTTTGAAATATCCACATCAGTTCAAGGTTTCATTAAGTGACTTTGTAAAACCAAGTACATTCTCTGATGATTGGGACTTTGAAAGCATAAATAATATGATATCAGATTTAGTAATGTCAGCAAAATTTACAGAACATGATTACTTACAGGGTTTGTCGAATTATGAACAAATGTACTGTTACAATCACATTGCACATCACTATTTACATAAATCTGATCAACCTAGAAATGTTTTTAAGTATAATCATTGGGAACATTGTGCAATCCACCTAAAAGCAGTTCAAAAACATTTTATGAGAAATTCCCATACTTCTCAGGGTTTAACACAAGTGATGCAGAAACGTTTTATTTTAAACTGTTAAATAAGACAGGGATAAAAACAATGTTGACAAATACTAAATTGATTTATTCTGAAACATTTTATGAAAAAATGATTACATTTGATTTTGAATTCTGGAAACACAACATTGAAACGAAAACCATCTGGGGTACAAAAAATTGGCAGGTCCAAGGTTTAGAAGCATTATTTAGAGCCTGCATGATCCCAGAACAAATAATATTCTTGAATTACACCATTCAACAGACTACTTGTCTTGGCCTAGCTAAGATTAAAGACTTAAACAAACCGTCTATTCCAAAGCCAATACCTGATAGTAATGCCACTACAGATGTTGAGATAGACGTATCCAATATTTTACACCAAAACAGAACACATCCTGATTGGAAAAAGTGGTTGATCTGGCCAAAAGACACAAATAACTGTCAAGATAGATTCCTGAACAAAATACAGGGGTTCAAAATGACCAGACCAGACCCTAGATACTCCCAGAGACAACATCCAGGGATAGTAACAACATACAGTGTAGGGAAACTATGCCTTGAGTGGCTACAAAAATCCACACTGGCTGAAATTAAGCAACACTTCACTTTACTTAAAGACGGTGCTGACTTGCGTGATTTCATAATGGGACACGCAAACAGCGTCAAAAACATTTCATAGCGGCCGGTATATACGCTGCATACAACGAAGCTTGGAAAGTAACTCAAATTGAGACAGCAGAAAAAATAGGAGAAATTGATCGTATTAATTTGGAAAAATCACTTTCTGTTGTGGACAATGGGTTAATGACTCCAGAATATATTCACTGGACAGTATTGTATCATTTGCTATCGATATAATAGATCAAGACTTACTAATGTTACAACATGGTCAGTCCCAATTACGTTCTATTGTACAGCTCGGCTGGACGTTGCAAAATCTGCGTTCAGGCTACGTGCCATGGCGTTTGATAAACACAACGTCATTATTCTCTATCTTTAACCTTACTGATAAACAAATCAGTTTGGCACAAAAAGGAGCAGACTATACGATTCTGAGCATTGAAAAACTTGAGAGATTACCATTGACAATGTCAGAAAGACCTGTCATTGAATGGATAATACACGGAATAATTACAATTCCGATAACAACTTTCCAATTTAAATACTGCCAAGAGTATATACAGCGGGCCAGTATGAAAGGTTGGGTAAAGGGTACATTAAGTCATCATGGAAATTGCCTTACACACACACATGTTATAGTGAAAAGAAACAGAATGTATTTCTTAGTGGTAACAATTGTAAACAATCACTAAGCGGTATACTTCTGTGCCCAGGTATTAATTTGCATGGGGCCTGTGAGGGGACTTCAAATAACCTTTCATGTCACCAGCACGGCACACCTGCAACACAAATAGAGCCATTCTTTAGACGGCTTTCTAACGGGAGCTATATTCTAACAGTGGTCCACAGCTGTTGTGGCATGGTGCCAGGGAAAGCCTATCTCGTAAGCGTTAGTTCCATGGTCACTTGCTGTATGCAAGTATTGTATCCAAACAGCACTCCAGATACGGAGGCGACGATTTGGCCTTCTTTGAATATCTCTTCTATTCGAATTGATACTTTAAGCAGAATGAAGTCTGTTCTTTTACAGACAACCGTGCCTTTAACATCATCAAAAGAAACGAATGATCTTCTGGTTGCAAGGCAGAGATACATATCCTTTTATCAACAAATTGCCCCATGCATTTCGTAGAAATGCTAAGCCAAATCCTAAATATGTCTGATACCAGTGGTATCCCACATATATTTAAGACAATTTTTTCGGGACTTTTAACACCCTTCAAAACAGTTCTGGGCATTTTTCCCAATTTTGTCTATTCTGTCTTTGGCGGCCTACCACTACTTTTGGGACTCGTAGCAGGAATTTTATTTTTGATCCTTCTTCTCCGATATGGCAAGCCAAGTCGCAGACAAGACTCCAGCAATGATGGAAGAAACGATCCTAGCTATACGCTATCGGGACAGCATAACTAAAGTCCTTGGATTAGCCTGGCTAAGAGATCTGAATATGACCTGGTTTCTTTCATTCAGACCAATCTGGCAAAATTGCATCCTACCTGTGCTTCGATGTATGCTATGCCGAGAAGAATGCGTGTTGGACGTCTGTCTTACACTACCATCAGCAGTACCATTGGATACAGATACTTTGCTAAGTCCTGTAACGGCTCATGCATCGTGTTGTCCCCAGCGGCTACCCATTCTGATGACGGCATTCGTTGAGACTTCACCACTACAATTAGGTGGCAGTGAAGTACGAGATGAGACCAGCATCACCCAGGTACGACCTTCTGTGAGCATTGCTGATCCTGACATCGATGATAGCAATCATTCTCACGACTGCACTGTTGCAGCATTTTCAAACTTGGTCGAACTTTCACCTGATGTCGTAGACAAATGTTTTGCGAGTCTGTCTGAAATGATGTTCTCCCCTGAACAGAAAGAATAACTTTTTAAGCAACGAGCACACAGCGTTCCACTGAACTCTGAATTTGGCCTTCAGCTTTGATAAACAAAAGCTACTGAAAACATTTGGAACTATTTTCTCCCCTGAAAGCGAAATTATTTTTTTCAAACTTCCAAAATATTTACCTTTTTCTGGCACATGTACTCTGCTTAAAGTAGAACTATTCTTAAAGAACAGAGCTTCTATTTTTAGGAACTCTAGAGACAATATATTACCTCAGCCTCTAGCACATTTACAGCAACTGTATTCATATGGGATGGAATGGTCTTGACCTTCTTTTCTGTATTAAGAGCCATTTGATGTGTAATTTTCGCAAATCGTTCAGCTAATATATATAAGCATGTTTAACTGAATGATTACACTGCTTGAAAAGCGTACAGTACCAATAATTATTTTCGTGCATTTCGCATACACCATTTTGAATGCAAAAAATGTATTTTGGGGTGGGTTGGAATACACATGCACCTTTAAATGCTTACTATTGCTCAGTTTTAGTAATGATGGACATTAGATCGCGGAGTGGGTATTGTGTTTTTATCTAGGAACCTAAATCGATATTTCTATTTTATGCCCTTGTACGGTTATAATCAATAATATCCCTATAATGGCATAGGAATCATATCCATATCTAGTTGTAGCCCATGCAGTCACATTAAGCAAGGCTACTTCCCCGGACTCCTAGAAAGCACAACGAGTTCTCTAAACAAACCAAACCTCCAGCAACCTGGGAAATCCCCATTTGCTTTTGTTTTGATTTTGTCCTAGAACTCCTGTGAAGCATTGTAAGAACAGCCAGTTCTTAGTGACATCTTTATTGACGTCTTATGTCCAACCTTACGTCAAACCCGGCACCTTTCAGGTATAAATATACCAACGTTGCCTTAAGCAAACGCATGGTGGTGGTTTTGGAGCTGAGCAGCTATCTACTTGCCCGAGAGCCCAGCTGATGCGAGAGCCCACGGACGCTGCCCCTCCCTTTTCACGCACTGAGAGAGACGCTGTCTTTTCTCCTGCCGAGAAATCCAGCTCCGGTGTTCTCAGCCGCCTTCGCGGGCTGCTGGGATATCGAGTCCTGAAAGAGAGATACCAGACCTCCTGCATTCTATTACCCAGGTACGGAGCTGACTAAACCCTTAAAGAGAATTCTTGAGTCAGATTCTCGGCAAAACCAACTTAACTTAAACTGCTACTTACTTACTCCTTCCCACGTATTAGGCTTAGGTCAGGTACACCGGGGTAGGCGTATTTAGAAGCACCAGTTGAGTACGTTAGTCAATGTATATATGTATGTATATATTTTATCCATTTTAAAGTATCTTATGGCTAAGAAACCATATCATTGCTTTTACAGTATTTCATAATACTCCTTTTACTGTACGCACTTTACTTTACATTAAGTATTGCAATTATGGCAATTCATTTCTCTTGCATGAGAAAGAAGACTGCTCAATAAATTACACCATTTATTGAAAACGCCCGTCTCTCTTTTCTCTGCACTCTGGTGAAACGAAGTACGCACGATTGACTGAGTGAAATAGCTGTCTATTGTTTTCACACGACTCTAGAGATATACTCTTATTCTGAGGGAGCAAAGTTGTCATGTTATATAGTTGTCAGAAGCTAATCCCTTTTTGTCTATCCAGGGAGGTTAAACTCCTCCTCGTTTATTCGAGAAAGTTTCTAGTGACCTCTGAGCTAGCTGGCAAACCTTATGTCTAATATAGTCAGTAGAGACCGAGTCGACCTCAGTCCTACGTCTACACTGCTGAATATATTATTCCAATGCGCAGAGCCTATTAGGAATATAGGAACTACACTACAAGGGAATGAAAGGAAGTGTAAGTGGCTATAGAATATTTTAGGGAAATAGTTTAAGGCGAAAATGTGCATGTGTGCCTGTGTGTGTTTACACTACAGCACTCAAGTAGCATCTCAGCTTCTTCAGCTGAAATTCTATATTGCAGGTGTGTCTCCTGATCTCTGGGAAACAGTCTCATGCAGAAACAAGCATGGGTCACACAGCAGTCCTTTAAGTACTATGCAGAGTATTCAATTAGGGCTTGAAATTGGAACAAAGTGGTGTGGCTTGGGCACCACTCATATACATTTTCCAGACAGAAGATGTCTCTTCTCTCCACTTTCTGCAGGACTGGTTTGGGGTGTTTCTTCTTTCAAATGTTCTTCTCAGGATGCTCACCAGATACAGCCTTTGTGTAGAGTGATGCTTCTCACAGCAAGCAGCACTCAGCCTACCTCCAGATTAGAGCATCCGCAACAGAGGCACAATGAAGCATGAGGTTTCTGCACCTGGTTGTTAGTAGTCCTCTGAAGCAGTAACCAGGAATAGATAAAAAGACAGGCTTGAGATAGAAACTTCTGCAGCTAGCACAACCAAAACAGCAGGCCCCAATCCTCAACATATCATAAACCAAATAGTAGCACTCAAGAAGGACTAATCAGCAGCCCCTTTCTACCAAAAGTCCTCATGGAATTTCTGAGGGTAGCTCTTTCCCAATCTGCTTCACATCAGTGTCTGGATTTCCATCCTACAGGCACATAATGCAGGCAGTACACCTCCACTGCCTGAGGAAGTTATCTTTATTCCCTATCTTGTGCCATGCTGAACCAGGGGCATCCGAAATGGAGCCCATCAGCTTCAGTTCTCAGGCTGTACACAAAGAACCCTACTACTGCACATGTACTACACATCTACTACACACAGAGACACTACACAACAACTTACACTCACGATGCACACAATTTCAGTGCAATGATCTGGGCATAAACATAACAGCGGCACTTTACATAAAAGGGGTCTGCAGCCCCCATTTCCGATGATACAGATAAAAAGGTCTGGTCAAACTATCAATCTCAAAACATGGTATACTGCAATCACCAGGTCACAGGACAGGTCCAGGACATTGCACAGTCAGGACCAGGCCTAGGCCTCCATGCAAACGCTAAAGCTGAAATAAAAGTCAGTGTACCTGATATACATCTAGTCAAGCATTCAGGGCAGGGGATCATGCCTGTATAGCCTGCTGTGGCTATTCCCATCAAAACATTATCCATCTGTCTATCCAAGCACCCACCCAGATACAAACTCCACCCAGATTCATCCAACTATTCATCCATTCACTATCTACACTCTCTCCATACACATACTCTCCATCAATCCATCCACCCAGCCACATAGGCATCCATCTAGTCGCCTATCTGCCCACTTATCTACCCCAAATAATATTAACAGAAATATCAAACTTGTTTAACAACATGTGCAAAATAAATAAAACAGTGTAATATTTGGGTAAAAGATCTTAAGGACTCTTAAAACAATATTTTAATAATTCTCTCCTATCTCAGACTTCAGCAAACTTCCATAATAAACATCTATTACACGTCCCATTACTGAACGATAAACATATTTTTCGATTCTCATGGTTTTTACAATCACCTTTTAGGTCTCCCCTCGGCAGCGCATATGCGCAGTCTCTTTGAGACATTCTGTATCTACAATATAGGCTTCAAGCACCGCCCATCTTCTTCATTGATTCCTCTTACTGTTCTTTGTAAATGCTGGCTTTTGTTAAGTTAATACGCTTAATAGTCTTGCTTTTGGACTTGTGAATCCTCCCATGAGGACTGCCCCTGTTATACGTGCTCTTGCTCTCCAGGTTACTTAGGATACTTTGAGAGCACTCTTTCTTTTGTTGTGTTTCCTGCTTGCTCGGCACCCATTGCTGCTCCCAGCTGGACCTGTCCTCTGTGAGGTTTTTAATGGACTTCAATCTCTTCCTTTGACATGTGAGTAATGTGATGGTTGCTACCAGTTATGTCTTGTGAGAGCCTTATGAATAATTCATGACTTAAGTGCAGGGGATCAAAGGAGACTCTGCTCAGTGAGCCAGGAGCAGAAAATCCAGGCTACGCACTGCAGTAACTCTGAGGCTTCTCACTGGGGAATGGCTGCCAATCAGGGGCGGCTTCTCCAATAGAGCGGCAGAGCATCGCCCAGCTAAAATACCCCCAGAATAGCCTCAGAGACAAAAAATAAAATGGTAATGAACCCCATTTTATTTTTCATCAACATATCCTGAACAGAGTTCCAGAGCGGGGTGGGGCCTAATGAGTGGCAGCACCAGGGAGTAGTGGTGGGATGCCTGTGCACTAGCTTGAAGTCCACATGTCTTTTTGGCCAGCCCTCTTGCAACGGCTATTGAGGCATGCACACTTTAAACCTCTCTAACCATATCATGCAGAAAGCACAGGAAGTAACTTTTTTTTAATGTATTTATTTTATACACAACTTTGATACCACTCATTTGCCCACCCCTCCACTCGCCAAAGTTGCCAGCTGCTAATGCTGCTGATGGCACTGCTGCACTGTCTAGTGTAAGCTGTGGACTCTGCTTGGCTGCTTGGGAGTCTCGCTAGTTCATATCTGCCAGGCAGACACTAACTTATTGAGATAGTCTGTGGCAGCTGTTGCCACAACTCATTCACTACAATTCCTATAATTACCTATAATAACAGACAAAAAGCGCCTGTAAGGAAGAACAAAAGCATTTGCAATGCAAGAGGTCTTACATTACTGAAATGTTGAGCTATTGGCATTGCAAATAATACTGCAATGCCATTAGCTCAAACTTTCAGTAATGTTAGACCTTTTGTATTGCAAATGTTGGTTTACTATTAATACATTCAGGCATGAGCGAGCCGGGCAGATTTATTAAGTGCCCCTGAGAGGGAGCTTGACGGCACAATGACAAAATCTCCTCCATGAATACATTGGATTCATCAGCCCTCACAGCGTCCCACTGCAGAAGTCATCTCTGCTAATGGAGACAAGAGGAGGTTATCATCAATGATGCTGAACTGAAAGTGGATAGGGTATTTCAGGTGGCTTTTATTTATTTATTTATTTTTTAAACTTGTAAGGCGCGACAGCTACCCAAAAAGTGTTTCCCGGCGCCGAGACATGCCATAAAGGTAGCAGGGGATTTCCGGCTACCCAAGTTATTGTTGGAATAGCCAAGTCTTGAATTTCTTTCTGAACCTAGCATGATTTCCTCATTTCAATTGTAAAGAGGAAGTGCGTTCCAGAGGGAAGGTCCTAAGTGGGCAAAGGATCTGCCTCCCATTCTTGCAAGTTTGAACCTTGGTACGCAGAAGTTGGCAGCTGATTGCGACCGAAGGTTTCACTTGGGAGTGTAAGGATGGGCAAGAGCTAAAAGGTATTTGGGCGCAATGCCTGCTTTGATTCTAAACATATAGTTCAGGGCTTTGAATCTAATTCTGTTTTCTACCCTGAGCCAGTGGAGCTCACGACGGTGGCTCGAGACTCCGGAAGTTTTAGGGATTCTGCACAGTAGTCTAACAGCTGAGTTTTGGACAAGCTGCAGCCGACTAACTACCGCTTCGTTGGAACCAAGGTACAGAATGTTTCCGTAGTCAAGCCGTGATGTTATGAGGGCATTGACTACGGCTTTTTGAGTGGAGGCGGGCAGCATTTGATGATGGTAAGGCATAGGCCGACAACTATGTTGGCCTGTGGTTTCATGGAGAGGGAGCTATCCATGATGACTCCCAGATTACGTACTTGGGTAACTGGGGTGGGGAAATTTCCCATCTGGTTGGGCCAGTGTGAGGGGTTCCAAAGATCTCGTTGTTTCCCTAGAAGAAGGATCTCCGTTTTTTTCTCCGTTTAGCTTTAATTGATTTCTTGACATCCAATTGAAGATGTTTTGAAGCCCTAATTTGAGGAGAGACGGGGATGAGGGGCTGGATTCAGATAGGGAGAAAATAATTTGGGAATCCTCGGTGTAGGTCATGAGGGTGAGTCCAGATCTTTCCGCTAGGTCGGCCAGGGGTCTAAGGTAAAGGTTAAAAATCAGGGGGCTCAAGATATATCCCTGGGGAACTCCATGAGGGGCGTTAAAAGTGTCGGAGCAGGCCGAAGAGGATGTTATTTGAAATGTCCGTTGAGTCAGGAAGGACCGGATCCATTCGAGTGCTTTCCCACGAACACCGTTGCTGTTTAACACCTTAATGAGTGTTTCGTGGGATATGGTGTCAAAGGCCGCGCTCAGGTCTAGAAGCACGAGCGCGACCGTTTGACCATTATCAAGGAGTTTCCGGATGTTTTCCGTGACTCCCAGAAGAGTAGTTTCTGTCGAGAAACCAGCACGGAAACCCGATTGCGAAGGGTGCAGGAGAGAATTGTTTTCAGCAAAGGTGGATAAGACCGAGTGGACGTGTCTCTCTAAGCATTTGGTGAAAGCAGGGAGCAGAGATATGGGTCTATAGTTTGCTAAGGTTTCCGGATTTGCTGTGGGCTTTTTTAGCAATGGAGTTATCATGGCGTGTTTCCAGAGGGCCGGGACAGGGGAAAGTTCTAACGAGGAGTTTAGCATATCAACGATGACTTCCAGGGAGGGATCGTCCATTTGTTTGAGTACTTTAATGGGAATCGGGTCCCGGGGGGAGCCGGATTTAATGGTCTTAAAGATGGTCTTCAGTATGTTGACCGTGATGGATGGCCAGAATTCCAAATGTATTCTCAATGGAGGGGGCATAGTCCGCGTCAGCCAAAGGGGATGGGTCATTATTGTTGCTTTTAATGTCCCTGATGATTTTCTCGATTTTGTCCGTAAAGAAACAGGCCAGATCTTGGCATTGTTGTGTATTAAGTGGGGGAGCCGTGGCTGTGGTTTGTGTACCCGCAAGTTCTTTGACCTTGTTAAACAGAGTTTTTGGTTTATTAGTAGCTTCCATGATGGTGTTGGACACATACAAGGCTCGCGCTTTCGCGCAAGCAGTGTGGTATAAATTCCTGGCGTTATGGTAAGTCTTTTTTATGTAAGGAGCGTAGTCCTTACGCCACTGACGCTCAAGTGCCTTGCATTTTGATTTTTCAATTTTCAAAAGGTCGTTAAACCAGGGGGCAGGGTGACAGTGTCTGTTTCCTTTGATATGCGGGGTGGGTAAGCAGTAGTCAGCGGCGTCACTAAGCCATTGTTGAGCAGCTACTGCTAAACATTCCTTGTTGTGACCCTTTCTAGGTGGGTTTTCATGGAGTGCTGTATTTAGTTTTACCATGTCAAGTAATTTCCAGTTTTTCCTGGAAGTAGCTGGAAAAACAGGCTGCGTGGTGGTGACAGGTGGGAGTTTACGGCTGAATTTTATTAAGTGGTGGTCGGACCAGCAAATGGGGGTGGTGTCATGCCATTTTAAGTCATTGATATTGGTAATGATGGGGTCGAGCAAATGGCCTGCTTTGTGGGTGGGTCCAGAGTTGAGTATGGTCAGGTTTAGAGCAGTCAAATCCTCCAGCAGGTTAGAGCAAGTGGGGGAGGATGGGTCGTCAAAATGCAAGCTGAGGTCTCCGATTAGTGAGAAGTTTTATAGAGGCTATGTAATAAGGAGTGATGTGATTGGCTAGGTTTGATGCCCATTGGGATGAGTTGCCGGGGGGCCGCTTTGTCTTTTTTCTGAACAGATACGCTGAATTAAAGGAACACCACCCTTAAAAGGCAGGTCACTGCATGGATTATGCTTATGTAGTTTAATTGAGTTCATGGTCTTTGCAGAGACAGTTGGGGTTGAAGTGTAAATTTCACAGAGACAGTCATGATCAATGTATGGACTGCACATAGACGGTTTGGGACAAGGAATGTTTAAACTGCCTGCAAGCAAAAAAAATTTTGATCGGAAGAAATAAAATTAAAGAATACCAATAGGCATCTGCCCCTGGAGAACAATAAGTGTTACATAAGATCTTTAAAAAACTAGCTTTAAAGCGTGACACATTAAGTATACTGTAGGCCAACTGAACACTAACCCTGATATCCCCCTCAGTCACTGTCAATCCTAAATTCGTAGTCCGTTTGTTCGCTAACTGCTAGAGATGTTGCTCATTAAATCTGCTGCAAATAAGTCTGGTACAGGGTACTGATAGAGTGAAATTTAGGCAAGCGAATAAACCGGTCCAACAATATGTTATGACATATAAAGATGCCAATTGGTTGACAAATGGGCAACAAAATCTCTAAACTGCAAATATCTAAAAAGAAAAAAAAAGCCTGCCAGTATGTGCCGCAAAAATACTGAAGTGACCCAAATGAAAAGAATATCCCTTTTGAAAACAATTGACTGAGTCGTTTGAAACCGATCTTATGTCAGAATTGTGCATAGCCCTCATGTAGATGCAGCATTATATTAGGACTTAGGCCAAGGGAAGCGTACTGATTAAAAGACGAAATGTTACAATACATTTTATTTAAAGACCAAGTCCTATGATAAACAGCCAGCGTCTTAAACCTGGAACGTTTGAAGTACTCTGTATTGATCAGGCCCAAGAATGGGTGACGAAGTGCGATTTAAAATCTAATACTCACGAAACAGCAGTCAGTCAGACCACCCATAACAGACAACAGTCAGCACCGAACGAAGAAAGAAAGTGCAACCACAGTGAAAGAAGGGGCATACCACTTGTCTTGCGAGGTAACTGAAAATACTGGATGTCACAACAATGCTTTTTATAGCCCCATACAAATCTATGCCACCTAGCCTCAACCTTTTTAAACAAGCATGCGGTGGGAGCGTGTGAGGCAGAGAGGAGACACCATGCGCCTGCACATCGCCTGTCTGTGCGCGAACATGGTTTGTCTCCCTTCGCGCACCAAACAGACAACAATAGTCTCGCCAAGGTGTAGCAGCGCATGCTCTGCGATCGCAAGGCGAGACCTAATAATGGACAATAGATTTCACTCTGAAATAATGGATGATATGTGAAAATAGAGGATGGGTGCTCAACCTCCCTACCCATTTATCCCTCCATCCTGTGTTAGTTAGGTGCATTTATCCCTCCATCCTGTGTTAGTTGGGTGCACTGCAATTCTTGTAGGAAAAGCTCAGACATCCCCCTCCCATCTCTCTGATTTAGACACACCTACCCCCATCTCCATCCACAGGACACCCCAGACAGTGCTTTCTGCAGGAGAGTGTTGTAGGGACACTTTTAACCTTACCTGTAGTTTAGGCGACCTGCTCCACCCCCCTCTTAGTGTCCCCTCACCCAAAGGCAGAACACCCACCTCTCAAATATATAGAGAGGAACTGGATGTGCTGACACAGCTCTCACTGAGTCACATCAGCCTTGAGTGACATCATAGGAGTAAAAATCAACTTTTAGTTTTCCCCTGTTGTGAAATAATAGTAAAAAACTAAATTTCAGTTTTGGTACTCACAATAATGGCTTCCAAGCTATACACAACGAAGCAATGAAAGGTAACTTATAGCCTTTCCTTTACACAATTGAGATAGGCTACACATTACTTATGACTATTCTTTTGCATAGTTCCAAAATAGGTTTGTTCTTCATGAAGATATCTACTGAGAATTTTACAGGCCAGGCAATTTCAATAGGAATGGCTTATGAATGAAAGTGTTTTGTATGTCATTGATGAGTTTAGGCACTCAATAAGTCATCATACTAGCGCTCTTTCACTCATCTTTGCATTCATTCCTTTATCCACTGACTCATTCTTGAGTTCACCCTCTGTTACAATCACAATAAAACACAGACAAACTCAGCATCATATGCAAGAAAAATTAAAAGAATACAGATGCAAATAACTGTAGCAGGGATTCTGCTCCTACACAGAAAGAAATTGGAGATAACTAGGCGAGAGGAATACCGCGTAGCTATGAGGGGTTATAAATCTGCCCTTCGGCTGGCAAAAGCCCAATTTTTTGAGGAGCGTATAAGATCTGCCTCAAGCTCATCTAGGGAAACTTTCAAAGTGGTGCAAGAACTCCTTAAAGTTCCCGAGCCTGTGGCCACACATGATAAACAGAAGTGTAAGGAGCTCGCAGACTTCTTCCACATGAAAATTGAAAAGATACTTAGTTCCCTGCCTCATTCTATACGATCTCAGCCTAATCAGGAAAAGAACTCTATAACACAGCCTAGAGATGTATCTACCTATCTAGATACTTTTGGCCCAGTTTCAGTGGCCGAAGTACTGAAGGCCTTAGGATCTATGAAAAGTGGCTCCCCTATGGATCCGGTCCCTATGAAGTTTCTAAAGCAGGTAGCAGCTTCCATTGTGGCTCCTATCACTGATCTGATGAACGCTTCTTTTTCCCAGGGCTTGGTGCCACCAAGCTGGAAAACAGCAGTGGTTAAGGCACTCTTAAAAAAGCCAAACTTGGATACGGCGGACTTGGCAAATTTTAGGCCTATATCCCTGTTGCCGGGACTCAGCAAAATTGCTGAAAGGCTAGCGAATTATCAACTGTCAGGTTTCTTGGAGTCTAATGGATTGCTCCGAGACTCGCAGACCGGATTGGGTCCAGGCCAGAGCACTGACACTGCCCTCCTGGCAGTCGTGGAAGAAACCAGACGCATTATGGATTCAGGAGGATCAGTGGCAGTGATCCTCCTGGACCTTAGTGCGGCGTTTGACACCGTTAATCATCAGGTGCTGATTCAGCGACTGTCAGAGGTGGGTGTGGCAGGGGCCGCTCTGAAGTGGCTTAGGTCATTTCTCGACGGCCGCTCATATCAGGTTTCGGAAGGCAGCAATCGGACTACATCTATACCCCTCCAGTGTGGGGTGCCACAGGGCTCCTCTCTTAGCCCTACATTTTTCAATATACATATGGCCCTCCTGGAGGATGTGGTGGCCCCTTATGACATCAAGATCATCAGTTATGCGGATGATACGCAGTTAGCAGTCGCCTTATCACAACTGGTAGAGAACCCCGATTTGCTGCACTCCTGCCTGTCGGAAGTCCATACCTGGATGGATGAATCAGCTCTTAAGCTAAATGGTTCGAAGACAGAGATAATGTTGCTAGGGAACAAAATCCCCTCACTCCACCGACCAGCTGGCCTAGCTGTATGGGTGATCTCCCAAGCACGAAAGAGGAGATTAAGAGCTTGGGGGTCTGGTTAGAACAAGATCTCTCGTTCAGGACCCAAGCTAAAAAAACTGCAGGAGTTTGTTTGCCCAGTTACGGTCAACCCGCAAAATTTTCCCTCTTCTTCCCTTATCATCTAGGAAGTTGTTGATTCAGGGACTGATAACATCGAGACTCGACTATAGTAACGCCATCTTTTTGGGTGCCCCTGAATCCACCTTCAACAAACTTCAGCAGGTTCAAAACGCGGCGGCAAGGCTGCTCATGGGCATCCCCAGAACCCAGTCAGCCAGACCTGCCTTAAAGGCATTGCACTGGCTTCCAGTGCGGGAAAGAGTTAAAATTAAGGCACTCTGTACAGCCCACAAAATTCTTCAGGGGACAGGACCCCTATTCTGAGGAATCTAGCGGTGCCATACAAAGCGAATAGAACGCTGCATTCCGACCAGAAACACCTTCTCCTAGTCCCTAGAGTAAAGAGGGCACACACGGGCGGGAGAAGATTCTCGGTTAACACAGCGAGGCTGTGGAATTCCCTACCTTTAAAACTGCGTGCTGAGACTTGCACTTAGCGCTTTCGTAAATATCTTAAAACACATCTGTTTCCTGCTTGATTGCACCTGACTGGCCGTTTTATTATCTGTTGGTGTCCGGATAAGCGCTGGGATGCCCGAGGGTAACTGCGCGCTATATAAAATTTTAAATAATAATAATAATAATAATTCGCATGCTCAGAAAAACATTTCGCTGGATCCCCTCCGAAACAAGGAAAACAGTCACCCACGCTCTGGTCACGAGCCGACTGGACTACGGAAACACCCTCTACGCAGGTACTACCGCAAAACTCCAGAAGAAACTCCAACGAATCCAAAACGCCTCAGCCAGACTCATATTAGACATCCCACGCAACGAACACATCTCTGGTCACCTTAAAGACCTCCACTGGCTACCCGTCAATAAGAGGATCACTTTCCGACTGCTTACCCACGCACACAAATCACTCTACGACATCGGTCCAGAATGCCTCAACTCTCGATTGTCCTTCTACACCCCCTCCCGACAACTACGTTCTTCCAGCCAAGCCCTCGCCACTGTACCCCGCATCAACAAGACCACCATGGGAGGCAGATCCTTTTCTTACCTGGCTGCTAAAACATGGAACTCACTCCCCGCTTACCTTCGCCTTACCCAGAACCACCTAGCATTCAGAAAGCAACTTAAAACGTGGATATTTGACAAGTAATCCTCCTCCCCTTCCCAAGCGCCTTGAAACCCTCCGGGTATGTAGTGCGCTATATAAATTCTATGACTTGACTTGACTTGACTTGCACAGAGACTTAGAACCTCAGTGAATTAGGGTGTGCCAAAACTCACCCTAGTATCCAAAATCCCCTACCAGACTAGCTATCAGTGTCTCATTGGTTCTAACAAAACCCCAATGATTTAGACAACCCAGAACATGGACTTAGAACACCTCAGGTAACGTGGAACATATGAACACTCTTTCGTTATACTAACATATCAATCCAGAACGAGGAGTCAATGAGGACAGGTGCGAGTTTGAAATGTTTATTTCTAATGCAGTGTTCTCAAACGCAGTATCTTAGCTAATATAAGCAAACATATTATAAAGATCAAGGTTAAAAACATACTTACTATTCCATAAAATACAAAGGGAGAAAGCATGTTAAAAACGCTAAAGGAAACAGGTCTAAATAGAACCTTAGGTTACCCTCCCTAGCTAGTATATTATATTATATCTAAAGAAGGTCTCTTTGGTTTAAGAAGGGCGGGCCCATACCTTTAGGTTCAATGGAAATGGATCAATCATCTCCTACACCAACACTCTGCTTACGGATATTCATCAAGTGTGTGTTTCCTGCCTTACGCAGTGCAATATCATTTGCGCCTAAAAGCAAAGTTGGCCACAGCTGCATCCATATTATGTCTACTCCAAACAGTAAGCGCTGTGTTGAGATAACCTTGAAGGCCTCGGCACCCACTGTACAGACATAGCTTACCAAGCAAGACTGATATTATAATCAAACATGTTATTTTCGTGTAAAGCAAAATACCTAACTAGGCGAAAAGCATTAATAACAAAATGTGGTCATGTGCAAAGGCAGCAGGAAAGGAAAAATGGAGTTTAAAACTCTAACTAACACATGCCAACTTAACACAGTGCAAAGGTGAAACCCATACATAAGACACCCTCCCTTGGATCCAAGCACTGATAGGACAAGTATAAAGGGGCACTTTAGGAACGCAGAGTTCAAGTTCGATAGGTCAAACACAAGTCTCCAATTTGGCACTTAAAAAATCGAAGGAGATAAAAAAATGCAATAGTCATGAAGTAAATAGGCAATCTTTTTTGAAGAAGAAATCCCTTGGAGGGTCCAAAAATTTCTTTAAATCAAACAAGATGTTCAGGTCAAAAACTTGAGACTGCAACCCCAGTTCATCCTAATAATGAATAGGCAAAATAAGCAGCAACAACCTCCAACAGGAAGTCACTGTTATCATCCGAAAACCGATCAGCCATCCAATTTAACAAAGGGAAAGAACATACATGCTCTTTGATTACCCAAGCCTCTTGCACCATCAAAGGACAACTCGTGGGTTCTCGAGGAAACTGCGAGCCAAGAAATCTTGCGTCGCTGGGAACACATTCCAACGGCCCAGAACACCATGCATCGCTGCAAAGGCCATAATCCCTCCATCAGAACAAAGCAATTCATGAGCAACTAAGGGACTCATAAGCTGATTATAATCCGCTTCGGGAGATACCGTATTGCAGAGACACAAATCCAGGGCCCATTCAAAATCGCAACTCAGGCAATGGAAAGCAGGCTGAACGCATGTAAAGTAGGAAAATCGAAACGATAATCCATACGCTGCACTCAGTGTGGCAAGCGGCAGCGCACCATAGTACTCAAGCATCCGGGCGCGAAGAAGCCCTAGCCGAGACAGCTCGTCTTGCAACACAGGATGAGCATCCATTTTGAAATAGACAGAATAGCAATAGTACGCCAGCAGCAAGAGCCAGTAGTAAGGGAAATCCACCAAACAGGCTGGAGAAAATAGAATGGAAGAATGCTGGAATGACTCCGAAAATATTTTGGAAAGAAGTCACCAATCCACTTCTTACAACTTTAAAAAATTGAGCCAGCTCCGAAGTGGAGGACGCATTGAAGATTGTATGAATTAATTCACCGAAGTGCAAGGGCAGATCAGTATTTAATAAGGCATGTACTTCTGTGCGGGCATTAGCCACGTGAAGGACAAATGTTTCACGAGCAGATGTGAGGGCAACTTCTTTCTGGGACAATAGAGCTCTTATGCGACTCATCTTATTGAACTCTGCCTTTAAGGTCGGAATCTTAGGCCAGATGGAAACATCAAGTTTCCCATGCGGCGGAGGATACATTACATTCTTGCAACAAATTACACGTTCACTGACTGTAACGACATAAGCAATCCCTTTAATTAACCCACAGCAATCCTCATTGTTTAAAAGTAAATAAGTCCTGTTAGCCAGCAATGTGAATGTGGGAACTGTTGCAGGCACGGGTGTACCTTTCAAAACACAGGCTAAATTAGGCTCGCTTGTTTGCAAGAGCCATGTATTTGGATATGTCGACACATTAAGGAATTATCTGGTGCTTCAGTGCATTCTTCACCATTTAAATAAACTTCTCTTCCTTCCCTAAGACATCTGTATGTAAAAAGAAGCGACCAAGCTTCATGGAGATAAGAACTTCCTAGAGGCATCGTATCTGCCAATGGCAAAGTACTTCACACAATTCGAAAATGCAAATAAAGGGAGAGTAATCAAACCATGAATAAGCCAAGTAGCAGCATTTGCTTCAGCCACAGAAAACGGTAAAGGTTCCAACCTCTCAATGTGCAACATGGAAAAAGAAGCATCCTTCATTGATAGTAAGCATTGCTTGTCAGTTAAATTAAAGGGGGCAAACAAGGCAGACATATTCAAGTAATGCCATGGCATCTTAGAGGCTTTAAGTGTCTGCAAGGTCCATGCAAACTGCATAATGGAACGTAATTGATTTTGACCATGGTACAGGGTAGATACCTCATCTTGCACAATATCCACAACAGATGACACAATATTATCTAACGTGTAAATGCGAGAAGAGAGTGTGTTACTGCTGTTATCTATAACCGTTAGCTCTTTTTCTAAATTAGCTTGATCTATAACCCTAAGGCGGGTAGCCGCCTCAATCTGGGAAACTTTCAAAATTTCATTATAAACAGCATATATCCATCTTTTTGATCTACCTTTAGCCGGGCCTTTAATAAAATCATTCAAATCAACATCATCAGTCAGTTTAGATAAATGCAGTTTAACTGACGCCAAGGTAGAATGTCTGAGCCAATTCTGACACAATTTTCCCACAGAATAGGTAGTTACAGAATGGCCACTTTCAAAATGGGGATCTATCCTGACCTGTGTATAGCCGAGAGCTAAATCCAGAAAATGATGCTGGCATGAATCAGCACTTCTGTGCCAGAGCAACCAGCCTTCGGGATACAAACTGGATATGTTAAAGGAGGAATTCAATAACAGAGTTTGTAAATCTCTCATGGAATATTTATTAAAATTACCCCAACCGGAGTATTCCTCTAAGTCAGGAAAGGAAGGAGCATTCAATCTTTTAGGAGTAGTCAATCCAAAGCATGCTGTTTGCGAAATAGTAGAATTCAAAAACAACATATGGTTCGGGATGAGGCATGCTCGATGCAAAGCATCTGTGCCTTGCACTTGCCAACTTTTAGAACCCCAAACTGATTTAAGGTCAATTGAATCCTTCCACAACTCGTAGCCCCCAACAGCCAACTGGTCTAGAAAGGACTTCGAATACAGTAATTTAGTATCAGTAAGTCTAACTTTGGAAATAGACTTTTCAGCCATTTTAAAATAAAAGGCATTAGGATTAGATTGATTTAAGTCTGTAAAGTAAGTAAACCTTTTCAAAAAGGTAACAGAACTACCATGTATAGGGGCTGGACAGTGTTCCCACTGGGTGCAATTTACAGTGAGTCTCCTGGTATTAGCTTTATGCCGGTAGTGATTGCCAAAATGTTGATAACAATACAAATCACCGTAATTAGCAGACTCCAAGTACAAATCTTCAGCATCAAAGGCAGCATAATATTTCAAATCAGAGAACAACGATTCAACAGCCTGAACATCCCAATCATCAGAACGTATATTTTGTTTACCCACATCCCCCATTGACACTCTAAGCACATTAGGGACATTTATAACCTCAGTGGGCCCATGAATTTGAAATCGAACCGCATCCCATACAATCCCATCTAGGACAAGCCAAGCTGTGATGTTAACAAAAGCCAAATCTCTCTGCACTCTGTGCGATGAGGAATGGGGAGCCAAAGTTCCATTGATATGTCAGAATACAAAACCAATTGTCATAAAAAGGTAAATCGAAAAAAACACCATCCAAATATAAGTCCAAGGGGAATCAAAAAATGTTTTTTAAACAGTCTTGCCAAATTAGAAATCTTCGAGGGCTTAATAGATGTGTGGGATACAGTGTCAAATGAAAATCTGGATTCTGTAGCCAAGCGAGTTTGCAAATCAGGCATCGATAAGTCTGTAGGATAGGTATAGTCATTTTCATCATGTTGAGTACCAGGCTGGATACTCAATAAAGGACTGGTAATTGCAGGCAACTCGAGAGCAACATCAGGCACAGGATTGGAAACCGGGGCCAAAACAGAATTTCTCAAAATCGAAGGACATGAGACTGCCGGTGTCATACTAAGAAGAATCGGCCACTCTGTGTATTTTGACATTGTCAATGGAGATATACCTGTTCTACGTACAACCTTGAAGTGGTGGTAAAATGACTGTTCTCGTGCCCTTCACACCAAGCACTGGTACCGGAGCTCGATGAGAAGGACCAAATTCTTTCTTGTTATCGATCTTCTTACGAACTAGTTCTCCAACTTGGGGTAGCCAGCCAACTACAGGGATCTGCAACGCATCATCCGAGGTGGAGGGCAAATGTTCCTTTGCAAGACTGCCTCTTGTCTTTTGTAGATCCTGTAAAACATTGCAATGTTCATCTACGTCAAAGGAGGCGGCTTGAGCCACCGAGTCTAGACCGTCAAGGTCCGGCACATACATCTTGATACCAAAGAGCATTTCGTATGGGGTCCGCCCACCCAGAGACCTTCTAGGGAGATTATTAAGAGCTCGCTGTGCGCCATTGAGATGGGCCAGCCAGTTCCTGCCAGTACCTATAACTCAGGCCGTCAAAGAATGCTTTAAATCTCGGTTCATTCGTTCCACAACACTATTACCCTCAGGTCTGTATGGAGACGAAAACTTGACTTGTACCCCCAACAAAGTCATGGCATCCTTATACGCCTTAGAGGCGAAAGCCGGACCCTGATCCGAATGGAAGGTACCACAGGCAAAAATCCCTACAAAGATATGCAAGTCTCTTATGATAGTCTGTGAATCAGCGCTGCGGTACGGCCACACCCACACAAAGCATGTGCATGAATCAACTGCTACTACGATGTACTTATACGCAGTATCAGAATAAAAGGGACCGCAGTGATCTAAATAAACAGACCCAAGGGGTTTATTAGAAATGTACAACTGAGTCTGAGGCGGACGCGCAGCAGTTGAAGGCTTAATCTGCTGGCATATGTCACATTGAAGGACATAATCACACGTCTGTTTGTACAGTCCCCGCCACCAGAAACGTTGTTGTAACTGAGCTACAGTAGCCGAAGCGCCCGCATGCGCAGACACAACACCTTCATGGGCTGCGGTAATCAGAGTAGGCCTGCGGTCCGCGTTGGGAAGCAATCTCTCACCAACGTCAGGAATTTTCACATAAGGAACTTTATCAGGACTTAAGTGGTATGAATACTTCGAAGGGAATCCTTTTGGATATTTACCTCCCTTTTCAGTCCCAGCGACAGCTGCCAAGATATCATTATCAATCTTACTTTTGGAACGTGTAACTGCTGCAACCAAATATGTCGATACCGCTGATTTTGCTGCCTCATCGGCTAGTGAATTGCCAACAGCGTGGACTCCCACGCGCTGATGACCAAGAGTATGAATCACAAACACGAGTGGCAACTGCTCTTTAAGCTCAGCCACTCGGACCCAGATCATTTTATGTTTTATTGTGCTACCCTTGGAATCACGAAAATCATTCTGAATCCAAAAGAAAAAGTTTCCATTGTAAGACTGGACACAGTAGTATGAATCACTCACAATAAGAGTTGACACACCAGGATCAGCGTACTCCAATGCAAGCATCAGAGCACGAAGCTCTGCCAATTGTGTGGTGCAGTCTCCTAGAGTCTGCATGTGTACTACCCTGGACTTGAACCTGTCATTCACCATGGCACCTACCACAATAGCGCAAGCGGAAAAGTATGCATGCTTAGACCCATGCACAACCTGCGCAGAACCATCAGTGTATATGATGCAATGGAAGTCCTCCAAAGGCCGCATAGCCAAAGGAGCAGGATGAACAAATTCATACTGCAAAAACTCCTGCGACTGTAAGGAGGCATCAAATATAAACGTGACACCCGGAGACGTCAAAGATGCTGCCCATTGTATCCACCGAGGTTACAAAACTTTAAAATTCGGTACACTTGCTTAGGTCACTGCCTCTAATGCAGGAAATGGGGTTATTACCAACATGCGTTTTCCCTGCGACAGTGCACGTTCCTTGAGAATCGCCATTTGCACTGCTGTCAAAACTTTTTACACAGAGGAAAAACGCATTTCAGCCGAAGTGTACAAGTGTGACTTTTAAGCAATAGGTACTGTGTCTCCTTCGTTAAAAGTAAGGTACGTGAAACACACCGCCCCAGGGATGATTCTTATCACCAGGTTGTTGTGGTCATCACGGGTCAGTAAGAATTTAGATTCTAGAAGATCAGCTTGCAAAGATTTCAAAATAGCTGAATGTTCCGGCAGCCAGCAAGATTTGGTAAAAGTAGGTTGTATCAGAGCATATAAAGGCTTGATACGCTGGGCATATTCGGGAATATAAGTATGCCCGAAATTTAAAAATCCCAGCAAGGACTGTAATTTTTTCAGAGTTGTATGAGCGCGCAGTTCTGTGCATTTCTCCAAGAAGTGAGGGGCCAATCCTCGACTTCATTGCTGAGCTCATAGCCCAGGAACAACACTGTGTACTCCGCAATGTGTGACTTTGCAAAGTTAAACTTGTAACCGAAGTCCACAAAGTTACAAATTATGCGGTCAACGCGACACAGATGCGCCCAAAGTTCGTCGTCTGTGAGATATATGTCATCCACATACGAACACGCATCAGTGTCAATCCTCTCTAAAAGAGAGACTATACGGGCAGCAAACACGCCTGGACTATTCTAATAGCCCATAGGTAAAAGTCGGTTCTGGCCCTGTTTCCCGCCACAGGTAAAACTGGTCCACTGGGAACTCAGTCCGTCCAAATTATGGGCAAAAAAACCGTTGGAAATGTCAAGTGTAGTTTTAAAACGTTTACGCACAAGACTATCCACAAGAGCAGAGCCGTGGGTATTCTGCACAGGTATGGCAATGCGAGTTCAAATGCCGGTAATCCAATACCAAACGGTACGATCCGTCAGGCTTGGTCACAGTAAAAAGAGAGTTATTCATTGATGACACACAAGTTTCAATCACACCTTGATATTCCAATTGTTGAAGGATTTCTGCGACGGAAGCCTTAGCTTCTCGTCGGATGGGATATTGAGGTTGAGGCTGTGGCATAGACCGTAAAGGAATTTCGTGGTGTGGGGAAAATGTATTCCAACCACATTGTGTACGGTACGAAGCCGGCGCAAGAGCCTTAGCCCACTCTTCTGCAAAATTCAGCGCATGCTCTTTCGAGACCGTGTGCGCGAAACTAGAGAGGATTACCTCCTTCCCTCTCGGAGCTGCGAGCACAAAAGGTGGGGGCCAGTCAGCCTCCGCTAACAAAATATCATATGTAGTCATAAGATTCTCCCAAAACACCCCTTTGATTGTACGTTGTATATCACCTTCAATTAAAAGGACTATTTCATAAAGTCTATCAGGGGGAGCTACTCTGGTATCAGCCGTCTCCACAACAACATATCGATCAGTCGCTTTCACCTTCAGTAGCGGACGCAGGGGGAAACATCCTTTACAACGCAACTTTTACCACGCAGTGCCTTTACGACGCAACTTTTACAACGCAAACCATTACAACGCATTGCGCTGGGGGGCGCTCTAGGATAGGGAATGCGTTTAATTTACTATACAACACCTTCCCTAGTGTCCACGGGACTGGAGTTGGAATAGTAAATTAAACTATTCACTATCCAGCACCCCAAAGCGCTATGCGTTGTAGGTTTGCGATGTAAAAACCGCGTTGTAAAGGCATGCGTGGTAAAAGCATGCGTTGTAATGTCATACATCCGGACGCAGGGCCTCTTGCACTATGGTAATCTCCGCCGCGCTGTCCAGCAAGGTCAGAGCCCATGTCTGATTCCGAAGCTGCGTTCTCACTATCTGTGGCATATCTCGCTGTTAAAGCGGCAACTTTCTTTTTCTGAAACTGGGGTCTCTTCGGTGTTGAATCGTCCTCCTTGCCTTTACCGTCTTTTGGGCGGGGCTGGTCGCGTCCTTGCTGGCCACCCCGACCTCTGCCGCCTCCTCCACCACCGGTCGATGAGGCCTATGAGTCCTGAAAAGAACGAGGAGAGCGTTGTTCAGAAACCTGAAAACGATCAGGTGATTTTATCGTCGCTCGATCGCGCAAGTCATAAATACGTTCTGTAGCGCAGGCACTGGTGACGCAGGACGAGACTCCTGTTTCTACTGTTGTTAACCCTGATTTTGTTTTTTCAGCCAATTTTGTTTTTTGGACTTGGGCTGATCGTCATTCTCTGACTTCAGCCCTTGGGGTTGCTTTTTCTCCTTAGTGGAAAAAGGCTTGAGACCCACGCTATTGCGGCCCACATTTTTATAAGCCGCCACAATAATCCTCGGTAACTGTCGGGGTTTGTCGGCATCGGGAACCACCTGTAATGCATTGGACACCTGAAAGTTCACCGCATCCCCCTTGACATTCGCAAGTATGAGATCGGAAACTACATCAAAGGAGCTGTTAGGCGCATACCCAATTTAACCGCTGCCTCAGGTTCGTGCTCATCTTGAACACGCTTAATGACCGTCGGAAGGACAGTCATGGACGGAGTGCCAAAACACCTCACATAAATTGCCGCAAAGATCTTCCCCCACGACTTACAGTCACCAATTTCTAGGGTCAAGTCCTTTGGCATGCTAATTGTCAGAATCCTGTGTTTTTCACCAGGAGTGGTGTTAGGAAATACTGCTTCCAGCAGGTCAAATTTTTCGGCAAGCCAGAAAGGAAATTCATCCTTATCCTGGGGGCACTTGCTCATCACTGCGTTGACCATTACAGGGCTAAGTTTCATTCTGCCATGTCCAGCAGGAAGTGCCGCACCTCCTGGGGCCCCGCCCGGGAGATTGCGGGTAATGTACTGCACTAACGACCTAATTACATTAATTGCAACAGTATGTAACTGCCGCAAATCAGCAACGGCAACCGCTCCATGTCGAGGATGCAGTGTAAATCCAGCCAAAATAGGCCATGTAGCGCCTGGAATGGACAAAGGACCTAACCTCGGTGCCATCAAGGAGTGGGGTAGGGCGCCATCAAACTCGGTGCTGCCAAGCATCAATCGGAACTTCCTGTGTCCTATATGGAGCATATGCCTGCGGCACAGCGGTGTGAGTGTATGTGTCGAACACATTAGTATTAGCGTTCACAGCCAGGAAGGTCACCCACGAATAAAATATTTTGTATGGGTAAGCCACCTCTGCATTCACCACCATAATCACAGCTATGCCATCCACGGGGACATGATAATTCTGCAAGTGATTGCGCACCGCAATGCGACTATGTTGTGGAATGTCCACCGCAGCCATAGTGACACAGAAAGAGAAAGGTACAACAGAAAGTACGTAGCACAACTAGTAGTAATTCAAGGAAACCTTTTAGAAAGAATCAAGCTTGAAAGGACCTATATTATTATAGGTAGGTTTGTCCGACACCACTGTTTTCCGGAAACAATAGCGAAGGGTGTTCTGGATGACCCAAACGCAGTACAAATATGACTTTGGACTCTGCAGAATACTCTTTCTCACATCTGTTACAGTGGACTTTAGTACGTGTCTGGAATCTGTAGGCCTTATGAAAGTTACTCTAGCCCATGGGCTCCACACCTCCATAGGGGAATAATGAAGTGAAAAACAGTAAAACACACTGACTTTCCCTGGCATGTTCCTTCCCAGTGTATAAAGCCTATTCCATGTCACCACCCAATTCTGCATAAGTCCTGCCACACCATTACCTCTGTAGCTGCTCCTGGACTGCGCACACTAGGAATCTCCCCTGCGCAGCCCCTACACGTCTGCACACGCATGTACACATGGGTCTGCATGTAACCAGCCCGGTGTCCCTTACTCCAGCTGCTGCGCAGTGGCCTGGTCAAGCCAGGGGGACACCAGTAAAATCCCCATGCAGTCTCTTACATCCTGAGTTCACTGTGGGTGAGTCCCAACTTATGAGGCTCACCCACAGTAAAAGCTCAACAATTAGGTGCTCAAAAAGCTAAAAATCCGGGCGGCTCATAGTTTCAGAACCACCTTCTAAGACCCTCATACACTCTAACTAACATTCTCTCAATTGCTCATTCTCACTCATACTCACTCCCACTCCCTCTTAAACACCAGCAAACATACTCATACTCACTGGTTCTCAGCTCATATTTGCACCCACTAACTGAATCTGGGCCCTGGTGCAACTGCGCCTGCTGCACCATTTATATCTACACCCCTGACTCACTTGTACTCACTTTCACAACCTCTAATCAATCACTCGTTCTAACACACTAATACTCCTTCACTCACTCCCTCTTACTCACTTTCACTTATTCATACACACTCTCAAACATAGATCTCACTTACTTTCACTCTCCTTGATACTCTCAAACACACACACACTTTCACTCAATCCCAGTCAGTCTCAATCAGTCCCAACCACATTCACAAGCTCACATACACATGCATAGAGAAATAGCATGTTTTTGCCTCCATTGCTTCCTTTGCTGGCAGCTCAGAGGCTCCATGGCACCAGGGGGCAGGGATCTGGTGCTGGACAAGGGAGCCACCAAGCCAAGATTCCCAAAGAGGAACCAGGCAGAGCAGAATGCCCAGTTTGAAAAGAGGAAGGCCCACCCCTACCCCTCTGCCAGCTTCTCGGTAGGACTGGAAGCAAAGCCCTATAAGAAGCTGGGACAGAGCTGGGTATCCTGCCCCAGCGGCTCTGTGGGGCTTCTCACTGGACTCAGTGATGTGCAGATGTGCGCCCTCACAGCTGCATTTAGCAGGCATGCTGTGCTGCCTAAAGCATATCTGTGAGATAAAATGGAGTGTGCCTGTGTGAGGGGACCGAACCACACCCCTCCTACAGGCTCAACCCAGACATACACTGCAGTGTTCTACTTTTAAACAATACTCTCTGGCTGGATCATGCCTCAGCCCCCTCTCCGCCTGTCATCACCAGCCTGGAGAGGAGGCACAGAGGGCTGACCCTTGTGTTTTCATGAACACTGCCACACTGAAAAATGCACAGGTGCCTGTCAGGAGGCAGGGGGACACTCAGGAGGCAGGGGGCTCTCAGGAGGGGGGCCTCTCAGGAGGCAGGGGGCTCTAAGGAAGCAGGGGCTCTCAGGAGGGGGCCTCTCCGGAGGCAGGGGGCTCTCAGGAGGGGGGCCTCTCAGGAGGCGGGGGCTCTCAGGAGGAAGGGGACTCCCAGGAGGTAGGGGGCTCTCAGGAAGGCAGGGGCCTCTCAGGAGACAGGGGCCTCTCAGGAGGCAGGGTGCCTCTCTGGAGGCGGGGGCTTTCGGGAGGCAGGGGCTCTCAGGAGGCAGGGTCCTCTCAGGAGGCGGGGGCTCTCAGGAAGCAAGGAGGCTCCCAGGAGGCAGGGGGCTCTCAGGAGGGGGGCCTCTCAGGAGGGGGGTCCTCTCAGGAGGGAGGCCTCTCAGGAGGCAGGGTCCTCTCAGGAGGCGGGGGCTCTCAGGAAGCAAGGAGGCTCTCAGGAGGGGGGCCTCTCAGGAGGCAGGGGCCCCTCAGGAGGTAGGGGCTCTCAGGAGGGGGGCTCTCAGGAGGCAGGGGGCTCTCAGAATGCAGGGGGCTCTAAGAATGCAGGGGGCTCTCAGGATGCAGGGGGTCTCAGGAGTTAGGGGGCTCTCAGGAAGGCGGGGGCTCCAAGGAAGGTGGGGCCTCTCAGGAGACAGGGGCCTTTCAGGAGAGGGCCAATCAGGAGGCAGGGGGCTCTCAGGAGGCAAGAGGTTCTCAGGAGGCAGGGCCTGTCATGGGGCAAGGGGCTCTCAGGGGGCGGGGCTCTCGGAGAGGGGCCTCTCAGGAAGCAGGGGCCTCTCAGGGGGTTCTGAGGAGGCTGGGACTCTCAGGAAGCAAGGGGGCTCTCAGGAGGCAGGGGGCTCTCAGGAGGCAGGGGGTTCTCAGGAGGCAGGGGCTCTCAGGAGGCAGGGGGCTCTCAGGAGGGGGCCTCTCAGGAGGGGGCCTCTCTGGAGGGGGCCTCTCAGGAGGCAGGGGGCCTCTCAGGAGGTATTGGGCTCTCAGGAGGGGGGCCTCTCAGGAGGCAGGGGCTCTCAGGAGGGGGGCCTCTCAGGAGGCAGAGGGCTCTCAGGAGGCAGGGGCTCTCAGGAGGCAGGGGGCTCTCAGGAGGCGGGGGCTCTCAGGAGGTAGGGGCTCTCAGGAGGTCAGGGGCTCTCAGGAAGGCGGGGCCTCTCAGGAGACTGGGGCCTCTCAGGAGACAGGGTCCTCTCAGGAGGCGGGGGCTCCCAGGAGGCAGGGGGTTCTCAAGAGGCAGGGGTTTCTCAGGAGGCAGGGGGTTCTCAGGAGGCAGGGGGCTCTCAGGAGGAGGGGGCTCTCAGGAGGTAGGGGCTCTCAGGAAGGCGGGGCCTCTCAGGAGACTGGGGCCTCTCAGGAGACAGGGGCCTCTCAGGGGGCAGGGTGCCTCTCAGGAGACAGGGGCCTCTCAGGAGGCAGGGTCCTCTCAGGAGGCGGGGGCTCCCAGGAGGCAGGGGGCTCTAAGTAGGCGGGGGCTCTCAAGAGGCAGGGGGTTCTCAAGAGGCAGGGGTTTCTCAGGAGGCAGGGGGTTCTCAGGAGGCAGGGGGCTCTCAGGAGGCGGGGGCTCTCAGGAGGTAGTGGCTCTCAGGAAGGCGGGGCCTCTCAGGAGACTGGGGCCTCTCATGAGACAGGGGCCTCTCAGGAGGCAGTGTGCCTCTCTGGAGGCGGGGGCTTTCGGGAGGCAGGGGCTCTCAGGAGGCAGAGGGCTCTCACGAGGCAGGGGGCTCTCAGGAGGGGGCCTCTCAGGAGGCAGGGGGCCTCTCAGGAGGTATTGGGCTCTCAGGAGGGGGCGCTCTCAGGAAGCAAGGGGGCTCACTGGAGGCAGTGGGCCTCTCAGGAGGCAGAGGGCTCTCAGGAGGCAGGGGGCTGTCAGGAGGGGGCCTCTCAGGAGGCAGGGGCCTCTCAGGAGGGGAGCCTCTCAGGAGACAGGGGGCTCTCCTGATGTAGGGTCCCTCAGGGGGCAAGGGGCTCTCAGGAGGTGGGGCTCTCGGGAGGGGGGCCTCTCAGGAGGCTGGAGCCTCTCAGGAAGCAGGGGCCTCTCAGGAGGCTAGGGCCGCTCAGGACACAGGTGCCTCTCAGGGGGTTCTCAGGGGGCAGGGGACTCTCAGGAGCCTGGGGTCTCTCAGGGGGTTCTCAGGAGGCAGGGGCCTCTCAGGAGACAGGGGGTTCTCAGGAGGCAGGGGCCTCTCAGGACACAGGTGCCTCTCAGGGTGTTCTTAGGAGGCGGGGAACTCTCAGGAGGCGGGGGACTCTCAGGGGCCTCTCAGGAGGCTGGGGCTCTCAGGACGCAAGGGGGCTTTCAGGAGGCAGTGGGCCTCTCAGGAGGCAGGGGGCTCTCAGGAGGCAGTGGGCCTCTCAGGAGGCAGGGGGCTCTCAGGACGCAAGGGGGCTTTCAGGAGGCAGTGGGCCTCTCAGGAGGCAGGGGGCTCTCAGGAGGCAGTGGGCCTCTCAGGAGGTAGTGGGCCTCTCAGGAGGCAGGGGGCTCTCAGGAGGCAGTGGGCCTCTCAGGAGGCAGGGAGCTCTCAGGAGGCTGGTTTCTCTGGCGCAGAGGCAAGCGCCTGTTTTATGTACCTGCAGTTCATTTAACTCTATATTTCTCTGAGAAAGGGCTTTACTTTCAGCAGGGTTGACTCTATGCTCATGGCGGCCCTGGGCAGGGAGCGTAGGTAGGGGGCCCCGGAAGAAGGCCCCGGAAGAGGAGGCCCCGGAAGAGGCGCGGAGGCCAGTGAAGAGGGGGGGTCAGGGTGTTTGGAAGTGGAACAGAGCCGGAGGCTGCCAAATCCCTGCCACTGGGGCTGCCACGCACATATGTATCCATCCTCAGAGGATTATTATATTAAGGATTTTCTGGCTTCCATTGACCTGCAGGATGCTTATCTCCATGTGCCGGTCCATCAGGACTCAACAGTTTCTCCGATTCTGTGTTCTGGGTCAACATTTTCAGTTCCAGGTATTGCCCTTCGGCCTGTGTTCCTCCCACGGGTCTTTACTAAGGTTCTGGCCCCTCTGGTGGGTCAAGGGGTATTAGGATCTTTCCTTACCTGGATGATCTGTTGATTTCTGCTTCTTCTTTTTCTAAGGCGGAGCTCCATGTCCAGGAGGTATGCCGGGTCCTGGAGAGTCCAGGATTCCTGGTAAATTGGAAGAAGTCCTGCCTGGTTCCTTCTCAGGATCTGACGTACATTGGGGCACACTTCAGGACTTGGTTAGGGTTGGCGTTCCTGCCTCCTGCACAGAAAGTGACTCTGAGGTCAGCAATTCATTCCCTGTTGTCGGGGACTTGTCCTCCTGTGAGAATGTAGTTGAGGGTCCAGGGTCTGATGTCCGCCTCATTGTTGGTGGTTCCGTGGGCTTTTCTTCACCTGTATCCTGTAGTGAACCATGTTTTGTCACATTGGCGCTCCTGTGGTATGGATTTCGATCAGAGGTTTCCTGTGTCGGACCAGGTGAGGGAGGATCTGGGTTGGTGGTTGAACGACGATCATCTGTCCAGAGGTCCTCCATTTCTGATTGTTCCATCTTGAGTCGTCACTACAGATTCCAGCCGGTTGGGCTGGGGGCTACTCTGGAGGATTAGGCGTTGCAGGGTGAGTGCTCTCAAGCTCTGATGTCTTGTTCCTCCAATTACAGGGAACTCAAGACAGTCCATGTCAAGAAAACTTAAGAATGGGTCATAGTTTCCAGGAAAGGACCATGTTAATGTAGAAGTTGTCTTTGGAGGTAGCAATTCTTGTTGATTGTACTCCTACCTTTAATGTTGAAATAGGGAATCATGTTTGTACTGCGTAATGCTTATTTCCATAAGACCAGTAAGAGGATATGAATATTCATGAGGGAAGCACGTTGAGCAGGTGCGCTCAACCGACGTTCCCCCACACGTGTGAAAAAGCCTATAAAAGACTCGCCGGTTCCTTGGCAAGACGCTTCGCTTCACAGCCTATGCGTCGCTTCAGGAGCCTCCAGGACCTTGTTCCCAGTACCCGGCCCCGCCCGTTCTCCAGATCGCAGCGGTGACTTGCCTGCATCATCCCTCGGAGCAACCCAGCTGCTGAAGGATTCCCCGACACTCGAGCGCCTTGGCAGTTTCCAAGCTCCGTCGGACACAGCAGAGACTTCCGGTTTTAGAGTCGGAGCTCATTTTCAGTGGGACCTGCTCAACCCTTCCGGTCCCAGGATTTGGTCTTCCGACAACGCGCAGGATAAAGTAAGACTTTTCTATTGATAGTAATCAGGAATCAAACCTTGGCCAAAGCAAAACGAACCTTGGCAAAACCAATACTAAAATCGAAAAAAACGAACCTTGGCTAAAAGTAAACGTCGGATCTTTTCTTTTATGGACATTGTAATTGTTTTATCTCGCATCTTTTGAACTGCATTTAAATGTCATTTTACAGCGGGGACAGAAACTGCAAACTTTCTTATGGTAACGCAGTGATTAAAACTGCAAAAACTGATTGTAAAGTTATTACCAAAGTTACTGGTTCATTGCAGTAGTGATTAGGTGCCTGTATTCTTTCTTTTATTTATTTCCACAGAACCCCATTTATTGATGCACACGTAACAGTGTAAGGTAAGACAGACGGTTGCATGCTGAGTGTGATTTGCAGTTCAACTAACCAGTTCTTTCAATTTGTTGAGAAAGCAGTATAAGACAAATATTTACCCAGTGTATTTATGTTTTAAAAGGTGCTACAATTTCTAAGCAGTTCAGTGTATGCTTAACGAAGTCCCATAGGCTAGCACAAGAAGTACAGGAATGGGCTTTCTGATAGTTGGTATGTACAAAATTACTTCTTACTGTATGTGTTGTTAAAGCTGCAGAACGATAAGGAATTGGTGGTGATTGATGTTAATCTTGTTACGCAGTACTGCAACCTATGAATCACAGCAGTAAAGAGAAAGTCCAGAGTGCTTCAAAGAGAGAGACAGTCATCTCAAAGAAGAGATCCAGTGTTGTTTGTTTCTCTCTTTCGCTTTCCTTTCCCCCATCCACTACCCTTTCCGTCCCCCACTTCCCTGTCCCTTTAGGGGTCAGCAGATTGTGTCAAGTGTTACAATCCTTGTCACGTTTGTTGGTCCTTGGAGGTATTGGGATTAGTCAACTACAAGACGGAAGAAACCTGGACTCCTGAGGTGACGTCACTGACAGTCCAGTTGGATCGCCTAGCTTTCTCTGCCCCGCTGGTGGGTCACCATGTTCAGGTCCGAACGGACAACCAGGTGGTCATGTCATACAACAATAATCAAGGGGGTTGCAGGGTTTGTTCCCTCAGTTGCCCCAGTCACCTGATTTGTTCTTGGGCGGAGTCGAACTTGGCGTCCCTGTCGGCGAATTATCTCCCAGGTCGAGAGAATTTTGTGGCGGATTGTCTGAGCAGGGTCTTTCCCTCCATGGGGTCTTTGTCCCTGACCCGGCTGATGTTCCGGACATTGCCGAGGATGTTTGGGTGTCTTTTGGTGGACTTGTTTGCATATCCAGACAATGCCAAGATCTGTTGTTTCTGCACGATTATGCCTTGTCCAGATACGTGGAGAGTGGATGCCCTGTCCTTTCTGTGTATGCTTTTCCTCCAATTCCCCCGATTCTGGAAGTGTAGCAGAAGATCAAGAGGGAGAGGGCATTGGTTCTTTTGGTGGTCCTGGGTTGGTGCAACCGCCAGTGGTTTCCTCTCTTGTTGGAGTTGGCGGTGCATGCAGGTTGGACTTTGCCGTCCGATCCGTATCCTTTGATGGGCCCTCTTGTTCCTTTTCCAGTGTTCAGGTCCATGGGTCTGCAGGCTTGGCTTTTGAAAGGGATTCCCTGATCCAGAGTGGTTTTTCTGTTGAGGTGGCTGGTCTTATCCAACTGTCCAGCCACCCCTCGACTTTAATGTCCTGCGCTAGGCACTGGGACAACTTTGCTGGTTGATGTATTTGCCTGGGTTGGTCTGTAGAGTCTTTGGATCCTGCGTGTGTGCTGGATTTTTTAAAGGAAGGTTTTGATTTGGGCTTTGCCCTTTCTACCCTCCGCACTCAGTGGGCTGCCCTTCGAGCTTTTCGTGGCCTCTCCTTTGTGTCTGTGGAGCCTTTGGTGGCTCGTCTTTTGAAGTCTCTTACTTTTCAATGTCCCCGTCTGATGCTGTCTCCTTCCCCGTGGGACCTTCCATTGAAGTTGCGATCCTTGCAGACGGTTACCTTTGAGCCTTTGGAGTCGGTGGACTTGAAGTTTTTGGCTCTCAAGGTGGTGTTTCTGGTGGCTATTGCCTCTACCAGGAGTCTTGGGGAGTTGGAGCTTTCCTGCTGTCTGCTCCTTTTTTGAGGATTCTGGAGGATAGAGTGATCTTACGGACTCATCCTACTTTTATCCCTAAGGTGGCCTCTTTCTTTCATCATTCTGCAGAGGTGATCCTCCCCGTCTTCTTTCCTGTTCCTTTGTCGGAGGAGGAATCTCTGTTGCATCTTTTGGATGTTAAGCGTGCCTTGGTCATTTATTTGTCTCGCATGTCTTCCTTTGTAATGTGGACAGCTTGTTTGTCACTTTTGGTGTGGTTCTGTAGGGACAGAAGTCGTCTCTTTCCACTCTCAGTATGTGGATTAAGGAGGCTATTCTTTTGGCGTATGATACCCTGTCTGTAGTTCCCTCTCATCCTATTTGGGGGTGTTCTACTCGTTCTGTTGCTGTTTCGTGGGCCGCCTTTAAAGGAGTTTCCATGGAGGATATTTGCAAAGCGGCCACTTGGTCTTCTCCTCATACTTTCATGTCTCATTACCGGCTTGAGGTTGGGGGTGGGGCTTCTGTGTCCTTTGCCTCTTTGGTCCTGGGATATGTGGTTTCTTGAGATGTGTGTCTCTCTCCTTTGTTGACAATAAAGTTTGCTTTCTACTGCCTTCCTTGTGTGGGCTGTCATTTTGCATACTCATATTTAGGAGTTATAGAGTCATTTAATATGATTCACTGTTAGTGCAAATAAGAGAGGCAAAAGGTCAGTCCATCACAGACACTGGGTGTTCTATGTATGTCTTCAGTTCACCTGTGCTGCTCTCTCCCTCCTCCTACCACTGCCTGCTGGGATTGCATTCTTTCTCTACTCTCCACCTTCCTCCTGAATTCACCTGCTGATCCAACATTTGTCTACATGTTCACTCCAAGCCTCCCATTTAATTTGCTCTCCTAGTCAATCAAAAAGTTTACATTGTGTTTCTACTTTGTAGAACTTATGCTAACTAGCTTTTGCAAAGGAAATCTAAAGTTGGTGTTTGTGGCCCAGTGGGACTGAGAGGGTTTGGACTGGGGCTGCCCCTTGGTCATTGTTTCACCAGCAAGGCCAGGATTTTAATGTCCCAGCAAGAAGTCCCAATTAAAAATGGTTCCTTGTGTACCATATATATTTACTCAATGCCAAAGTAAATATATATGGTACACAAGGAACCATTTTTAATTGGGACTTCTTGCAGCAGCAGAATAAAGTTATTAAGCTAGCAAGTTGCTCCACATTTTAGCAGTGGTGGCCGTTTGCCTTTGGCTATCACAGGGGTTTTAGGTGCACACACTCACTTCTTTACTTTCAATTTAGTTGAGTGGACAGATAGGTTGTCCATTTTTTGCATAACACCTATATCAGTTGGGTAATCACTATTTTTGTGTGTTTTTTTGCTCTTTATTCACACCAAAGAGAGAGTGAGCAATGATGAGAAGTGGGTAAACTCGCAATTGCCTGCCAGGAACCCCCTCGGGTGTTGCTACCGTGAGGCGCTCTCTCGTTGCTCACTTTATTTTCACAATTGAGAGTGAGACTAGACCTGGGTAAAAACTTTTTAGGTCTCGCTATTCGATGCGCATGCGCATCGAGCTTGCGAGGATATAGGGCTTTAACCAGAGTTAAACTAACTGGGCGATTTGGTACTGTGCCCGTGGCTTTTAGGTCAATGCGCAAGCGCATTGACCTAAAATGCGCGTGCACAGCACCAAATCGCCAGCCATCTGTTCCCCAGCTTGGATCTCCTGGCTGCTCCTCCCCTAATTATCCGCACATCAAAGGCTGCTCCCGCCCCCTGCTTCACACTTCAAACGAATGCTACCGAGAGCATTTCCCGCCCGGCCGCTTTTAATTTCATTTCGCAAGCAGTTCCCCCTCCTCCCTCTCCTCCCTCTCCTGACTTTCTCCTGCCTGCCACACCAATCCAAACTGAGGCGCTGCTGCTCCAGTCCCTGTATTACTCCCACTCATCTATGATTAGGAATAAAAGACTGTCGGTTAAAAACAGTTTCAAGATCAAAATGGTTTCCCATTACTTTTGCAGAATGTTCTGCATTTCCTTAACCGCCTCCAACTCTCCGACTTTCACATGCACATACCACTTTGCTGATACTGACCGAGACATGCGCTTTATAAGCAGGAAATAGAATTCTACAGGAAACAATACTACCGAAGACCATTCGAGGGTGTGAGCTCAATGCCACCGAAGAGTACGTACAATTATTATACTTAAAGTTCAGTCAACTACCCTTGATGCACGGACAACCTTTGAAGAAAGTGAAAAGCATGTACCCTCTCACTCACCCTCAACCCCTCACCCTCACTCACCCTCAACCCCTCACCCTCACTCACCCTCACCCTCACCCTCACTCACCCTCAACCCCTCACCCTCAACCTCAACCCCTCACCCTCACTCACCCTCACCCTCACTCACCCTCAATCACCCTCACCCTCACTCACCCTCAACCCCTCACCCTCACTCACCCTCACTCACCCTCAACCCCTCACCCTCACTCACTCTCACTCACCCTCAACCCCTCACCCTCACTCACCCTCAACCCCTCACCCTCACTCACCCTCAACCCCTCACCCTCACCCTCACTCACCCTCAACCCCTCACCCTCAACCCCTCACTCACCCTCACTCTCACTCACCCTCAACCCCTCACCCTCACTCACCCTCACCCTCACTCACCCTCAACCCCTCACCCTCACTCACCCTCACCCTCACTCACCCTCAACCCCTCACCCTCACTCACCCTCAACCCCTCACCCTCACTCACCCTCTACCCCTCACCCTCACTCACCCTCAAACCCTCACCCTCAACCCCTCACCCTCACTCACCCTCACCCTCACTCACCCTCACTCACCCTCACTCACCCTCAACCCCTCACCCTCACTCACCCTCACCCTCACTCACCCTCACCCTCACTCACCTTCACCCTCACTCACCCTCACTCACCCTCAACCCCTCACCCTCACTCACCCTCACCCTCACTCACCCTCACTCACCCTCAACCCCTCACCCTCACTCACCCTCAACTCCTCACCCTCACTCACCCTCACTCACCCTCACTCACCCTCACCCTCACTCACCCTCAACCCCTCACCCTCACTCACCCTCAACCCCTCACCCTCACCCACCCTCAACCCCTCACCCTCAACCTCTCACTCACCCTCACTCTCACTCATCCTCACTCACCCTCACCCTCACCCTCAACCCCTCACCCTCACTCACCCTCAACCCCTCACCCTCACTCACCCTCACTCACCCTCACCCTCACTCACCCTCACTCACCCTCAACCCCTCACCCTCACTCACCCTCACCCTCACTCACCCTCACCCTCACTCACCTTCACCCTCACTCACCCTCACTCACCCTCAACCCCTCACCCTCACTCACCCTCAACCCCTCACCCTCACTCACCCTCACCCACCCTCACCCTCACTCACCCTCAACCCCTCACCCTCACTCACCCTCAACCCCTCACCCTCACCCACCCTCAACCCCTCACCCTCAACCTCTCACTCACCCTCACTCTCACTCATCCTCACTCACCCTCAACCCCTCACCCTCACTCACCCTCAACCCCTCACCCTCACTCACCCTCAACCCCTCACCCTCAACCCCTCACCCTCACTCACCCTCACCCTCACTCACCCTCAACCCCTCACCCTCACTCACCCTCAACCCCTCACCCTCACTCACCCTCACTCACCCTCAACCCCTCACCCTCACTCACCCTCACTCATTCTCAACCCCTCACCCTCACTCACCATCACCCTCACTCACCCTCACTCACCCTCAACCCCTCACCCTCACCCTCACTCACCCTCACCCTCACTCACCCTCACTCACCCTCACTCACCCTCAACCCCTCACCCTCACTCACCCTCACCCTCACTCACCCTCAACCCCTCACCCTCACTCACCCTCAACCCATCACCCTCACTCACCCTCAACCCCTCACCCTCAACCCCTCACTCACCCTCACTCATCCTCACTCACCCTCAACCCCTCACCCTCACTCACCCTCAACCCCTCACCCTCACTCACCCACACTCACCCTCAACCCCTCACCCTCAACCCCTCACCCTCACTCACCCTCACCCTCACTCACCCTCAACCCCTCACCCTCGCTCTCCCTCAACCCCTCACCCTCACTCACCCTCACTCACCCTCACTCACCCTCAACCCCTCACCCTCACCCTCACTCACCTTCACTCACCCTCACCCTCACTCACCCTCACTCACCCTCACCCTCACTCACCCTCACCCTCACTCACCCTCACTCACCCTCAACCCCTCACCCTCACTCACCCTCACTCACCCTCACCCTCACTCACCCTCAACCCCTCACCCTCACTCACCCTCAACCCCTCACCCTCAACCCCTCACCCTCACTCACCCTCAACCCCTCACCCTCACCCTCACTCACCCTCAACCCCTCACTCACCCTCACTCTCACTCATCCTCACTCACCCTCAGCCCCTCACCCTCACCCTCACTCACCCACCCTCAACCCCTCACCCTAACTCACCCCCACCCTCACTCACCCTCAACCCCTCACCCACACTCACCCTCACCCTCACTCACCCTCAACTCCTCACCCTCACTCACCCTCAACCCCTCACCCTCACCCTCACTCACCCTCACTCACACTCACCCTCACCCTCACTCACCCTCACCCTCACTCACCCTCACTCACCCTCACTCACCCTCACTCACCCTCACCCACCCTCAACCCCTCATCCTCACTCACCCTCACCCTCACTCACCCTCAACCCCTCACCCTCACTCACCCTCAACCCCTCACACTCACCCTCACTCACCCTCACTCACCCTCAACCCCTCACCCTCAATCCCTCACCCTCACCCTCACTCACCCTCAACCCCTCACCCTCACTCACCCTCAACCCCTCACCCTCACCCTCACCCACCCTCACCCTCACTCACCCTCAACCCCTCACCCTCACTCACCCTCACCCTCACTCACCCTCACTCACCCTCACTCACCCTCACTCACCCTCACTCGCCCTCACTCGCCCTCACTCACCCTCGCTCACTCACCCTCACTCACCCTCCCTCACTCACCCTCACCCTCACTCACCCTCAACCCCTCACCCTCACTCACCCTCACTCACCCTCACCCACCCTCAACCCCTCACCCTCAACCCCTCACTCACCCTCACCCTCACTCACCCTCAACCCCTCACCCTCACTCACCCTCAACCCCTCACCCTCACCCTCACTCACCCTCAACCCCTCACTCTCACTCACCCTCACTCACCCTCAACCCCTCAGCCTCACCCTCACTCACCCTCACTCACCCTCAACCCCTCACTCACCCTCACTCACCCTCAACCCCTCACCCTCACTCACCCTCACCCTCACTCACCCTCACTCACCCTCAACCCCTCACCCTCACTCACCCTCAACCCCTCACCCTCGACCCCTCCCCCTCAACCCCTCACCCTCACTCACCCTTACTCACCCTCACTCACCCTCAACCCCTTACCCTCACTCACCCTCAACCCCTCACCCTCAACCCCTCCCCCTCACCCACCCTCACAACACATATTGTGTTACAATAGGTGTCACATTTGCGAAAGATAAAACTATTGGCATTGTAAATAACAAAACTATTAATTCGCTATTTTCAAAACAAGCACATAAATAAAAAATGTGTCCTTTACAATACCAATAGCTCAAACTTTCCTAATGCGAGACCTATTGCATTGCTGTGCTTCTCTCCCCTGCTGCACTCTCCTGCTCTCTAGAGATGTGGCCTAACGACCAGAGCTGCCATCTAAGTCACGTAAATACAAAACATGTTGCATTCCAAATGCTATAGGTGTCACATTCGCGAAAGTTATAACTATTGGCATTGTAAATGACAAAGCCATCAATTTAGCAATTTTAAAAACCAACAAATAAATAAAATATGTCATTTACAAGACCAATAACTCCAACTTTTCTAATGCGAGACCTATTGCATTTCCAATGCTTGTTATGTAAATACACCGTGACCCTTTAGATCAGTGTTAAGAAACGCATCTTGGGCAGTAGTACAATTGGTCGTCTAACTCTGCTATTGGTCGAACGTGAACTGGTGTAAGATAGGGCATTATGTCAAAACCCGAGGTGGTGACGTGGGAAGGCCCATACTACACATGGGACCTCCTCCCCCCCCGAGTTAGGAGAATAGTGATGTCCTCGTTGTTTTAGGCAATATTACAGCTTTGTGCTGGACAGTGAATAGCAAATAAACACCTTGCATAGTTTGCTTTACTGTTGGTGGCTTAGCACCAGCGAAAACTACTGCTAAATCCGAACCTGGGTGCGCTGTGCCCACAAGAGGCCATGTAAATGTGGACCTTTAGCGCTAAGGGCCTCCATTGTCTCTTGCAGTATGTTTTCAATCCTGCCACTGGAGGGCAGTCAAGGTCGCATTTTCCCTCTGGATGTTCACTTACTTTTGTCTTTCCCATAGTCAGTGCGCTGCTGCGTAATGAATGATCCACTGGAGGGTTAGTTAGTCCAGGGGTGCTTTATAATCCTCATCAGTTAAGGAAGTGCCAACAAAGCACGTGCAATTTGATGAAACCGCGTCAAAGTGCAGATAAAACGGTTGGCTCAGGATCACACAGTGTGGTAAGCCAGCAGTCATGTCTACTGAGTGCACAGTTTGCACCCCCCCCCCCCCCCATTCCCGGTTTAGTAGTGCCTGAGTGTTTCGTGTCTTTGTGTCGTGATCGGCGGGCTCTCTCTGTGGAAGCAAAGTCAGAAGTCCCTGCGGTTATTAACTTCCGGCTTCGGAGGCCTAATTTCTAAACAAGGGGGTGAAAGTCACGGTATGTTTGCTGTCACTCAGGAATCCAGGGGAGCTGGTGCCCCAGGGGCGCTGCACGGAGAGTACACCAGTACAGGAAATACCAAAGAAATGCAAGATGTATGAGAAAGTTACATTGAGGTTGATACAATACATAAAAGGTTGTTATTTATTTAAATGAAAGGTATTTATAGAGGGCTTTCTCCAGATCACTTCACAAACAATTTACAAAATTGTGCAGTATTTTCCATATGCGTTCAAAATCTCCTACCAGAGAGATGGTTGTCTGGTGTAAAAGTGACCAAAGTAAACTGTGGTGAGAAGGCACATTTTTTATTTTTTTATAAGGCAGTTATTTAAAAGCCTTGAGCCTTAATTTGGTGATCCAGATTTTGCCAAATGTAAAAGGAAAGTAAGAGAAGATAAAGTGGTTTGTCCAAGATCATATATTGTGGTCTTGTAGGGGAGCCTGGACGCAAACCCCATGTCTCCTAGATTCAGCCAGCTAGCGAAACAGTTTACCAACCGGGTGTTGGAAATTTGACCTTTCCACAGGGTACCTCAGATTTTAGCCTTCCTTTACCGAGTCAATTTTTTTGGTCATAGGACTCTGCACACATTACTACTGCGAACCATTTGTAAGGTGTTTGTGCTTTTAAAAGTGGTAACATTAGCTTTCACTGACTTGGACCATTTCATTAGCTTCACATCCCCAGTATATGGCACTACATTTACACAGGGCCTTGAATTAAATTCTACAATTGGGCTGCAGCCCCCTTTTTGCCATCCACTTAAAAAACTCTATTAAACATGTCTGTGCTGGGACTGTGTGGGATAGTGGATTATTAGTAGTGGCGGATATGCATTTAACACTGGCAATAATACAACTGAAACGATATAGGGCTCAGAATAGGTCTTAGTAAATTCTTCCCATGCTCAACCCTTGGTAGCTTGGCTGCGAGCAGGCAGGTTTACCTTCAAAGACATGTATGTAAAGCATTTAAACTCACCAATTCAGTGAATAAATAAGACACAACAGACAATAAAAATCCAACACCATGTTATAAAAATAGGAAATATTTGTATCTTTAACCCCTTCCACACTCATGACGAGCTGGGCTCGTCATGGTGTAGCCTCCTCGCACACTGATGACGAGCCCAGCTCGTCATGAAATGATGTAAATCTGAAAAGTTCAGCACTGGGGGGGAATGGGTGCAGCGGCGATGGTGTTAAACTTACACCAAAAGGCAAATAACTCCACCATAGGGAACCAGAGATATGAATTTTTAAATATTAGTCACTTTCTAGTGCTTAGAAACCAACAGTGCCACTTTTGGACAATTGGTTGTCTCTGACAGGGACATATTCACCTTTAGCAGTTCTTCTGTAGGATTTCTCACCAGACTTGTGCAGCCTCCTCCAGCAGGCTTGATCCTGTTAGGAACGTCTTCCTCTAGTTACTCCTGTGGGTCCAAAACACAATCCAAGGGTCTGGAATCTCCAAGAGGGTTCTTGAAAAGTTTGGGACTTCAGTTTCCACAATCCACTTGGACAAAACCCTTACAAATCCACTGGTAGTAGTCCAGGCGGAGGATTGTTTGTTGTGATGGTCCAGGTGAGCTCTGTTAACCTGTAGCTTGCAGGGAGTCCGCTCTTTAGTGTTTGTGAAGCAGGGTTGATCCACAGGGCTGTAGTTTCAGATGGTGCAAAAGGCACAATCTTCAGAGCCCAGGGCCTGGTGAATGCACATCAAACTCTTCGGCGCGGGCCCTTCTGTTTCTCTTAGGTTTCTAAAGGCAGATCCTCATGTCACAGTGCTCCTAGCACAAAAGGCAATTTTGGGAAGCACTTTACAAAAATGCAGGGAGTGAAATGTGCATAACCCCAGGGCATATAAAAACCTTTTTATAAGGCTTCTCCTTATAAGTACCTGGCTCCCCCACCCCTTGAACAGCGAAGGGAGACCCTGGGGGTACCTACCATGCAATCATTGAAGTAAATTAATTTTTAAGTGCCCCTAACACAAAAGTCGAGTTTGGGCACAATTTGCATTTTAAAAACAGTCCTGCAACACAGGGCTGCTTTTAAACTGACCCCAGGTTCCAGCAGTGCACACATGCAAGTGCAGAAAAGGCTGCTGGCCTCTAAACTGCTCTGCTCTATTCTATACTAGGGACTTAAAAGTAGTTTCAATCCCCCTGCCCTATATGTGCTAGGGCCTTATAGGGAAGGTCATGCCAATCACAGGGGTACCCTAACCCAAAGTGTACCCTAGTGTATGTAGGTGTTTTCACTGCATCCTAATGTGCCTCTTTCAGCATATCACTGGCTATGGGCCTGGTTAGGCAGAGCCCAGGATCAGTCAGAGTCAGTTGCCACCAGAACCAGTCAGCAAAAACTAGGGGGTGCCCAGGGCACAGGATGACTTTGCAACCAACTGTTTCTATCATTACGTGTTTAAAATTCTTTACAATCTTTGGGGGTTAGTAATTTTTTGTATTTTCTTTAAGTATTGTCAGTGCTGGCCATAGATCGTGTTTCTCTAAATAAAGGGTGGTGGACAGAATTAATATGTGCCATACAGTAGCTAAATGCTGTATTGTGCTAGGGTTGGTATGTTGTTTGCTGTGCAGAGAACTATAAATATATTTGTGGTTGTTTTCATTGTCATATAAAGTTCTCTATTATATGAGCTTCTTATGAATGCCCATGAATATTTCTTGCTGCAGTCGAGGTTTGTCTTCGTGTGCTTCACTTTCTAGTAATGATTAATTTACATTTTTTAATAGAGTGCAACTTCCACAACCGCGAAGCTCTAACGTGTGGCAGTCAAGGCCTCTTCAGGAGTCCAACACACCCCCTCAAATAAAATCAAAGGCAGTAAAGATGATCCAGGAAAAGAGAGTAAAGCAAGAGAAGGGGAAACACACTCCTACAGGCTGGGCTTCGTATCACAAGGAAGGGTGGACTAAGGTGCTTTCGAACCTCGAAAAGTGGCACATGCGTGACGCAGGGCTCGCCTTACAATTTATGAAGCCACGCAAAGCCACCCTGTGAGGCTTTGAGTGAGGCCACGCAGCGCACATCCATGCGCCGCTTCACTCTGTGCTCAAGAGCGTTCCATGGGTGTTGCCGTAGGTTTTCCCACGCATCAACCATGGGTTCGACGCTGCTCCAGATTCAGAAACTAATGTAAATCTGGGGAAGCGCCACATTCATATACCTCTTGAGTTGAGGCATAATGAGGAGAAATAACTTTATTTCTCCTCGATATTTTCTGTTTCTATGTGTGCTGCATTATGTGCCACGCATAGAAAGAGGAAAACCCTCTTAAGATTGTTTTTGTTCAGGAAGGTGCTCCTTCCTGCACAAATAAAATCCTGCATGCAACGGAGGCACCTTTGCAGCATGGTGCCAGGGTGCCTACATTGGTGCTAGGATGCCAAAACTTTGCCAGTGTGGGGAGAAAGGACAGGACTGCACCATATTGCTTAAATACAGTCCATTCCTGCCCTTTCACTTTGACGCAGGGCACTGCAGAAAGGTGCTTTGCTGTGCTGCCCTGAGACCAAAATTCCATGAATAAGCCCTTATGTTTCTACTCATAGGTGAGTGGACACAGGTCAGTGAAAAATCCAAATCAACAGGAAAATAACTTATGCACAGAGAATGTGCAGAAGGATTTTCCCCGTGTGAGCAGTCGATGAGCTGTAACTAATCCCTGGGCATAGCAGGAGTACAGCTCAGTCTGCCGAACATAGATGGAACCATTCTAGTGATGGAACACCACTGCAGCACCAAAAGGAAAGGAAGGAGGCTAGTGTAGGGAAGATATCGTACACAGGTAACAAGTAAACCCCAAATAAGGAAACAAAGAGGAACTGAGAGTACTGAAAAGGGAGAAAACAACAAAGGTGATGGAGTGGAATAAAAGGATATGAACTAGAGAGAGTATCGAGAGTCACAACAACTGACAGTGATAGACAGCTTGCCCTTGTACATGATGCTCTTCAGGCCTCTGTCTGCTACTAACAACCCGGAAGTGTACCTGCAGAGAAGGGCCCTGCTGTGGCTGGAGCTGCACAGCTGACTCTGGGAGTTGTAGTTCTGATGGTGTGATTCTGCAATCTCCATCTTCTTATAGTTGCCTGTCTCCTACCCCCCCCCCCCTTTACCTAGCAGGTGGCATGACTGCTACTCTCCATTACTTGTTCAAGCACGTCAGTAATATATTATTGTCCCTCTTTGATGCTGATGAACTATTAAGTCTTGGACTCTACTACAAATTTGACCCTCGGCTATGTTAGGTGGGTGACTCTGCTCTTTCTTGTTCAGTATCAATGATAGTAGTTGCACGACCATATTAGCCATGTTAGTGTCTGTGAATGATATGCATTTGATGTCTTTTTTTTTATCATAAGATTAAAATTGTGTTTAGGGTATATGTTTTATTGTGTACATTTTTACAGTTTCCACGTAAGATTTACATTTTATATATTTTTTCTGGTGTGATTTCGACTCGAGAAGCACAGTTTGTTTTGATTTCTTAGGGTTATCAGTGATATGCAATAAAAAAGAAAATGTAATTAGTTAGCTTTTCCATTGAAGGTGGTTTAAAATATTTGTTGTTATTTATAAAATTGTATACATATTTGTGTCTGGAAGTAGTCTTTTTAGGCATGCAGAATCAGGGTCCAAGGTGCTGGAGAGCTTGCAATCAGGCATCGTGGTGGCCCTTTTTACTGTCGGTTACAGGTGCAGCAGCAGCTAGTGTGTCTAGTGTTGTCACCTATTTTGGTCTTGAATTTCATTGATTAATGTTTTAGTTAGGTATTTTGGTATTACCTTTGTATGAAAGAATCACATTACATGCGTATGATGTATGTTTATAGTGTTTGCAGATGCATTATTTATTTTGTAACTCCTATTTTATTTTTGGCATTAATAATGATGTTTTAGTCAGCAAAACTCTGTTAATTCATATTTTGGTTCCTTTACATTATAATATTTTCTCAACATTTATAACTATAGATCTTTAATTTTGATCTTCATATTATAGTATTTCTGAGATTTTTCCTAACAATACTTTCGTAGTTTATAGTTGTGTTATTTTCATAAGAGTTTACGAAGAATAATAATTTGGTTAACAGTGTTTCCCTACACATTTTTGGTATTATAATATTTTAGTTTCGATATTGTAGGATACACCACAATGAAAAGCGCCAAGTGATGTCCTTTGGAATACAAAGTGTGGGGCACCGCAAGCATTCTACTACAACTCACTGTTGTTATGCATTGTTTTTTTGTTTTTAGGTTTTACGGAAGTAAACTTTGTTTTAGTTTCTGGTCCATGGAAATGAACATATTACTATCCGCAGAATGCAGCACACACATAGAAAAAGCAAAGACGAGGAGAAATAAAAATATTTCACCTTGTTTCGCCATTCTAACACCTGCTCTTGCATGGTGTTTGTTTTGGGCTCTGCCTCAGATTTACACTTCCTTGTAAATACGGGGCGGCATCAAAAAGCGATGAATGATGCAGTGGAATGCCCAAAGCAACACCTATTGCACTCTCCTTTCACACAGATAGCGTACCATATAAACAAAGTGGCGTTAAGCCTCAAAAAGTGGCTTAACAACACTTTGTAAATATTTGAGCAGGGCATCGCGCCACAGGAATGTCAATACAAGTGACAGTCCTGTGGCACAATGCCTTTGTAAATATCCTTCTGCGTGTCTAGTACTGCTCCGAGTGCCAATAATATTTGGCACCTTGGTGTGAGCTCACTGGTGAGGCTGCCTGCAAGCTGTACCCCTCGGCGGCCAGATGTGAGGGGAAGGGTGGGCTTTAGACAGGGCAGGTTGGGGTCTTACAGTGGAAGGAGGCAGCATAAGTGATGACTGGGGTGAAAGAGAGAGATAGGAGCAGGAAATAGTGACCGAGCAGGGAGTCAGGTTAAGGATCAGGAAGATGGAGGTGAGGGGAGCAAATAAACAGAAAAAAGAGGTTGAGAGCAATCCAGTGCCAACTCAGAAGGAGCCATGGGCTTTCATTGAGTGATAATAGAGATATGTTATAAAAAAAAGTCACCTGATTTTGATGGAGCAAGGATTCTAAGAAAAGAAACTTGCTCGAATCAACCTCTCATTAACAGATACTAGGGGAAAAGGTATAATGCTTGTTTAAATAACAGAGAATAGTCTACTGCGTAACAAAAAATCCTGCTTGAAAGCAAAAATCGTCTTGCGCATGAGCGTATTAGTGTTGTGTAAGTAACCATGTGATTAACCCAGGTGAGAAAGAAACTCTCACGCATGCGCAAGGAGTCATTAACCGTAGGTCTCGAGGCACTGCGTGCCTGGCATATGCTTGCCTTAATTTAGAAGACGCTGTTGCTGCTAATGCTTTTGCTTATCAAAGAAGAAAATAACATGGGATAGAGTAGAAGCGGATGGTGAACAGTGAAAATAACATATTTGAGAAAATAACATCTGTGTATGATTCTTTTATTAATAGTGTGCATTTGGGCCTAATGTGCTAAGCCAAAAGAAAAGATGGCGGTTGAGATGTAATACAAGTCGAGTCTACGCACTGAAAGTTTGGAGTGACCTGGTGACCAGGTCATTGGCCAGCTGCCAAGAACCAAGGATGCGACGCCTGAGAACGTTTTTTAACTGAAGAAGTATATAAAATTTTATCTAATCTGTTCATGAACGTGTGAGAGAGGAAGTTTTTTTGAATTATGACTACATTAAATGGGAAGGGTTTACTAAACAAAGGATTAGTTAAGGAATAATGAGATGATGACAACTCCAGTGCCCTTGCCCAATCGCTCCAGGATTCCTGTATACTTGCAACTTTGAGGGTGGGATATGCAGAAGTAAAGGGTATAACTAGAGTAACTTAAGAAAAGAGTTGAGAGACTTGCTGGGTTTTGAGATTGATGCAGACGTCAATGATGAGTGAGGAGGGGGCGAGAGCTGCTGCTGGAGAAAAACAAACTGGGATGATTCAATATTGAAAGACAGCTTGAATAGATTGAAGAATTGTGGAAAAATATCAAGGAGGGAGAGGGTGTGAGAGAGGGATGCGCTCTGGTGCGTCAGGTTCTACAGAAGTGTAGTAAGTATAATCCTATCCTGCACTTATCCTATAGTCTTTGTATCCTGACTCTTTTATCAGGTGGCCTCCACCAATCCTTTTGGCTAAGGGTTGGGTTTCCCATTTCACCACTTGGTAATTATATTTATGTCTTAAATTTGCATAACTTTTGCAAATGTATGATATATGATGCCTTTTGTCTCTCCATCTATCCACTCCTAACATATTAAATTGTTGAATAGATGTGTGAACTGAATGTATTTGATAAAAAATGATTTTCTCCCTTGAAAGTTGATGGAGTTTGCACTGTGAATCTGTATAAATGAGCGTTCATTTTGAATGAGTTATTAGATACACATCCATTGAATCTTGCCCAGTGTCTGTGATTATTTTATTGAGAATTATAAGTTAAAATTTGTTACATTGTTAATATCACCATCAACTACTCGACTAATGGTCCATTGACCAAAAGAAGAATGTTGATCTGTGAAGATTAGTTAGGTATTGACTAATCAAGATCAAAGTGAAATAAAACTTGACCTCCAGCATGACAGTCAGAAAACTTGAATGTGCTTATGGGCCCGGTGTAAAATTATTGTTGACTGTGAAATTTATTTCCCTGGCCTTCAGGGGATCAGTTTGTCTGGTAGCAGAGTGATGATTATTATCGATTAGTTTGGTGATTAATGATTATTTATTAGTGATTATTGTCAACTATATGTTTAACATTAAAAAAGTTAGTGTCGCGTTTTTATGTTGTCTGGAAGCACAGGAACAGAGATAGCTGCGAATCCCGGGAACGGAATTTAGAAGAGTGTGATAAATGGAAATCACACCGCAGAAGGTAACTCGTCTGTTTTCATAATACTGAGAAGCTATTCAGGGCTGGCAGTATTATATTAGGGACTATATCATATAAAAGTAGGGTGTGGGGTAGCAGAGGGCTTTGTGGTAAACATATTTTACTGTATACGAGTTTGCCATATAATTTCAGACAGGTAAAAGAACAGCTCAATCAAATGAGAGGCAGAGTCCGTGGTGTCTGAGTCAGAAGGGCTTTAATCAAAATGACTCGAGCCATGGAAATCTATTCCATCAATACAAGGGTTCGGGGGTATGCAATGATGGCAGAAAGATGTCAACGATTTATTAACAGTACATGACATATATAGTAGAATGACACAATGGCAATGGATACAGTAGGCGTGACTAGTGAAACGTATATGATAAGAACACATGTGCGTAGCAGAAAAGGCGTGAACAAGGGTGTGCACGGGGGCGTGTACTAGAAACGTCACAGAAAAGTGTCATAAGTGGGTGGGTGCATGGAGAATTCTGCAAAGTCAGCAGGAAGTGCGGATGCGCGCGCAACTAGCATGACGTGACATAGACGTGTAACTGGGGAGAACTTTAACACTAGTAAAGGAGACGGAAGTCTGGGATGTCAGTACGACCTGGACCTATAACATATCTGGTATCTCATGTTTGGAGGATGTTTTATCTGAAGTAAAAGGTCTCTCGGGCAGAGGCTATACTATACTGAATGCTAGTGCGTGCAGATGTGTCTACGTGTCTACGTGCGGGGCCACGGGCCTACTATGACAACGGGAACTGTAAATTACTTGCACGGAGACAGGAAGACTTGCTCTTTGCTCTGCAGCCGGGGATATGTTTACCTAAATCACTAGACAGGAATGTGTTTTCGAGGATGCTGAACAGATAACTTGAAGGCAAAATACTGTTTGGCAGGCAGGCCAGGCCGAGCAAGGCACCGCTTCGCTTGGCAAGGAGTAAGGCAGAGGTCAGGGATGCATCCATGCTACAGCTTTCAGAGGCAGAGGCAGAAGTGGCTCGAAGGCAGAAATCAGGGCCTAGCTCGGCAGAGCCAGGAAAAAATGTGAAAGTGCACCATGTAAAGACGGTGGCACGGCATACTTAGGAACAGTGGCGGCTGGTGACATTTGGAAGTGGTGGGCGTAAAACAATTTTCGGACTGAAACACACTGGCATGGTACAGGTATTACAGCGTGTCAGTGTCAAATAAATGTACCGAATCTGATTTGTGGCTCAGATAATATTTTGCCAAACAATGTCATAACTCAATCTCAAAATCAAAAAACTAAAAATCTGCTCTAACAGATCAAAATATTAAGACTCCATCCACTACCAGCTAGGCCCTCTTACCCAGCCAAAATTTCACCAAGTATGCTGAATATAGCACATGAAAAACGAGCGTGTCCAGCAGAGACTAAATACTATCATCTGTACATCTGTGGCACTAGAGGCTGTTCAAGTTTCTAGATCTAGAGAGAGCACTGAGATGGAACAGCTACATGCTCGGATGAAACGCTCGGAATGACTGAATACGCCTGAAATATTGGAAAGGAATAAATGACAACAACAGACTGTCAACAGCACAAGAAAGGCGTGCCCATTATAAAAACTGGAGAGCAGAGGCATAAGTAATTAAATGGGAAGAGAGTTGGAGATAAAGGAGGTAAAGTTGTTATTCAGATTTCGTAAACACCACAGAGGAAATTAAATGGCAAACTAGGTGCAAGACGTGGACCCAAATAGGCTTTGCATTTTTGAGTGGGAACTTGCGAAATTGGGCAGACTCGCTGGGTCAAGCAGGAACCTGTGCAAGGGGAGCCCATAAAAGTACTACGTTCTTTTTCCAATGATTACCGCCTCCCTTTTGCCCTGGGAATCATTCATTTTAAACCAGTTTATTATGCTGCCCTACTATAGTGCAATTCCTAGTCAAAACCCGCTGCATCCCGTTGTAATCTGGTAATTACAGACAGTTTACTAATTAAATCCCAGCCCCATTCAAAGCAGCTTCAAGACAACGATACATATTCATAACCTGGAACGCCGAGGCAGCAGAAAACGGCCGCTCTGTGTTGTCCTTGCCCTTTTGTGCTTCTCCCCACATTGCTTTTTGCCCCATGAGCTGCTCCCTGTTCCACAGTGCGCTTTCTCTCACCCAAGTGCTTTTGACCCCGTCTTCTGTGATCCATCCGCCCACCTGTGTCCTCTGTGTTGTTTCCACCCCCGCTCTCTTTGTTGCTTACATGCCATACGTATTGTTTTTTATGCTTTGGCGCTAACATTTTTTTTATTTATCAACCCAACTTAAATCAGTAAATAAATAGGAAAAAACTGCAAATTTTTTGAGCGCATGTATGCGCGGTGCACACGCCTACAAAATAACACCCACTGCACCTCTAATGCAACTTTTTTTTGTTTTGTTTTCTCTAGTCTTGCAGCACAGCATCGCTAAAAACAATTGGCAAAGTCAATAGTTCCCAAAGACACGGCAGATTCGATTTGCCAGTGCTTGTTTTGAATGGCTCTTGCTAAAAATCCTCGGTTTTTACAAGGGGTTCTACAGACAAACTTGTGAAAATTCGAATATTTTACGATCTGAGAAGTTTCGGCAGAAATTGAGTAAGTGCACTTTAGAAACTGTGTGATGCGTCCTCTGGGCTTTGTTAGTGTTTGGGAGGACGGAGAACCGACCGCTAAAATCACTGTAGACAACTGACCACACACACAACACACATGCATGAGCACACACACACAACCTCCCCCAACCCCACCCCCCAGCCGTGCAAGCTACGGGTAGCAGACCTTCAAATTAGTAAATACATTTTTATCGGGGCGTAAAATCGGACTGACTGCCTCATAATAATACAAATAAAAATAAATGTAAAAAAACTTACCTTGGCTTGGCTTCCCGCTCTCGACTCGAGTCCTGTCCCGAGGGCCGATACTGCAGACTCCCGCGCGCCATCCTCGATTTTTTTGAATGCCTCCCTCGTCACCGAAGGCTGCAGGCAGCCTCCCTCCCCTCCATGGCAGCCGGCGCTGATTGGTTCGGCCGGCTGCCCTAAATACGTCATGTCTCCTACTCTGCATGCTGCAGAACGGAGAGTGGGAGGAGGCTTGGGGGAGCGGCTTGCCCACTGTTGCTAATACTGTCTGTTTGGACAGCCTCTCAGGCTGTCCAAACAGTCCGTATTCACAACAGTGGGCAAGCCACTCCCCCAAGCCTCCTCCCACTCTCCGTTCTGCAGCATGCAGAGTAGGAGACTGAGGCTCGAGGAAGTTTGCTGACTGATTTCTCGCCGTGCGAGAAGGGCAGGCAGAAACAAATGGTAGTTATAAATAAATAACTACCATTTGTTTCTGCCTTCTTCTCGCACGGCGAGAAAACAGGGGGGGCGGCGCCCAAACGCCCCCACGGTAAAACCGCCACTGCTGAATTATCGATCCATTCATGGTGGATCTGATAGAGGACATGTTAACGTTGGACGCAAACGTATTTGCGTCTTCAGATTCGGTTGTGGAGGGAAATTACATGCACTTAAAACTCGTACATGGAGCCGTTGGGGTACACGTTAGGGGACACACTTGACCATAAAAATTTCAACTACCTCATTCCCTCCTTGTCCCCTACGGACCCTTCCAGATATATCAATTTTCATGAGACCATCAATCTGTTCATATAACATCATCTGTTCTTCTTTCTTTATTCGGGAATGGGAACGTGAACTTGGATGGGGAACACAAGCTGTGGCGCACAAACCGCAAATCGCTGGCCCACATTGTAGACATAGACAACAACTGAATACTATGGCCAATATGATTCCTAGGAATGACAGTAGCTTCCATCCCCAGGCTGTGATTACACTCCAGAGCCAACCGGACCAAGTCCAGGAGCCTGGATTCTGGTGTATCAGATGGGCAATTTCGTGAAGTCTGGTAATGGCCTTATAGACCGATGGCGCGTTATTAGGAATAAACACGCAACAACTGGATCCGATGACTCTACAAGCTCCGCCCCTATCGGCCAGGATGACGTCAAGGACAAGGCGGTTCTGAAGAACAACAAGTCTCATAGCAGACTGCTCCTCTGTTAAGTTGCTCAAAGCAGAAGTAGTCTCATCCACTACCGCTTCGAGTATTCTGGTTAATCTGCGTATCAGTTTACTATTGGAGACAGTGCCTAGATAAGGAAAGAATCCTTTATTGAAATCTGTATATTGTTCCCATGCAGTTTCAGTCTGATCAACTATTGGGAGATCTCTCTTGTGTCTAACAATATTAAGGCGGGAATTCCTGTGATAGTCAGATGGGGCTAGGGAAACTGGTGGCAATAGGAATGCAATGAAACAGGTACCATCCCAGTCTGGAGGTAAACGGACATAAGCTGTCTGACCACATATAAAATAGGAATGTCGGGAAGCTTTGAATGTAGACTTGCCTTTATCACTGAATTCGACCACAGTAGTACAGTCACTGTGACCTAGATGTACTGAACCATTCTTTCTGACACATAATACACCTTTTGCTGGTAAAACTGATATGGATGGCAAGTCTGGACTGGTCTCTGACTGAACATTTAGAATCATGAGATTAAGTGTAAAATTGCCTAATCCATACACTTCATTTTCTAGATCTGTCCCTGTCATTCGTGGAAGACCCTCCTCGTTTGGGAAACATGCTTTGTTCATGACTGTGTTCAGATTTCCCCATATCCAATTGCCTTGGGAAACTCTAGATTCGGTGTCTATAGAAGATATTAAACTAAACCATGCACCACAGGAACAATTATGTGTAAACGGGTAAGGAAAGAGGGGCAGAGCTCCCTTGTAGTTCTGATAGGGAGGGAGTCGGCCACATATCCAACAATTGGTAGCATTGTTGATCTGGTGAGAATGGTGTAACATACGAATGAATGTATTGTTGCGCAGCGCAAGTCGATAAGACAATTCGTGTGGAGGCAGAGCACTAAACGTGTGCTCGGCAGTGTCATTATAAAAAGAATGTGCAAGAGGAAAATATACGTATAACATCCAACTCATAATAATAATCGTAAGACTCAGAAAAAGCATAATAAGTAGTGTACAGACGCATCTGCTTCGGAGATTTTTACAATATTTCTGTTTCTTAGTGTCCTGTCTATCTCTCTCTCTATTTGGGTCTAACTTGTACATGTCAGAAACTGCCTAACCGCTTCACCCAAGGGGGACTTAAACAATTAAACTGTCTGACTTACTAGACCTCAATTTCATTCGATACTCCTCTTGGGGAGTTTTCTCTAAAAGGGGGAGTTTGGTATCAGTCTCTGGAATGTGAGAGTTCTGGGAATCAGTCTTTGGCGGAAGTCCATAAAAACGTTTCACGTGGCTGGAGTGGACCCAGCCCTTCCTCCCCTCTAATTTTACTGCAGTCCTGGTTGTCAACAAAACGATCTTCGGCTCCTTCCAGCGGGGCTCCAGAGGGCTTGACCAGTCGAAATTTCGGACTACAACGATGTCCCCCGGGACCAGTTCATGGGGTTTCACCTCGGTGTTGTCTGGGAAGGCTGCCGCAACCTGTGAACGACATGATTGTAGTGCAGACATCAAGGAAGCAAGGTAATCTGTCAGCATATTACTGTCAACATCAGTTATTTTGCGCGGCAGAGGCGTCCCCCACATATTAGGAGGTCTACCGAAGACCACCTCATACGGGGATAGCCCTGTACGAGAATGGGCTACCATTCGCATATAAAAAAGGGCAACTGGCAAAGCTACTATCCAATCTACTCCTTTCTCTTTACACACTTTGGCAAGACGCGTTTTCAGAGTCTGATTGTGTCGCTCCACGAGACCTGCTGCCTCGGGATGTCGGACACAGTGAAACTTCCACTGGTACCCCAAGAGAAGTGAAACCTGCTTCATAAGCTCAGATGAGAATGGCTGACCGTTATCTGAATACACGACACGGGGCAAACCGTATCGAGGGAAAAACTCACGAACCAACTGCTTGGCAGTGGTCGGGACAGTGTAATCTGGGACGGGATATGCTTCTGTCCATCGGGATAGGGCACATACAACTACGAGGACATACTTGAATCCTCGGCATCTGTCCATCTGGATATAATCCATCTGGAGGACTTCAAAAGGATAGTCGGGAGAATGAAATCCACCTTGCTCTACGGGAATCCCTTTTCCTGGATTGAACTGACAACAGATCATGCAGGTACGCACTTTCTGTTTTGCTGCTGCTCGTAAATGCTTGTTGAACCAAAGGTTCTGTAAACTGTCTAACATGGCTTTTTCTCCTAAATGTGCTGGACTATGTGCTGTGTTGATGATAACTTGAACCATAGAGTCGGGGAGAAACCATGTGGTCTTTCCCCTCGTCATCCATCCCTGGTCTGTCTGGACCCCTCCTTGTTCAGCCCATTTCTTTATTTCATCTGGAGTAGCATGTGTCTGTATGTCGATGACATCTTGTGTAGGATCTCTGACTGTCATACAATGTGCCAGTGAGGTTACGTCAGTCTTTGTCATGTCCGTCGTTTGAGTATGAGTCAGTGCTGTATGTTTCGCTATTCGATCTGCAAAATCGTTGCCCTGAGAAATAGTGTCTGTGACTTTAGTATGTGCTTTGCACTTCATGATGGCTATGGCTGTAGGCAAATGAATTGCTTCTAGCAAAGCTTGAATGAGGGGACCATGCTGAATCTTGGCTCCGTGAGAGGTCAAGAAACCTCTTTCTTGCCAGAGGACACCGAAGTCGTGTACAACTCCGAATGCATAACGTGAATCTGTGTATATGTTTACTTTCAGGTTCTTGGCTCGTATACAGGCTTGAGTCAGAGCGATAAGCTCTGCTGCTTGGGCTGACAGGGGGTCAATGCGATGTGTTTCTATGACTTCAGTTTCAGTGGTCACTGCATATGCGGCCACTAATTCTCCTGTGCTTGTTCTCATACATGAACCATCCACATAAAGCGTCAGGTCTGGATCGGGTAATGCAACATCTGTCAAGTCTTGTCTGGGCTTCGTAATTGTGTCAACGACATCCACGCAGTCATGTGGAGTAGGATCTGTTGTGCTTGACGGTAAAAGTGTAGCAGGATTTAGTGTATTGCAGCGTCTGATTTCTATGTGTGGTTGGAATAATGTCAATTCATAACCTGTCAGTCGTGCTATAGTCAAGTGTTGAGTCTGTGTTCTGTTTAGGAGGACCTCCACAGAATGTGGAACCTGTACTGTCAATTGATGTCCTAATACCATGGAGTCACTTTGTCTGATTGCTAGAGCTGTTGCTGCAACTGACTTTAAGCACGCAGGCAAGGCCTGGGCAACTGGATCCAATGTACTCGAAAAATAAGCACACGGCCTGTGTTTGTCTGCTTGAAGCTGAGTGAGAACCGACAACGCTGTGCCATCACGTTCTGTGACAAAAAGTGTAAAAGGTTTGCTGTAACATGGTGTTGCTAAAACTGGTGCTTGACATAAGGCTTTCTTTAATTCGTCAAAAGCTTGTGTATGTTCCTGTGTCCATGGGAGAACAGTCGAAGACGCTGCCTCCTGTGTTGTCAACTGTATAAGTGGTTTCGCTAGAAATGCATATTGTAGAATCCATTGTCTGTAATAAGAAGTGAGTCCAATAAAGGCTCGTACTTCTTTCTGTGTCTTGGGTTGCGGAAGATGTGCCACTCACACAAACGCACCACTGCCTGCGAGGGAGCGTCTGCAGCATCTGAGGCGAGGAGCGCATTTGGTGAAGGCTTTTCCCCAGCATCTTGTTTCCAGCGAGGTCGCGCTGCTGGTGGGAGCTCTCCTGTGATCGACGGAGGCTGTCGGCTCCCAGCAAGCGCTTGACCCCATCTACATTGGCTACCTGCACCGGGGGACTGCGAGGCCCAGAAGCCTTTGCTTCCAACACCTGGTGCCTCTTCCCCCGGCGGTGACGCCCCCTACCTGCCGCCAATAACCTTTCGTGACACCCGCTCCGCGGGTGCCACTCACACAAACGCACCACTGCCTGCGAGGGAGCGTCTGCAGCATCTGAGGCGAGGAGCGCATTTGGTGAAGGCTTTTCCCCAGCATCTTGTTTCCAGCGAGGTCGCGCTGCTGGTGGGAGCTCTCCTGTGATCGACGGAGGCTGTCGGCTCCCAGCAAGCGCTTGACCCCATCTACATTGGCTACCTGCACCGGGGGACTGCGAGGCCCAGAAGCCTTTGCTTCCAACACCTGGTGCCTCTTCCCCCGGCGGTAACGCCCCTGTGTACCAACCTTCCCATAAAGTGGACCACATCACACGCAACGCGGGACGCGCGCGAGGAGAAGCGCGAGGCGAAGCCCGGGCAAAGGGCGGGCCGTCTGTGGCCGTCCGGGGACGCCTGAGGACGGGACGGGCCACCCCTCTTTAATCTTGCCCTCCTGCACAGTAACTCACCGCTCTAAGGTAAGAAATAAGAGCAATCCCAAATTGCCTACAACTATCATTAGAAATAATAAACGTTCTCTCGTGATAACCTACATAAAAACAACAATAAGATCAACAAATGGGCTTCAAAAAACTACGCTCCCGTACAATCTTTATGAAAAGAATGGGGACTGAAAATGCTATACGTAAATCCACTGACAAAGCCATAAAACCTGGCCGTTTAATTCAAACACCGGCAATCAGTTCATACTTCACTTCACTAACAGCTAAAGTTACGCAAACTCTGAATACCACAGCCCAAGAAAACTCTCTCAACGTCTCTGCAATAACTAAGGAAACTGAAAGCACTCCTAAGTTGCCTAATGCACAATTGCAAATGGGCCAACTGGACCCCGACTTAAGTAACAAATCACTACATACCCCAAAAGATCTAAAAAACCTCGAACGAGATCTGTCTACCCTAATAACCTCAACACCTCTAAAAAACAGAGGGACTTCAATGTTATTCGGAGACTTAAAAGTTACTAAAACAAACGAAGGCTCACAAAATTTGGAGCATACAACAAGCCATAACACGCAAGAAAAAATATCTCCTCCCATTACTTTACCTGAGCTTTCTATGGATCTCTTCAATAATAACACAAACAATAACAATATTAATACAACTCCACCCATATCTAAAGCCTTGTTTTCGTTGCAAGAGATTCTGGAATCAGTCCTCTCCTTCTTGGGAAACATCTTAGAAAATTCCGATCAGACATTGGATGTTCAAATAGGGATTTTAAAACATCTAGTAGATGAGAAAAAGAAAAAAGATCTCCTCATACCAAGGGAAAATAAAAACCCAGTGTCAATCAATCACGAACAAAAAGACTTATCTAAAGATCACAATAAAGATCAGAAGAACAGAATACGCGACTTTGGTACTCAGACTTCCGAGATTAAAATACAACAAAAACAAAATCTGGATAACTCAAATGACTCAGTTGTATATTCCCTAAAAAAACTTTTCAAAGAAAAACATCAACAAAAAACTAAGCACTATCCAATATTTTCAAAAAGAAGCGAAATAATCACTCCCGTTAAAGATACAATACTCGAAATTCAGGAAACTTACAATATAAAAAATCAAGAAAAAGGAGAAAGGATATCCAAAATGAAACCGGAAAATAACCCAGAAGGAAGGGAAAGAAGGAAGAAAAAACCATTAAGAAGGATTCAGAAAAAGAAATCTTACAAATTAAAATTTCAAAAACCAGTTATAAAGCAGAATCTAGAAGAGGACCAAGAGGATAACTTAACAGCATCCGCAAACGCAGAAAAGTCAGCCTCCAGCAAAAACTTCGCAGAAATAACACCACAACTGGATCCAAGAGCTAAAGAATATGTCCCCATCAAACTCCCAGAGGAATTTGATCAAACTAATAACAAAAAAAGTAGGGACGCTATAAATAGGTATAATCACAGATATAAAGAACCTTCCTCCAAAATTTTACAATTTGAGGAACTCTTTCCAAGTGACCCAGCTCCGCTCAATAGAGGAAGGTTAATACATTTATTACAACACATCGAGCCATTACACTCATTGAATAGCAACGAACTAGATCTAGTCTCCTTTCCCTGCAAAGACAATGTTAAACTAACAAAGGTAATTTTCTGGTCGTCTGTTCTACCGGAGATTATACTTAAAGAAAAAGAGACACTACACAAACACGGCTATGATGTAGTGGAAAAAAAGGAACAAACGGTCTGTAAAGAAATAACGGGGTACAATGCTCAAATTTACGCTATCTCCAACTCACAAGGGAAGCAATTCCAAAGAAATCCTGAGGCGACAGCAGATCAAGTAACGATATATTCCGATCAACTTACTACAGGGCAAGAAAAATTAAAAATTCTGGTGAATAAAGGACAACGAGCAGTATGGTACCAAGCTCCAAAAAAATCAGACAATGACAATAATATTAAATCCTGGGCTTGGGTGTCAGAAACTCTGAACAGTAACAAAACCAAAACTACTCATCAACATTCTGTTTAGCATTGGCACAAAAATAACCTCCTGGAATATCGCAGGTGGTATAAAGAACAAACTGTCCACTGCCATGGGAAATCATCCGGATATCCTGTTTCTACAAGAAACGTGGGCAGTCGAATCTATCACTTGCAAAAATTATTTTGTGTATGAAATCCCGGCTATAAATTCTTGTAGAGGTCATGCTAAAGGTGGTTTGGCCATTTTACTGAGTGAAGAATTTCTTTGGGCACAGGAATTAGTAGAAACTAACCTAAAAAATTTACAGTGCATCAAGATCTCCACTATGAAACACAGCACGGCCCACCCCAATACAACTCTACTCTTCAACGTCTACGCTCCCCCGGGTAAAAAACATGACATAATATTCCTTAACATCATGGAAAAAATTGAGCTCATAACCGAAAATCATCCTCATTCATCCTTTTTAATTGTTGGTGATTTTAACAGTAAAATCTCGAACACAGCAATCAATATTTGGGCAAAACAACAGATTGAAGAAGGCAGGGAAATTACAACTCCGCAATTCCCAGAGGGTATACTTAGTGATAAAAGAGGAAATCTATTACTGTCAACATTGACAAGACTGAACGGAGTGATAGTGAACGGTAATATGGAAGGGGATATTCCTGCAAACTACACTAGGCGAGGCAATGGGACTCCATCCATTATTGACTACATAATTAGCAGCGCGGACTCGCTTGACTCTGTTACACACTTGCTTAGCCAGTTTGGCCAGGAAAGCGATCACGCTCTAATGCTTTTGACAACAGATTGGCTTCCTAAATCCTCTGCAGCCTGTCACATCATTTATCACAAAAGCAATATAGTGATAAGCAGAGAAAAAAGACGTATTTACTGGAATTCCTCGACCATTGATAAAATTACATCTCAGATTGATTATTCCCAAATCTTAACGAAAACATCTTCTGAAAATCCAGTTGAAAACTTTGAACACATCATAAAAGATTTTAGAAATCTAATTTTAAATATGACAACAAAGGACGCAGTTGGAACTGGAAAGAAGAATGATGATAACAAAAAGCGCACTTCTAAGAACTCTGAAGTAAAGAAACAATTAAATAAATATATACGCGCTCAATATATGAGTCCTACACCATACTTAAAAAAGGAAATAAATAAACTAAAAAATCAACTGAGACGCGAGAACCAAAGAAATAAAAAAACTCTACAGGATAGCAATTGGGCTGACATCCAGATCGCAGCGAAAAATAACAACCAACGCAAATATTGGTATTTAATAGGAAAACTCACTGGATCAAAAAAGAACTTACAGCCAATTCCGGTCCCTCCAAACGACTGGGCAGTTTTTCTGTCAGATCTTTATAAGTCAAACCCAACTGTCCTACCAGAAAGCAACGAGGATAATAACAAAGGAAAAGATAAAAGTCCAATATACAAAACAACAGCATTATCAGTCGAACTAAACATACGCAAGGCAAGAACCACGGGTGCTTCTGGCCCTGACCAGATTCCAATCAAAGCACTGCAAATTGCCCCGAAGGAATGGAGTCGACTGCTATATCCCCTCTTTAACTATATTTTAGATTCTGGCCAGGTTCCAAAGTCTTGGCAGGGAAGTATCATCATCCCCATCCACAAAAAGGGAAGCAAAACCAACGCTTGTAATTATCGCCAAATAGCACTCATAGATGCTGTGGGCAAAGTATTCGCTGCAGAAATTTTACACCGTCTGAAAGAATGGGCTTTTTCATCAGGCCTGATCCCGATGTTCCAAGCAGGATTTAGACCCAATCACGCGGTAACAGACAACATCGCTGTTATCCAGGTCATACTTGACAAATACGTATCCCAAAAAAGCCAGGTTGTCTATGCCGCCTTCATAGACTACTCTACAGCGTTTGATCGCGTAGATCGTCCAACGTTGTGGAGGAAACTGAAGAAGCTTGGTATACAGGAACAGCTGCTACAATCTATTGTAAGCCTACACACCGACACGTGGTGCCAAGTTCAAATGGGAGGAGTAAAAGGCTATACCGAAAAAATCAAAACCGAAAATGGACTAAAGCAAGGGTGCCTTTTAGCCCCAATCCTATTTTCCCTCTACTTAAACGACTTGTGTCATTTTTTGCAATCGGGTTCCAACCTACCTCCGACAATAGCAAATCAAAAAATAAATGCATTGCTATATGCGGATGATATCGTGTTGTTGGACCTCACCCCCTTTGGCTTACAAACATCTCTGGATCTGCTGTACAACTACTCCAAAGAGAACTTCTTAGTTCCAAACATCAAAAAAACAAAAGTGCTAGCTTTCTCTGGGAGGAAACAAAGCGCAAGATATTCCTGGAACTTAGGAGGAGTTAAAATAGAAGAGGTGTCGGATTATCCCTACCTTGGCTGGACCCTCTCTAAAAATCTTACTAATGTAAAGCAGATAAATAACTTACAAAGGAAAACTGACATACACACTGCGGCCCTTCAGAAACTCTATAGCGCAACAGGAAACAGACATTTTTCTTCTCTAATAAATGTCTATAAAACAAAAATACCACCTGTACTATCCTACGCAACGGAGTATATACCCATCAAACAATGGGTTTTCATGGACCGCAAAGAGGGAAAGGTATTGAGGAAAATTTTGAAACTGTCAGACGCAGTTCCAGTCCAAGCACTAAGACTGGAATTATCTGTCACTAGCTCATATGCTGTAGCAATTGCAAACATCATTAGGTGGGCATACTATCTACTGCACGCAAAAGAGAATACATTAAGGTCTCTGCTGAAAAAAGAAACCTTTGGGACTGATACTAAAAAGCAAGTTTTCCAAGCGAATGTGACCGAAGCATTTCGAATTGCAAATATTGGAACTGAAGTGTTGCTTACTTGGTCACCAGCACAATTAAAACTGTTTTTAAAATGCTTCACCCCAAAATTAAGCTACGAGATGGACTCTAGGTATTGCAATAAACTACCCACCTATAAACCTTTTGTTGACCTATTAGAATATAAACAATGTCGGTCTTACATCGGTTTAACCTTGACCCACGGTGCAAGGAGAACAATTGCTATGCTTCGACTGGGCATCCTTCCCGTACTCTCATATACTTCAAGATGGCTTCCGGGAGGATCTCCTTTATGTACTTTGTGCGCAGGCGGCGATCAGACTCTGGAGCATGTACTATCTGTATGCCCGAACCAGAACGTAATGTTAGCCCGTACAAGATTTCTAGAGCCCATATATCGTTCCAGTAGAATCTTGACGGTGAGAGACCTTATAAGTCTGTGCAAACAACCCCCGAATGAATTCATCTGCTATAATTTGTATAAATTCTTGAAACTGTTTTTATCTTTGTATTGAGAAATTGAAATTCTTTTTAATTATGTAACATGTTGATATATATTTGTGGTCCTCGGTTGAGTACCAGTACAAATAAACTTTTTTGACTTTTTTGACTTTGATGTGCAATTAACTGAATTCGATCGGGTGTCAGCTGCCTACCCCACTTGGACAGCAAGTGCCCAAGGTACACCACTTGCTGGGCACAGAATTGTAGCTTCGAAGGAGACACCTTGTGTCCCTTGTCCGCCAGGAAATGCAAGACTGTCAGTGATGCTTGTTCACATTCTGGTTCACTACGGGCGGTGATCAATAGATCATCGACGTATTGGAGTAGGGCAGTGTTGGCAGGCATGTGAATACTGTCAAGTTGTCGTTTTAATGCTTGGCTATAGATGCTGGGGCTTTCTGTGAATCCTTGAGGTGCGCGTGCAAATTTGAAGCTTCGGCCATTTAAACAGAATCCGAAAAGGTATTGGCTTTCTGGATCAATGGGGACACTAAAGAAGGCGTTCTTGAGATCTATTACAGTAAAGAACGTCGCTTCGGAATCAATAGCTGTCAATAGTGACGAAATGTCTGGGACCACTGGATACTGTGGTACAATGCATTTATTTAATTCTCGCAAATCGATCACTAATCGATAAACTGGAGGTGCATTCGGATCAGTGCGTTTAAGAATTGGAATGATAGGGGAATTACAAACATTGGAGTCAGTTTCTACAACCACTCCTTGTGCAATGAGCTCGTCAATGATTTTCAGTAAAGCCACTACAGCATCAAGTGGTAACTTGTATTGTCGGATTCGGGGTAGTACAACTCCTGGCTTGAGTGTGACACGGTATGGAGTAATGTGCATACAACCTACATCAGTAGGGCCTTTTGCCCATAAATGTGCAGGAACATTCTGTAACCTAGGGTCGAAATCTCTCAATACATAATGTCCCTTAAAATCACGAAGGAACAACCTTACTCCTTCCGGAGAACAACAAATTACAGCTCATAGAGCTTTCAGAGTTTTAATACCAAGCAAGTTTTCTGGACATGATTTCGTGAGCAATAAATCTGTAGTACGGGATAATGGACCAACTGCAAGGGGAACTGGTTTCGATACTTCATTAACAATAGGCTTTCCTGAAAATCCAAGGGAAACATTCTGTGAGCCTGAGAGGGGTGCCCCTGGAACCTCGTCATGACTGATGGTAGTTCTGCTTGCCCCTGTGTCAATCAAAAACTTTCTATCCTTTCCTAATACCTGACTATGTACATAAGGACCCTCTTGATCTACAGGAACCTCAATAAGAGGCAAGCCAACCTCCCTCTCTAGGCTGTTTCATGTGTACTGCTGATAATCGGGGTAGTCGGATTGTGCATACTGGTACATCTGCTGTGTAACATGTTGAGTCGCGGCAATGGGCTGAGGCTGTGGTACCGCTACGGTCTGTTGTGGGATCTGCATAGGCTGTATATTCTGTGGAACGTGTTGTTGGACCTGGTCCTGTCTAGGTGGACGCGGTCTCTCATTAGTTTTACCTGTAGCTATATTGTGTTTCAAAACTGTACAATCGTTTACATAGTGACCTGGCTGTTTGCAATAGTTGCATGTCCCTTTGACAGGAGCTGCTGGATTATTGGATTGTGTCGTACCCCTTTTGTGACCATCAGCTGGAACTGACTGAGCAACTAGCACTTTCATTTTCGTGTCTTTCATACGTCTCTGTTCATGATCATGTTCCTCCCTGATTCTGTTCTGGTGGTACTGTAACATCTGTAACATTTGGGAAGGTGTATTAGCTTGCCATGTGCTCTCGACTTTCAATACACGGTTCTTAACCTGGGGCAATGAATTCTCGACTAATTTGGTTACAAAAAGGTGTGGGTATGACTCGCTACTGGTTTTCAGGCCACTATTAATAATAAAACATTTCTCGAATCTGGAATAAAAATCATTAGTGTCTTCGTCGTGCTTCTGTTTGCAGGCTGAGATTGCATCCCAGTCCTCCTTTTTAGTTGCCAACAATCTTGGCAAAACCTGTACTAATAATCCTGGTAATTCTTTAGTTTTGTCCCCAAGACCTAAACCTGGGGTTCGACCAGTTTCTTCGTTTTCTAATACAGTCCAATTGATCTTTTTATCTCCCACCTCCCATTCTTTTTCTTTGAGTTTCTCGTAAATACCGGCAGGCAATAACACTTTCAATATTTTCATAATGTCTGGATACGTGTAATCTCCCATGAGTAACATGTCTTTTTTTCATGGTGAAAACCTGCAGGGTCTTTATCATGACTGGGCACTATTTTCTTCATTTCCAATAATTCCATTTTAGTTATGGGCGTGTATACAAAAACGCGTTCAAGTGTATCATCTGGTTTCCGGATTGGATGCACTTCCCGTAAAGGGTTCTGTTTGTCTAGGTGATATGGTTGTCTTACTGGGGGTGGAACGGATACAAGATGTGGAGTCAAGAAAGTTCTGTATTTATGACGTTGTTCTAAAATGATGTCAATTAAATCGGTACCTAGACCTCTCCATCTTCTCAGGAGTAAGTCTTGCAATAGATTATATAATGGACCTGGATCAGATTGTTGGTTTTCATACTGTACAATGAGATGTTGAGTCATGTATATACCAGCTAATCGCTGTTCTTCTGGAGTAAGACCTAAAAATGTTTGCACTACTGAATCGTCTTTATATATGCTGTCATCCCCGGCCCATTGGACTGCGGACCGGGCTAGTTCCTGATCACGTAAAGTATTGAGTTCATGATAACCTACCCTTTCTTTCAGGATTTTATCAGTAATTTGGAAAATATGTTCAAGGGAACATCGCTCTGGTATCGGACAAAGGTAACGTTTCTTGTTTTCTAAACGAATGGGTCTGTCGAAGGGCCTATCAAGAGGATACGGTCTAGGGAGTTTCTCTCTACCTACGTACGCCATCAGGTCTCTAGTTTCTGCGGTATTCTCTGGTTCTTCCTCATCTGAGGTTTCCTTATCGTCTGACTCAAGATGCCTTTCAGACTCTCGTTGGGCATGTATTGCTACTATTACTTTACGGATCTTTCTAGTCATAGCCTCTATACATTTCTCTTTATCATGTTTACACTCTGCAATATTCTGACTCCATTTTGACAATCCCTCCATCTCTTCTTGCGGAAAGCTTGGCTGGTCTTGTTCCCTTATCAAACAATTAATCAAAAATCGCATTATTAAAGCTTGTGTCTCAACTTTCTGATGTGCCATGGCTTCACGAACACACTCTCGTCTCTCTCCTGTTCTGATAAAATGATATATATTGTCTAGATGGTCTGGCATTTCTGGTAATAACATCAAATAATCTGTAACACGTCTTAAACGTAATGAGGCTAACATCATGGGTCCTACTTTGCCAGGTACTGTATCATATCTACAATCTGTAAGTAACTGTTTAAGTTTTTCGGCTGGGGTTGCTTTAGGTGTACGCTGCATTGCTAATTCTCTCATTGTCATTCGTTGTAAATGTGGCGGGGTGTGATAACCTCCTGTAGCACCTCCTGAGGTGGAAGCATGAGCATAACCTGACTGTGTGGCAGGTATTTGTAACGGGATTGAACCCTGGGTTGCAGCGGACCCAATGGGGTTAAGCGGATTAATAACAGGGGGAACAGTAGGGGAAGTGACAACAGGTGCGGGAAGTTGGTGACGTGGAGGGGTCATGGCTTGATCAGCAGGAATCTGCTGTTGCAGATTATTAGCAGGCAGAGGCAGATTATCGTTAGCAGGTTGTACGGGTATATTGGTATATGCGGGAGCTACATCGTCTAAATAGGAAGAAAGGAAAATATCTGCTGCGGTCTTTTTATGACGTAATTTAGTCGGAACCAATGGAGGGGGCAGATCTTTCGGTATTTCCGGGGTCGCCTTGGGCAGGCCCTCGGCCAGAACTGGATACAGTCCTGTTATAATTGCATTACTTTGTCTGTCGTGTTGTTCCATTCTGACTCGCTGTCCTTCTTCTAGTAGTTCTTTCTCTCTAGCTTTTTTGGAATCCTCTCTACTTTTCTCTGCTTTTCTGAGTGCTTTCTCTGTCCGTCTATGTGATTCTTTACGCCATAATTCAATGGCATCTTTCTGCGACTGTCTGGCTTTCTTTTTCCATTATGCTTCTTCTACTCTCATGATGCACTCGGCATCCCATGTCCCTGTAACGGGCCATCTCTGATTCTCTTCCAAGTCTTTAGTATAATCCACCCATAAGTCTAAGTACAGTATGGCATCTAAGCCATGCTTGTGGTACATAAAATGTCCGGGAGTGTCCCTAGGTGGGATGGGAACTGCTTCTTCAAGTATCCCTTTCCCAGTTCCTATCTGTCGTAACTTTGAAAACAGAGGCATTGCTACCTTGATCTAGACATAAACACGATAAACACAGTAAAGAAATGCAAACAATCACTCATACCATGACATTAAAACACATTGAAACATTTCGAACGAATACTGACTCAACAAAAATACTGAATAACTGAATAACTGAATACTAGATGCACTGCTAAACAGTACAGATACACTGCTAAAACAGTGCAGACCGGATCTGTGTACCCAAACCCGTCTTGACCGGACACAAATTAATGCACCCGTCTTGATGCGTCCCCAGCAACGGTACTCACCGGGAAGCACGGAACGGAAGGCCTCGGAAACTCGACTGGACTGGACCGCTACGACGTCACTGCTGCTGCTGCGCACTACGCATGCGCCTCGACGCTACAGGTGGGCCTCACGATACCTCGGACACTGCTCTCTCGGCTGGGCTCTGGTCGGGATCCTCCGCACTCCTCACCGCCTCGTCTGGATGTCGACCGCAGTCTCCGTCTCCACCGTAGGCCTGAGGGAGATACAGGAAAACCTGCAGATGCGCATGGGGTCCGTCACGGCTGTGGTAGGGGGCAAGGCCTGCGACGCATCGCCGGCGCGTGGGGTGGGGGAGGGGTTCCTGTTCGGGCGCCAAATTATGTGGTAAATATATTTTACCGTATACGAGTTTGCCATATAATTTCAGACAGGTAAAAGAACAGCTCAATCAAATGAGAGGCAGAGTCCGTGGTGTCTGAGTCAGAAGGGCTTTAATCAAAATGACTCGAGCCATGGAAATCTATTCCATCAATACAAGGGTTCGGGGGTATGCAATGATGGCAGAAAGATGTCAACGATTTATTAACAGTACATGACATATATAGTAGAATGACACAATGGCAATGGATACAGTAGGCGTGACTAGTGAAACGTATATGATAAGAACACATGTGCGTAGCAGAAAAGGCGTGAACAAGGGTGTGCACGGGGACGTGTACTAGAAACGTCACAGAAAAGTGTCATAAGTGGGTGGGTGCATGGAGAATTCTGCAAAGTCAGCAGGAAGTGCGGATGCGCTCGCAACTAGCATGACGTGACATAGACGTGTAACTGGGGAGAACTTTAACACTAGTAAAGGAGACGGAAGTCTGGGATGTCAGTACGACCTGGACCTATAACATATCTGGTATCTCATGTTTGGAGGATGTTTTATCTGAAGTAAAAGGTCTCTCGGGCAGAGGCTATACTATACTGAATGCTAGTGCGTGCAGATGTGTCTACGTGTCTACGTGCGGGGCCACGGGCCTACTATGACAACGGGAACTGTAAATTACTTGCACGGAGACAGGAAGACTTGCTCTTTGCTCTGCAGCCGGGGATATGTTTACCTAAATCACTAGACAGGAATGTGTTTTCGAGGAGGCTGAACAGATAACTTGAAGGCAAAATACTGTTTGGCAGGCAGGCCAGGCCGAGCCAGGCACCGCTTCGCTTGGCAAGAAGTAAGGCAGAGGTCAGGGATGCATCCATGCTACAGCTTTCAGAGGCAGAGGCAGAAGTGGCTCGAAGGCAGAAATCAGGGCCTAGCTCGGCAGAGCCAGGAAAAAACGTGAAAGTGCACCATGTAAAGACGGTGGCACGGCATACTTAGGAACTGAATTATCGATCCATTCATGATGGATCTGATAGAGGACATGTTAACGTTGGACGCAAATGTATTTGCGTCTTCAGATTCGGTTGTGGAGGGAAATTACATGCACTTAAAACTTGTACATGGAGCCGTTGGGGTACACGTTAGGGGACACACTTGACCATAAAAATTTCAACTACCTCAGCTCACCTGTGAAAATTAGGCCTTACCCAGAAGAGGGGTAGCCCTAGAGAAGTAACAGGTTCTCCCCGAGCTTAAATGAAGGGTAAACAGTAGTTTTTACTCCTAGTGACTGGAAGGAATTTTCTCTCTGTAGCGAGTGAAGAATTATCTCTGGTTTAGTGGCGCAGACAGAATAGCACAAATTAAGCACTGGCTCCCCTGTATACCTTTGTTATCCTATGGATACGACAACCTTCATGCTGAAGAGTGTGTTGTGTGCAGCACAGCATTTGTATGATATAGTTACATGTCATGTACAAGAATGACCTCAGAGTGTGTAAATGTAATTGCATTTAATATTAGAGAACACCTGTAATAGTCATTGGGCCTTAAAAGCAGACTGGTGGAATGTGTGCTCGCCAAGTCTTCTGTCTAGAGACTCCGGCCCAGATTTTCAAACCTGTCTCACAACGCAGCGCAGCACCCAGATATGTGACAGGAAGAGAGCAGGAAAACACCTTATCTTCTAAGATATGGCACTATCCTGTTCTCTCCCCAGCACTGGCAAACAATGAGGCCACCAAGCACCACACACACCTTTGTGCCATAGTGCAAAGGTGTCTGCATAAGCCTAGCATAGGTTTTGTACTGGAGGGTATGCTTCCAGTACAAAATATCCTACCTAGCCTAACTTTAAATGTTTTTCCACATTGAACATATGCTGCAGAGATCACCGCACATGCAAAGTAGGAAAGGTTTTTTATTTTTTATTTTATTTTATTATTCTTAGCACAGCAAACTGCAAACAATATCTCAGATTGATATACAACAGGTTCATCGTCAAATAACAATGTCCAAATTATATTAGCTTTCAGGAGAGATAAGTTCATGATTCATAGTAGTCTCGGAAGGCACTCCAAATTTAATACCCAGTCTCTTTTTCCTTGATCCTTTAATTGAAAATAAACTCCACTCCAAATTATATAAACTCAGCATTTTAGCACGCCATTGATGAAAATCCGGTGGTTTTTCCTGTAACCATTCCCTGGCGATGCATAGACGTGCAACTGTCATCGCAAAGAAAATAAAATGCCGATGTTGAAAAAGTGTTTCCACAATATTGTCTTTTTGAGTTTTTCCTAACAGCATCATTGCTGGAGAGATAACGACCATAGTTTTAATCACTGAAGAGATGAATTTTTCCAAGTGCTCAATAAATCCCTTTAACTTAACACAGCTGTAAAAAATATGTATCACCCCGGAATCCTCCTCACCACAACGGAAACATTTACCTTGATTTCCCACTGCCCATTTTGCCATTCGCTTGGGCGTATAATATAAATCACATAGTGATTTAAAAAACTGAGCTTACAGATTCGCCGACATGAGCCCCTCCTTTGACAAAATTAAGAGATCCTCTACGTCAATCTCGAGATCTCCTAGAGATTCTCTCCATTTCAGCTGCACTTTTTCTAAATCATCTTTCTTGGCAGATATCAAGGATTGATAAATCACTCCAATTTTAACTGATCTGCTAATTTCTTCAATGACTTGATGTTGAATTAAGTTCCCACCCCTTCGATTTAAATAATCCCGTATTTGTAGATATTTAGAGAAATATCATCTGGGCAGTGAATATTCATCCTTGATCTCTTCAAAAGATTTACACATCCCATTCTTATTAACGATATGTCCTAACGTCTTAATACCTTTCTGCTGCCACTTATTAGACATTGCATCAGATTATAATATGACACTCTTGGTAAATCCATATTTTTCATGAACCATTTCCAGACCTTAAAAGCCCCCATGGTTACCTTGAACCGTGTTCGCTTGAAATAGCTCCCATCAATTTCTTTAACAAAAATATGCTTTGCATTTGTCCCTAACTGTATATCAAAAATATTTGACATGTTTGGATCATCAGCTTCATTTACTCCTATTATCAGAACTTTCATTTTCAATAAAAAACAAGTGATATAATAAAGAAAAAAATCAGGTACCCCCATTCCTCCCCTTAGAGCTGGCAGCGTCATGTATTTCATTGCCCTTCTAGGTCTCCCAGGACTCCATATAAATTTCCCGCATTTAGATTGCAAGTCCTGTATTTTTTCTTTAGTTATTTCTAAAGGTATCGATCTAAACAAATACAAAACCTTTGGCAATATATTCATTTTTATCACATTTGATCTTCCAATAATGGTTAAGTACAGCCTTTATACAAACAGTGTTATGTGAAAAGCACTCCTGATTCTATCAGTTTAGCCTAAATTTCATCTAATTATATCTGCTGCTACCTCATATCTTGACTAGCCCCTAGTCAAGTTGGTACAAATAAAAAATCACAGAAACCTGTGTTATGGGGAGCACTATGCACTCATTCACAATTACGTGATTTGTTTTTTTCTTGTTTTGCATATATCTTTTAAATCCAACTGCAACTTAATACATTTATCAACCTTATAATTCTTCAAAAATTCAACTGTTCACAAATTGTGCCCACAGCCTTAAACCTCAGACTGAGATCATACACAAACAAAAAAAGTAAATTCTCATCAAACAGTGCTTGTATTTTCTTTCTTCAAAGTTGCTTTATTCTTCTTTTGTCATCAATCAATATGGTAATTTGAATTCCTCAAACACCTCTCCATCATTCAACAAATGAAGCCATATCCCAATGCATTTCGGTATGCACCTTCGTCAGGGGAATGCACTATAAGTAACATAAAAATCTATCACATACATATCAAAAAATATATAGTATTTACAATCACAGATTTCGTACATTTCATCATTCAGTGAATCGTTCTTAAACAGAAACCAGAAGATCTCCCAAAGTATTAGGTACATCACATGTGTAATTAAAAGTCATGCTCAAAAAAGTTCACCTGCCACCTTATAAACCAAACCAAAAACGTGGTGAACAGCCCGACTCCAGCGTCACCTCCTACACACTATATACAAAATAAACTAATCTCAACGTAAAAACCATGCCCTCGCCAAATAATCTAGAGTGTATGAAGTGCCATCGCTGTGCACTCTTACCTTCACTCACAACAATAAAGCCAGCCAATATCAAAGTCGGTACTTCCCTTTTTCTAAAAAAACAACAATGACAAAAAACTTAGGGGCAGATTTATGTTAACTGGCGCATCCCCAGGGATGCGCCAGTTAACGTGCACCACAATGCGCCACAGCTCCGCCACCCATGGTGCGCCGCATTTATAATGCGGCGCACTATGGTGCAAAAACGGCACAGATGCGTGACGCATCTGTGCTGGAAATGTGGCGCATTGCTGGAGTTGCGTCGCAAGCGCGACGCAGCTCCAGCAAGGCTCGGGGGAACACCATCTGCACAATGCTGCGTCAAGACCTACGCCTGCTTCAAGCAGGCACAGGGTTTTGACGCAGCATTGCCCTGAAAGTGACTCAGTGAAATCTCATAGATTTCACTCAGCCACTTTCAGCAGGCGTTCCTGCGCAGGAACGCCCCGTCCTGCGCAGGAACGCCTCCTTATGGCGCAGTGCTTTACAACGTGACGCATCTCCTAGATGCGTCACGTTGTAAATAGGGCGCATTGTTTGCGCCGCAGTTGCGTCAAATAAAGTGACGCAATTGCGGCGCAAAGAGGCGCAACGGCCTCATAAATCAGCCCCTTAGTGCCCTAACTCCATAATTTCATAACTCGTTTGTGCATTTCAGACAGAACCAGTACTCACTCGGTCTGTCGGACCCCGTTCATGAATCCTTGTAGCGCTACTCAAATTGAAGCGTGTACTTCCTCTGTAACACATAAGAAGGAAGTCTCCTTAATATTGAAATAATTGTGACACTGTGGAGTTCTTCCTAATCTCTGTTGTGTCACCTTACCTTTATCTTTTAGATCAGGCGCACCGTGTGACTCTCAAGTTCTCTCGTTCTATGGCTCTCTCGCTATGTTGAACCGTGTTCAAGACGCCTGTATATGGCGTCTGACGTCATAGTGCTAGCGACATAGAAAATGGACTACAAACTTGTTCGTACTCTTCCAAAATGGCGATCATTTGTTTACTACTCGATAAATTTCGAGTAGATAAATACCTAATCACGAAGTGAAACTGTAACTGTGCTCTGATTACTTGAAAAATAGAAACAAGTGTATAGAATCAATACTGCTCCGTATTTAGAAATTATATGTGAAATTTTGTAAGCATGAATGTTAATGACGAGTAAATGTGATGTGAACAAAAACATTTAAAATACAGATACCAAGCATATGTAATACAGCACAATTTTACAGGAAACAAAACATCTCAATCTTGTCATTGAGTCCGTAGGGAGTCAACGTCCTAAGGGACTTTATCCAATATGTTTCTCTTTGTGCCAACAGTCTAGTTATGTCAACATGTGGTTTTTCCACCAGTCTCTCTAACACAGTAAATTTTAGTTGAGGTATCGTATGTCCCTTCTCATGCCAATGTACAGCCAAACATGATTTCATATTTTTTGTACGTATCACACTCTTGTGTTCGGTCATCCGAACCTTCACCTTCCTTGTGGTGCGTCCAACATAAACAAGTCCACATGGACATTTGATTGCATATATTAGAACACTCGAATTGCAGTCAGATGTGTGTCTTAAGGTTATCTGTTTACCTGTTTGGGGGTGGGCAAATAAATTGCCTACCATTACGTTACCACAATGGCCACAGTTTTGACATTTCATCATACCTTTCTGGCCCAAATCTGTGCTTTCATGCCTGCGACCTTTCAAGATCTCCTTAATGTTCCTTGACCTGGAATGTGCAAACAGAGGTTTGTCTAGAAATACCTGTCTAAAATCAGGTTCTTGCTCAATTATTTCCCATCGTTTCCTGATGCATTTTTTTATAGCCGCTGTGGCTGTGGAAAATTTTAATACATAGACTTCCCTCCTGTTTTTTCCTCTTTCACTTTTTTCTAACATAGTGGATCTAGGCATGATTCTTACTCTGTTCTCAGCTTGGTCAAGCACTATGTCCGGGTACCCCCTTGTTTTGTATTCTGTTCGCATTCTCATGATGGTTTCAAACCCTTGATTCTCATCTGAACAAATCCTTCTTGCCCTGATAAATTGAGACAATGGTAGGTGCCTTTTTAAAGATTCGGAATGGAAGCTATCAAAGTGTAAGGCATTATTTCTATCTGTTGCCTTCTTGAATACACTTGTCACAAGTGTGTTCCCTTTTCTTGTGATCATGATATCAAGATAGCTTATCTGCTCTGCACTGATGGTGTATGTGAATTTGATAAAGGAATGACAGTTGTTTAACTCATAGAGTTGTGCTCGTAATTCTTCTTCTGACCCTTTCCACACTACTAGTCACTACCTGATCACAGAACATCCCAACAGGCCACATATATATATGTTGCCTAAGATGCACAAAGACCCGGAAGACCCACCATTCCGACCCATTGTGGCGGGATGTGGGTCATTGCATGAACCACTAGGGAGATATCTAGATCATTTTATGCAACCCATGGTGCAACAATGGTCAACTTTTGTACAAGACACCACGGATTGTCTGCGGAAATTACAGAGTGTGCTTATCTCTGATAATGAGGAACTATGGTTGTGCACGGTTGACGTTTCAGTCCTGTACACCTCGATCCCACATATGGAAGGTCTAGAGGCAGCAGAGTGGATGCTTTTGAGATACGAGTATGAGGAGAGTCACAATATTTTTCTCCTTGAATTGTTACAATTCTGCTTATACCATGGATACTTTCAGTGGCAGGACTGTTTTTTTCTACAAAAGACGGGTGCCTCTATGGGGTTTACCGGGGCACCTACATATGCTAACATGTTCATGTCCAAATTTGAAGATCAGCATATATTACAGAAAGAAAAATGTCAAAAACATCTAGCACTATACTTAAGGTATATCGATGATATACTAGTAGTGTGGAAAGGGTTAGAAGAAGAATTACGAGCACAACTCTATGAGTTAAACAACTGTCATGCCTTTATCAAATTCACATACACCATCAGTGCAGAGCAGATAAGCTATTTTGATATCATGATCACAAGAAAAGGGAACACACTTGTGACAAGTGTATTCAAGAAGGCAACAGATAGAAATAATGCCTTACACTTTGATAGCTTCCATTCCGAATCTTTAAAAAGGCACCTACCATTGTCACAATTTATCAGGGCAAGAAGGATTTGTTCAGATGAGAATCAAGGGTTTGAAACCATCATGAGAATGCGAACAGAATACAAAACAAGGGGGTACCCGGACATAGTGCTTGACCAAGCTGAGAACAGAGTAAGAATCATGCCTAGATCCACTATGTTAGAAAAAAGTGAAAGAGGAAAAAACAGGAGGGAAGTCTATGTATTAAAATTTTCCACAGCCGCAGCGGCTATAAAAAAATGCATCAGGAAACGATGGGAAATAATTGAGCAAGAACCTGATTTTAGACAGGTATTTCTAGACAAACCTCTGTTTGCACATTCCAGGTCAAGGAACATTAAGGAGATCTTGAAAGGTCGCAGGCATGAAAGCACAGATTTGGGCCAGAAAGGTATGATGAAATGTCAAAATTGTGGCCATTGTGGTAACGTAATGGTAGGCAATTTATTTGCCCACCCCCAAACAGGTAAACAGATAACCTTAAGACACACATCTGACTGCAATTCGAGTGTTCTAATATATGCAATCAAATGTCCATGTGGACTTGTTTATGTTGGATGCACCACAAGGAAGGTGAAGGCTCGGATGACCGAACACAAGAGTGTGATACGTACAAAAAATATGAAATCATGTTTGGCTGTACATTGGCATGAGAAGGGACATACGATATCTCAAATAAAATTCACTGTGTTAGAGAGACTGGTGGAAAACCCACATGTTGACATAACTAGACTGTTGGCACAAAGAGAAACATATTGGATAAAGTCCCTTAGGACGTTGACTCCCTACGGACTCAATGACAAGATTGAGATGATTTGTTTCCTGTAAAATTGTGCTGTATTACATATGCTTGGTATCTGTATTTTAAATGTTTTTTGTTCACATCACATTTACTCGTCATTAACATTCATGCTCACAAAATTTCACATATAATTTCTAAATACGGAGCAGTATTGATTCTATAAACTTGTTTCTATTTTTCAAGTAATCAGAGCACAGTTACAGTTTCACTTCGTGATTAGGTATTTATCTACTCGAAATTTATCGAGTAGTAAACAAATGATCGCCATTTTGGAAGAGTACGAACAAGTTTGTAGTCCATTTTCTATGTCGCTAGCACTATGACGTCAGACGACATATACCGGCGTCTTGAACACGGTTCAACATAGCGAGAGAGCCATAGAACGAGAGAACTTGAGAGTCACACGGTGCGCCTGATCTAAAAGATAAAGGTAAGGTGACACAACAGAGATTAGGAAGAACTCCACAGTGTCACAATTATTTCAATATTAAGGAGACTTCCTTCTTATGTGTTACAGAGGAAGTACACGCTTCAATTTGAGTAGCGCTACAAGGATTCATGAACGGGGTCCGACAGACCGAGTGAGGACTGGTTCTGTCTGAAATGCACAAACGAGTTATGAAATTATGGAGTTAGGGCACTAAGTTTTTTGTCATTGTTTTTTTAGAAAAAGGGAAGTACCGACTTTGATATTGGCTGGCTTTATTGTTGTGAGTGAAGGTAAGAGTGCACAGCGATGGCACTTCATACACTCTAGATTATTTGGCGAGGGCATGGTTTTTACGTTGAGATTAGTTTATTTTGTATATAGTGTGTAGGAGGTGACGCTGGAGTCGGGCTGTTCACCACGTTTTTGGTTTGGTTTATAAGGTGGCAGGTGAACTTTTTTGAGCATGACTTTTAATTACACATGTGATGTACCTAATACTTTGGGAGATCTTCTGGTTTCTGTTTAAGAACGATTCACTGAATGATGAAATGTACGAAATCTGTGATTGTAAATACTATATATTTTTTGATATGTATGTGATAGATTTTTATGTTACTTATAGTGCATTCCCCTGACGAAGGTGCATACCGAAATGCATTGGGATATGGCTTCATTTGTTGAATGATGGAGAGGTGTTTGAGGAATTCAAATTACCATATTGATTGATGACAAAAGAAGAATAAAGCAACTTTGAAGAAAGAAAATACAAGCACTGTTTGATGAGAATTTACTTTTTTTGTTTGTGTATGATCTCAGTCTGAGGTTTAAGGCTGTGGGCACAATTTGTGAACAGTTGAATTTTTGAAGAATTATAAGGTTGATAAATGTATTAAGTTGCAGTTGGATTTAAAAGATATATGCAAAACAAGAAAAAACAAATCACGTAATTGTGAATGAGTGCATAGTGCTCCCCATAACACAGGTTTCTGTGGTTTTTTTATAAGTACAGCCTTTCCCATCTATCCAAAGATACCGTAATTTTTGCCATTAATGTATTCCAATTGACTTGCACTAATTCGGTCATATTTGCCCCGATTAGAATTCCCAGATACATCACTTCTTTAACCACCCTACTATCTTGCCAAATAATCGTATCAGAGCAGAGGATTTGGGTTTTAGTCTCATTCAGTTTATAGCCTGCTATAAGACCGAATACCTGTGCTAATCAATCAATTTCTTTAATTGCTGTTGCAGGATTAGTTGTTGCCACTGCAATGTCGTCAGCGTAAGCAAAAACTGAAAAATAAAAATTGTGAACTTTATAGGGAGGAATCAAAATATTCTGACTCAATAACTCAATAAAAGGGTTTATATCGAGAGCAAATAAAAGGGGGGAGCAGGGGCAACCTTGTCGCGTACCACGTGATATAATAACATTGTCAGAGAGTTGGCCCATAACTGATATCTTTGCTACGGGTTTTAAATACAAAGATTGTATTGCTCTAATAAATTTCACCCCAAATCCCATTTTTCTCAGGAAAGGTTAGGAGAAATAAAAACCTTTCTTCTTTTTAGTGCCTGCTTTTAAGTGGTGTTATTTTTTGGTATAAAACTCTGTCTACTATTGTTAGTACATACAGTTTTGCATCAAAAACTATGGGTGGTTGCATGGGGACACCGAGGTAGCACCTATGGATCGCCTCCTCGATGCATAGCAACTTGTTAGTTTGAGGCAACTTTCCAGTACAAAACAAGTTTTGAGCCTTATTCTCCAGCCAGGGCCATTTTAAGGATTTTGGGAGCCCGGGCAAGACATATTTTGGGGCCCGCTATCTGGTAGAGTTTATCACACATTTACATCTTGTTCAGGGTGTAATGATGCCAAATAATACTGAAATAAATGATGCAGCCTGGCTTTGTTTACTTATTCTTCCTTTGCTGGGAGGCGAGGGGATGGATTCCCAGGTCCCTGCAGAAACCTGGGCACCCAGATGGAGCAATCACAGCAGAAGTACGGACATCTATCCAGTGGTTGATGCTTTTATGAGCTGAACTGTTTTGTCATTGGATGGCTGCAGTGCCATTCATCCAAACACAAAGAAGGTCTGCTTAACCAGTACCAATGCAGAGGTGGAGCACCACCTCTCTGTCTGGTCTGCACAAGCCCTGGCTTGAGTTTGCTGTTGGGCACTGAGAGAGTCTAAGCACGGGTGGCAGAAATGTGCAGTGAGTGCCTGACTACCCACTTGAATGATTAGTGCACTAAACAAATCAATATAACATAACATGGCAAGTGGAAGACTGAGGAGAGGGTAAGATGGGGAAAATGCTACGGGGCGTGGCTTAACTCCCACGGAAGATGGCGGCACCCGAATAGTTCCCCTTGGGAAGGCGCAGGATGCCAGCACTATCACAGTGTTATTTCTACTGAAGGCCCGGTGTGTTGGAGTGAGGAGGAGTTGGAGACGACAGAGGCCACCTTTGTTCGGGCCACAGCTTTCCAGTTTGCCATGGAGCTGCATACCATTTGAGAATGTGACTCTCCTCACAGAGACCTCCAAATTTTGTCTACCCAGTGGCAACTGTAACCAACGACTTTGGAGTAATGCTCTTGTCCTCCAGTTAGTTTTTCCTTTTTTTTTTACAGAGCTCTGCTCGCTTTCATTATATTCGCTGCCCCTGGGGTTAGCAGACAAGTTTTTTAACATAATTTTAGCATTAGTTTCAATCTCCTCTGAGAGCCATGAATGTCACTTAGTGATCTCTAAGAAGTGGAGTTATTGGTCGCTATCAACTACATTTTTTGACTGGCTCATGTGACTTCTTTTACTTGGACGTCTAGTAAAACAACTTTTCTTTGCGCACTTTTAACAAACTGATTGCTCTTATTGTTTGACTTTGAATGGTACCTGGGCTTGGAGTTCACGTTTTCACAATAAAAGTGACTTTACTTGCCCGTTTCGTTTTTGTATGGGAAGATGGAAACAAGGCAAAACTTTCATTGCCACCCTCGGCTCATAAATGTATTGCAAATTCCACTATCTTTTTCACAATTCTCAAGCATGGAAGATTCTGTGGTTTCTTTGCATAAGGGCAGTTCTTCATCAAGCCCTATTAGGGCCCCTGCCTTACTTGCAACAGTAAAAGCTTCTTCTAACAGTTTAAAAAAGAATCCCTTATCCCTTCGAAATCTCTTCTGGTTGCTTCCTTTGATCTTCTATTGAAGGAGAAACATGCCTTGCGGCCATATAGGTAGGAGATTAATGTTAAATTGAAACTAACAAATGGCATTAGATGGAGGAAAGACTTAATACTGCGGAAAAATATATAGCATCTTTTGGATCAACTAATATTAAAGTGAATGCCCTTCAAGAAACAGGTTGAGGGCCTCAAAAACAGAAATAGGAGGAACAATCTCTATTTATATGGGCTGCCTGAAGAGCCCATTACTTCCATTAAATCCTTTCTTCTCAAACTTCTGAACATACCAGAAGGGACTCTTATCAATATACAGAAGGCCAAGAGGAGTTATTGTGTACTTTTTGGAATATACTGACCTTCTTAAGGTTCTGTCAGCAGTCAAATTATTAAATGGAATTTCATGGTTAAGTAACACTCTATATTTTTCCATAAATACTGCTGACAGACACAGGGAGTTTCTTAATATGTTTCTTAATAGGAGACCGAATCTTCGCTCTCTTGGACCTCGTTTTAATCTATTTCATCACTGCTTGTTTAAAGTCACTTATAAAAACAAGACTACTAGACGAGGAAGTTTCATCAATGCTTGCAAGATAGTACATATAGATGCATCTGGAGAGTCTACATCTTAACATATGCTCTCTATGCAGTCTAAGATTTTTTCACATGATAATTACATATCTCCATGTTGATAATTAGTATTGTTGTTTTCTCTTTTTTGAGAGTTGCTATTGATAATATTACATACTACTACTCCTTTATTCTCTACTAGGTACTCTACTCTTGTTTGTGATCTTCCTTGTTTTTTTTTTTTTTTTTTGTGAAAACCTTTATTGAGGCAGTTGTCAGGTACACAGCTGTAAACGCCTACATCCTGCGGGCGCAGGCCAGCAGCAATCTCAGAGTCTAGCATGCAGTGCAAATTAAGAGGATCATTTCTGACACAGCAAGCCGCCTACAACCCCTCAGGGCCGGCCGCGTTGAAAACTAGAAGGAGCTGTGCGTGGCAGCATTCAGGAAGAACGGAGGTGTAAACAGAGAAGAGACAGTGAATGCCTGAGGTTTCCTTTTTCATTGGTTTTCTCCCCCCCCCTCCCCCAAACAACAACATTCAACAACAGCGCAATTGTGTGGTTCTACGATCTGGTGTGGCCGATGAAGCCAGTCTGAGCCTCCGTCTCCCGCCGCCCCCACCCCGCCAGGAATCGTTGCAAAGAGGCAAAGAGGTGAACATCCAGCTCCCCACAGCCCGCCGGTACAGTACTATTGACCCCCCTAGCGCGCCATCCAGGGTCCAAGGAGGGGGGTGTATGATTCTAGGGGGGGGGGGGACGGAGGGGCAGGCAGCACCAAAGGCGAGAGGAGTAACAAGAGGAGCAAGGTCATGAAGGTCTGATCAGGTCAACATTAAGAAAGTGAGGGAGTGGATGGTGGAGACTACAACCTAAACCACCCTAGGAACCCAAAGTGTAGTGTGGCGGTGAAAGATTAGGAGTGAGGCTCAAGACGGGGCGACCCAGGAGCCTCCCCTCTGTCTGGTGTGTCAGGGTCTCCGGACGCGAGGGCCTGGAGTCGCAGAAGGTACGCAGCAAGTGGGCCCCATATGTCTTTAGGCCTTGACTTCAGAGGTAGAAGTTCGGCGTAATTATGCTGTTGGTCTTGCCAGGTAGACATCGCCGCGAGCCATTCCTTGAATTTGGGCGTGCGACCACGCCCCCAGCGGCACGCCACATGACGTTTCGCTATGAGGAAACTCAGAGCAAAGAATTTACGATGGGCTTGCAAAGGAAGGTCAGTCTGTCCCAACAATGTTATCTTAGGGCATGGAGACACAGATACGCCAATCATGTCCGATACGGCCGCGAATATCTCCTCCCAGTAGGCAGTCACCCTGTGACATGCCCATGCGAGATGGAAAAAGTCCGCACCCTCTGCCCCACAACGAGCACATCTGTCATCCTCTCGGAGCCGGTAACGATGTAGTTTAGCTGGGGTATAGTAAAGTCTATGTAAAATTTGTAGTGTATAAGGCGGAGACGAGCATTGCCTGTAATGGCTACAGCATGGGCGCAGCTCTCCGTCCATTGGTCATCAGTCATTTGGGTCTGCAGATCAGCGTCCCAGTCGAATCTAGCTCGTAATGCAGGTGGGGAACTAGCTGCCTGAGTGTGTTTATATAAGAGCGAGACAACATGCTTCGGAGATTCGGTTTGGAGGAGGGTATGAAGGGGCTGTACCGTCTCTGGCTCGTCCGGGAAGTTTGGGGTGACTGCCTTCACGTTCTGACGTAAGCGCACGTACAGGAAGGTATCCATAACAGATGGGGAATCATCCCCAAAGAACTGTGCAGACGTTCTGAAGGTACCCTGAAGGTATAGGTCCCCCCATGTATGCAGCGCCAAGCGCGTGAGCATCTTGCGTCCTATTTCCTCGCAGGCGATACGAAGTCTGGGGTCACGTGAAAGTGGCATCAGGGGCGAGTAGAGAAAGGGTGTGCCTAATGCTGCAGCCAGGCGTCTCCAGGCAAGGACAGTGCAGTCCACCGTACTGGGGTCGCGTTCTGAGATTTTGGTCTCTGTGTACAGATAGCCCGACGGTGGAATCGGCCTCATGTATCCGTCTTCGACCGCCAAGTGGGCCATAAAAGGGGGGGGGTGGAGCCAGTATGCCACAAAGTGAGCCTGTGCACAGTCGTAATATCTACGAAAATTCGGCACATCGAAGCCCCCCTGGTTGTAAGGGAGCATTAGTGTGCGCATGCTAATTCGAGGCTGCTTGCCACCCCAGATCAGCCTGGACATTAGGGAAGTGAGGGAGCGAAAGAAGTGGGGGCCGGGATTATACGGGATGTTGGTGATCTTCCTTGTTTTGTGTCTTGTGTGCTGGGTACTTCCCTTGCCTTTCCCATGGAATATCGGCGTGCCATCTGTTCCATGTGGTCTCACTCCCCCGTTCTTTTTGGAATCCTTATCATTATAGGTATGTTTTACTCTTTTCTCGTTATATTATTACTGTCATTCTTCTTCCTTTCTAGATCATTTCTCATTCCCTATCAACTTATGCACTTTTTTCTCACTGCATTTTCTTAATTCTCTACTCTTTTCTATTCTCTGTTCCCCCTTTCTTATTTAAAGTTATTTTGTAAATGGTAGTTGTTACATGGTTTATGTCTAGCTTCTTATATGGTTGGTCTGGCTTGTTTGGTTTATTCCCTCTCAAAAACCTTTTATGTCTTTGAAAATTGTTTCATCACATTTATCTCAGCTTTGAGCCAGTATAGCTTTAATTCAAGGGTCACACCTTACAGATAAGGAGTCATTAAAACTGAAAAGAGGTTGGGTGAGTGAAGTATTCATTTCGCCAGGGGACGGTAAAAGGATTGGGGTTTAAACTCTATGTCATAAATCGCTTTGTAATCAACTGATTTCCCAAGAATCTGATGATTTAGGTAGATGGCTATTTACCAAATTCCCCTTTTTCCCTGGAACTTTCTACGGTATCTGGACAGCGGACACAGAGAAGACTTTGCCCGATGCCCGGTGGAGCCCCTTGGTTAGGCTATTGTGGAGTCTGGCCTGGGTCTCTCCCAAGGCCGTCTCCTACCCAGCCGGACATCAGGGTGTGGCTTACCTCTCCACGCTGATACTCCTTTTTGACTCTACCACCTCGCTCTGAGCTTTTCGTCCTCAGGATGACTGACCAGCCTCGGCGCAGCTCGTGCTCCTTTGGATGGGCCTGGATGGCGTTGGATTGCTGTGAGGCCCTTCACCACTCTTGCCGGGACTTCGTGGCGGTTTGACCGATGCTCAGGAGAGCCGCTTGTTTCGGCTATCGAGGTGGATGGCCCTGGGTCTCCCGCAGCCGTCACCTACCCAGCTGGACATCGGGTAAAGTATTACTCGTCCCCGTTGCTACTGCCGTTTATTCTTCACTCTGCTCACTTCATCGGAGTTAGTCGCCGCAGAAGTCCGATGATGGGGCCTCCCATGGCGCAGCTTTCTCTCCTTCGGTGGTCTACCTCTCTTCACTGCTGCCCTGCTGCCTCTTCATGCAGGCCATCTACCGGGATGTGTTTCACCATGTCCCCGACTTCTGAAGTCCCGTGAGGTCATCAAAATGTATGAGGGCGTGGGTGCCAGGACCGGTGGATTACCTACACCGATGTCCCAGTGGTCCCGAGCCTGCACGCCTCACCACCCTTCCGCCCGCCCCTAACTTTGAACTTCGTACTCTCCTTTGACTACTTTCTTGTGGCACTTGTTTCATGCTCCTTGGCTCGCATCTATCGACTTTTTACCATTTTGACTTTTGCCCTGCCCTACCTTTGTTCCTGATCACCACTGATTCCCCGAACCCACCATCTTGTTTAACATATGTCATTTCCCCCCTTCCATTCCAGTTCTCCCCCTGACGATCCTAAAATGTATTTCTCCCATTCTGGTCTCCCTCCCCCACCTTCCCGTGTCCCTCCTATCACCGCACCCTCTCTCATAACACAATTTCTCCCACTCTACCCTCTCCCACCCTTTCCGATTTTTCCACTATCCTTATCCCTGCTACTCGATCTTTAATTACTTCTCCTTTACCCCATGTTCATAGCTACGATGCCTGGCGCGTGAATCAAATGATTTCCTCTTTTTGCCTGTTCTGCCGCTACTCCCCCTCAGGTCCCCTTTCCCACTCCCCCTCCTATCCTCTCACTCATATTTCTCATCCCCCCTTTCCCTCTCGGCCTCCCTTTATTTGTGTATTCACTCTAAAATTTTCTGTGAAAATTTTTTAATTTATTATTGTTAACACGCTCTTGTTCCTTATGTAAAGCACTCTGATACCTTCGGATCTAGCCAGCGCTATATAAAACTCATTATTTAAATAGTAAATAAATAAGGTTCCATTCTCTTTGTTCAAGGTTTATGCTCCCACCATTAGTGACTGCCAATATTTGGTCTTGCCTGACTCAACAATTTGCAAAAAATTCTGATGACAATTTTATCCTAATCACACAGTAAGAAGTAAGGACACATAGATTGCTACCCTTTTTACATGGTTATCTCATAAAAGAGAAAAGTGAAAAGTTTTGAAAAAACTGCCCTCACCCACAAACCTTTGTGGCATGCTTCATCTCAGGGCTGCTGCGAACACCACTACGCAGACCAACACTAGAGGTGAAGCAATAGGGTGGGGAAGACAATACAAACACAAAGAAAAGGACAGAATCTAAGGAAAAATAAGTGCAGATAATAAGTTTAAAACTAACTAAGGGATGGGATATCTCAATAATTATTTTATTCCTGGATTCCCCTGTTAGGGCAAAAAGGTATCTCCCTACCAAAGGATGGTTGTGAAGTAAGTGAATTAAGCACCATTTACCCCTCTATTCTGCAAAGAAGTTGACATGTTTCTGCTGGCTTTCGTCAGGACTATTAGATCCCGAGTCTTACTCCCATTCTAATATACCTTAGTCTGTGTATCTGATTACTACGCCTGTTACTTGTAGGTATAAGATGTATTCATACTCCAAATTGGATCTGTAAGTGAAGAAATAAAATGTACAAGTGAAAAGAAAACTGGTATTCATAACAAATGAGAATACCTCTTGTCTATTTGTGTGATAAAAGCTACCTTTACTCTTTCTCAACCCATTGGGCACGATACGGCCTGTTAATCAATTATGTCAAATCACCGCTCATGGGGACAGTGCCCTTGATAAACCATGAATTTCATGATATTTTATTAAAAACTCCAACCGTTTAAAAATAGTATGAACACACCTAGTAAAAAAATCACTCGTGTGAAATTTACATGCATATACCCTTGCTGTAAAGGCTTGGGTCGTGAGTAATAAAACTCGGTTCATCTTACCAACTATACTTCGTAACCAACTAGAATTGGCACAGTAGATGAGGGTGACCCCCTGTAGTCACACACTAGTCAGGGGTATAGGGGTAATGTATGGGTAGTTAGATCGAGATACACACAAAGATACTGATGGTACAGTTCTCAGTCCCACGCGTAACCTGCAACATACACAGACGAAATCCAGTAATTTCATACCTTCGCAATTGGCGTAACCATAATTAGTTAGCATTCAAGTCTGCCATGGACTAGATCTAAAGATACCCATCCACGACATGGAGCATTCGCTCTTACACCAAAATAATGCTCCGTTCAAACACCCTTCGCAAACTGCCAAGCCCCCTACTTACTTCATCAAGGATGGTGCGCCACTGGTCCATTGTCCCTCCCGGCACATGTAGGTACCAGGAGGCAGTAATCGGGTTTGTGCAGATGAAGCCCCACTTCCTGACACTTGACCGCAAGGGCGCATCACGTACTGACACTGGTGTGCCTCCACTTGTGAGTCAGCTAGGGCACTAACTCCCTGAGTCCTAGCATGCTGTTGCGCATGCACGGTGGTAACTCACACATTTGCAGAGGCATAGGAACCGCTCGGATGCTCCCCCATATTGTTGTAATTATTAAAGCATGCGATTGCGCATGCCTTATAACTCCACTTCTACCGGGAAAACTTGTTTAAGACCGGGCTTGTATCACACACAAAGAATGATGGTGTGTGTAAATAACAAAAATATTATTAACTAATTCTGCTATCTTGAACAGCCAAATCATATGAGTATGTTGGGAAAATTACAGGGTGCACTCCGCAGATGATAGGATAATAATCCTTGGTGCATGTTACCCCTCTAAGCAGCCACCTGACTATTCCGTTCAGATATAAATAGTCAGTGGGAGGAAACTGAACTTGTGGTAAGTTCCCTCTCCCCGAAAGTGTACTGCGCACCTCTCTTATGGCGTAGTTGAATAGTGTTACTGGTGCACGTTACCCATGTGAGCAGTCACCTGACTTATCAGTAAATATATAAAAAGTGATGGCAATGTCAGCCCATCTTTAATGACAGTAACCTGTGCAGAACCAAGTCGGAAAGACACATAATCTGCCCATGTCCGTAAAATCGCCCTCATGTAATGAAGTGTTAACCACCTCATGACCTACTCAGGGGGGTCAATGGAATGTCATCATTTAGGCCAATCTCATGGATCCGCAGTCTGTACACCCATTTCTGTTCCCTCAACAACAAAATTCTGTTAGGGTCTCTGGTGGTAGTCGAGATGTAGGGCTTATCTAGTACTGTCCAGTACAGATCATCAACTGTATGTTTCCTCTCAACATAATGTGTGGTAAACCTTGTCATGGTCCTCTCATATCTGATGCTGCTTCTGTGTTCCATGATCCTAACTTTAACCATCCGTGATGTCATCCTTCCATATAATAGGTTACATGGACATCTAATCATGTAGATGACGTTAGTGGAGTTACAATTAGTGTGTCTCCATTGTTCCCACAGGTAGTTCATCTCTACATCAATGCTTTTAGTATGTGCAGTTAGGCTACACACGTCGCAGGAACCACATCTAGTGTGACCCGTCGCAGGTGGAAGTTCCCACTTGTTGTTTTCTCTGTATTGTTGGACGGAGTATCGTGTGGACAAGATGGTCCCTGATGTTGGGACAATTTTATCCTTGCAGGTGATTGTAATCAGATTGTAGATCCCTTTATTGACTGTAACTCCATAGTATCCTTCATACCCAAGAAAGCTCCCAAACATTTTGTTCAGACGATTAAGCAGAGCAACTTAATAGATGCCTGGAATCTTTGAAATCTCAATTAGAGGGAGTATGCTTACTGTTCCCCTGCACATCACACCCATCCATGGATAGATTACTTTTTTATGTCACACTCTACACACTTTGCTGATATCGGTTCCATCCTAATATCTGCCCATGCTCCTATTTCACTCCAGTTAGATATTATTGCTAAGCCTAATTTACCTAGAAGATGGCGTTTAAACAATTCATTCCTTTTGGAGCCCACCTTCACCTCATCTTTTGCTTTGTTTTTTTATGAATATTTTCAATGTAACCAAGCAGATACTTTGTTTTCCACATCATTTGGGATTCCTCGAAAGCAGCAGCTCGTGATTTTATTATTACATACATTTCTAACACTTGAAAAACCTGCTTAATTTTAGCAAAGATAAAGAGACTGAAACATTCCTTTTACAGTTCTTAATTGAAGGAATGCTTAATCAGAACTCATCCATACTAAACTTCAATTTATTAAGGAGTCTATAGATAATGCTTCACTGTATTTATTAAAATCTAGTGCAAAATGTTATGGTGATCAGAATAAGTCGGGCAAACTATTAGTGGATTCCCTTAAAGTCAAGAATAATAAACTTAACATTGAGCCAATTATAGATACACACCAAATACCAAAGTATAAAGAATTTGTACAGATTTATAAGTCTTTACATACGCATGAGGATATATCTTCTGACTGACATTTCTCAATATCTTTCTACTATTCAAAAGTCATACGATACTCAAATTGGCTTCGCATTGTTGGAAGTTAATATGTCACAAACTGAATTACATACTGCATTGAATGCACTTAAAAAAGAAAAAAGCCCCGGGGTCAGGTGGTTTTACAGTTGAAATTTACGCTCACTTTGCTCAGTTAATTCTCCCAAGATTTAAACAGGCTACTATAACCTCCTTTTATAACTTATGTAACCGTCTCGTGAGCAGTCTTTTTTGTGCAGGGTGGGTTCACGAAGTGGAGCAGGGTCCTAGGCAAAGCACTGTCGGACCCCGCATCCCCCACCGCAGGTTATTAAGAAGAGGTGCGAGACCTTGTGCAGTGCCAAAAGAAGGGGGCCCGCCTCCCCCAAGGATTGTCTCTACTGCAGCTGTGGGCGTCAGCTAGGCGTCCACTGCAATCAATGCAGGGCTGCCAACTTTGTGGGGGCGATGCTGCCGAACACTATCCAGTAAATATTCCCCCGTCACGGGCCGCAGGCCAGAGATGGGGGAGGGGCTCCAAATCAAGCTGCCCTTTAGGCAGTGCTCACTACTAGGGAGCATCTCCCCCAAGAAGCAGCACCATCACGGTCTTCTCTTCAGCAGGGCGGCCGGCATCTTGCAAAAGACACTGCTTTGGTGCCGGGAGGAAGCAGCCTCATGTCTCTGCCCTGCACTCCCGGGTTGGAGGATGGTTCCAGGATGGGTCCGACGGCCAACTCCAAGTGAAAGATGATGGCAGCGGCCATTTAACAGGGCCTGGGGGATCGCAGGCGGCGAGGAGCTCTGTTGCCCGTGTCCTCAATGCATGGCAGCTGGCTCCGCCCCCTCTGCTTTTTTCCAACTTTAATGCTTCTATCTCTGCAAAAGATATTAGAATGGAGCTTCAATTCACCAGGGGTAGCTCATTATCAAATAATAAAATTAAGTCTTGAATAGTTGGTTCAGAGCACTGCTCGGAGATCAATCCATGAGG